>NC_064814.1:17514489-17624155 GCF_023721935.1 Panthera uncia | reverse complement strand
CGGCCTCCCGGAAGCCGGCCCGGTTCTCGGCGGGCGGCGGGGGCTTCCGGCGTCGCGGGTCGGACCAAGCGCGGGGAGCGGCCTCGGCTGCGCGCGGCCGCCGCGGGGCCTCGGGAACCGGCTGCGCCCGGGGCCCCGGCGTCTCCTCCGCGCTCGGGCCGCCGCCGGGGTCGGGCTTCCTGTTGTGGGGCGGCGAGGCTGTAGGGGAAAAAGAGGAGAGGCCGGGGAGGCCGTCAGGGGAGGAGAGGCCGGAAGGGGAGAAGAGACTCTGTGGGAAGGGGAGGAGAGGCCGAGTGGGGACGGGAGGGAGGGGAGGAGGGGCCGAGAGGGGAGGGAGACCCAGCGGGAAGGGTTGGGGAGGCCGAGTGGGGAGGCCGGGGAGGTTGAGGGAGGTGGGAAGGCGGGCTGAGTCGACGAGGCTGCGGAGGGGAGGCGAGGCCGATGGCGGGGGCGGGGGTGGGGGAGAAAGGGCCCTGGGGGGGGGGGGGGAGAGGGGGGACCGTAGAAACTTAGCAGGCACCTGCGAGAGGAGCGATGGGGAGGCCGGGAGCCCTGGAAGTGAAGGACAGGGAACGCGAGGGGGAGACGAAGGCGCCCCTGTGATGAGGGGAGGGAAGCCTCCCCAGCTTCAGGTCCGAGCGGAGCACGGGTTTCCTAGGCCCCGCAGGAAGACCGAGGTGAGGGTCTTGCCCTCTGAGACCGAGGCCAACCAAGGAAGAAGTTCTCACCACATGGGAACATTGCATTTTGTTAGGGAACCTTTTCAAATCTATAGCTTTCAAAATTGCACCAACCTATCTGTTCTAAGGACTAAACACAACTGACGGCTGTGGTTAACAAACTCTTTTTGCCGTTTCATATATATATATATATATACATATATATATATATATATATATGTAAACATCCGCCTTTTTGCTATGTACAGTTTGTTGAGAAAGTACCAAGAGCAAACCCCAGGGGGAAAGGTCTCATATTACAGGTTCTCCTAATTGTTTGAGCGCCCCTGACAACAGAACTATTTGGTTTTCCCATCCGTGTTTACACTGTCATCTTGGTCTCTGTGAGTGGATTTTTATCTGGCTTCTTGGACACCACATACTAGTAAACCACAGCTACGAAAGATTTTTAAAGCATGGCTGGGAGGCAGAGGTCCCTGGTTAAGTATAAAAGCACACACACATCACTTACATTCCGCCCCCCCCCCCCCACCTCCCCGCCCTGCCCTTGGTGGAGGAAAACCAACAAACAAAAAAATATCTTAAATGATTATGGCATGAGAACAAATTTTTAGAATTATTAATGATTTCCCCCAGCTCTGCAGACAGGTTAGTGAGCAAACTTCAGCCAGCCTGGGAGCTGGGCAACCTTCCATGCCCGGTTACACAATATCACCTCCCCGTTTGCCTGGGTCCCAGTGCCCCTCCAAAGGAGGCACAAGAACCGGTCTTTATTTTTCTTTTTCAGTTGTTTCAACGGCTGGTTTTTGGCATTTCTCTCCTCTTGCATTGAAGAGCTTGGTCTGCCGGTTCGCAGCTCTCGCAACACCTCATTTAAAGTGATTTATCTTGCCCAATTGACAATCTCCTTTAAAATCAGCTTTCACCCAGCAGTAATAGCTGGTTACAGTTCATGTTTTGCAGAGAGGTTGATTCTGACTCATTACGGTCAACGCTGTGCCATACACAGCTGAATAAAGTTCTGGTAGATATCCAATTCCTGACTGTCAACTGTTGACCTCACAACTGCTTCCCCATTGATATCACCATCTGTTGTCATGGGAAAGATTGTCTGATATTTGGGTTAAATGCCACTGAAGTCATTCAATTTCCATGTGGAAAAATAACCCAAAGTAAATTGCCCCCGTGAGGTGCGGAAGCTATTTTTCCCAGAGATAGTGAATCGAAGAGAACATCCAAATAAAAGCAAAACAAAAACCTCTCCCTGCAGAGAACCCCTGTTTCATACCCTCAGTAACTTATTTTTCATCTCATGCATGAACTTGTGTGTGTGTGTGTGTGTGTGTGTGTGTGTGTGTGTGTGTGTGTGTTTTAAAGACTCAGGTATCCCTGGGCCATTCGTTGGGGCTGCAGTGAGAGGGGAGATATGCCCGATTTGGGCTCCCCGTCGCCCTCAGCCCCGGCGGGCGCACCCAGCGCCTCGGATCGCCCGCGGGACCCGGGCCCGGGCGCAGGGCGGACCCCGCGCTCCTCGGGGCGCCCGCCGCCCGCCGCGTCCTGCGAGCCCGGCCCGCACGGCGCCCGAAAGGCACGCCGCGACCCCTTTTGACACTTTCCCTCCTCTGCGATGGAGCAACTACTTAACATGCAAAGTTTTCTCCAGCCTGCCCGGCTCGCTCGAGATCATTTCAGTAGCTGAACTGGCTTCTTTCCGAAAAGGCTGCCAGGACACACAAAATCCTGGGGACACATTTTGCTCCTTTCGAACACGAACGCGGACCGGGAGTCCCCTCTCCTGCAAACTCTGACCCCTTTCTCGTCCCGCCCTTCAGCGCGCCCTCTCCCCAGTCCCCCCCACCCCCCACCCCACCCCTGCTCCTCTCCCAGGACTCAGCATTTCACCGATCTTACCTTTTCTCTCCGCCACTGGGGCTTCGGGAGATGATCCAACGATCAAACAGAGGAGCCAGAAAGCTCTAGCTGTCATTTTCGTAGACACGGTTCCCAGGCTCTAAAACTGAGCCTGGGCTTTTGCTCTTTCTCTCCCCCCACCCCTTCTCCACACCCCCACCCCCGTTCATGCTAATGAGGGGCAGCCTTTGGGGAAACGGGAATCACTCACTGAACAGACCATTGGAACAAAACCGAGCTGCAGGGATTTCTCCCACTTCCTAAGGGGGGACGAGCACATGGCCTCTCAAAGTTGTCCCTGCGAATGTCCGTGGGCAGTGACAACATCAAATCCTAAACCTGAAACCCGTGTGGGTTTGCGGACTGGGGTGGGGGGTGGGGAGAGGGTGGGGTGGCAAGTGGAGGGAATAAGGGTGTTGAGGGGCTAAGGGACAGGGTGGGGGGAGAATGAGTGATAGGAAGTTTTTGCCAGATTAAGTCAACAAATAGGCAAATTAGTGCTGAAGACAACTTGGGCTTGTGGAAGGGATTCAAGATGACAGGGAAGAATTCATCCGGGAATGTGTCAGGGATTCTAAGAGGAACCAAACCTAGGTTTGCTTAAACTATTTTACTATATATGCCATTTTTATATTCTAGAACCAGAAGGAAAAACAGCCTTAAGCAAAATAGCTTTTCTTCTCCTTTCCTTTGCTTCCTTCCTTCCTTTCTTTTTTTCTTTCTCTCTCTCTCTCTCTCTCTCTCTCTCTCTCTTTTTTTTTTTTTTTTCCTTCTCTCTCAATTGACATTGGTATCTCCTTGGCTAGATTCATCAAGCCCATGCTGAGTGCCTTTTACCCAACCAGGTGCTAGGAGATAAAAATGAGGAAAACACCTTCCCAGGTCTCTAACGATGGCTCCTCTCCCCGAGAAAGGTAGGTCGGTCTCTCTCTCTCTTTCTCTCTCTAAGAAAAATATACTCATTCACAGCTTAGGTCTGAATTCTCAGAACAGCTCCACATATCAGTCCTGAGCTAAGGACCCTCTTCCTCAGACTGAACAGAAATAGCATTCACCAAAGGGGGCGCTCCCCAAAGGGGGACCTTCCCCAAAGGGAAGCCTACAACCTTGCCACTGTGTATCTCATTCCAACGGCTTCAAATCCAAAAGGAAGGGGAAATGCACGGAGATGAATGCATTTCAACTGGAGCGTACGAGCCAGCAGTGAGATGTAGCCGCTAAAAGAAATAACAAACTTTTGCTGCACCCGTATCTCATGTCTCAAAAATAATAGTGCTCGCGGGCTGACCAGATTCAGGGGGGATCACGTTTTCCAGAAAGACCCTGGGAGGCTGGGAGAACAACAGGGGAGTGAGAAGGCTTGATTCCACCACCAAGTGCCTTCACAGGAACTGAGGCTGAGCAGCCGAGGGGCACAAAAACATCTGTGATTTTTTTGTGAAAGGACCAGTAGGTAAAAGTTGTAAGGTGACAGGCTTCATTCTAATTTAAGAAAAGATATCCTCAAGGTCCTTGAGGATCAAAAGATCCTCAGGATCCCAACCAAGATCTCCTAGAAAGCAGACTGCTTTGAAGGGTTGTGAGACCACGGAGCCATGGGAGGCATCCAAAAAGAATGTGATTCAAGGATACCGTAGAACAGGGACACCTGGCTGGCTCAGTCAGCAGAGCACGCAAATCTTGATTTCCAGGTGTGAGTTTGAGCCCCATGTTAGGTGTAGAAATCACCAAAAATAAACTTTTTTTTTTTTTTTAAAGGGATACTGTGGAACAGTTTCCTGAATTCCTCGTATTGTGGTTTGAGGGAGACAGTGAGGTAAATACGTTCATCTAGAGAGGAGCTGGCCGGCCAGTCACAGGCTGACAATATGTTGGAGGGGATCACTATCTTCTGCCGTCCGATCCTCAACTTTCCTCAGCTTGAAACTCACTTATGTCAATGCATCAGATGTGTAGGACTGACTCCTATTAACCAAACTCATAAAAAGAAGATGTATAAACCAGAATGTCATTTACTAATTTGCAATGGAGAGGATACAGTAAAGAGGATTCAGAGATCTAATTATTAACCACAAGTTTTCTTGTTGAGCACAACACTGAAATGCAGCTCATGGTGGGCTAATCTTCCTCATTCGGGTTTTAGAGGGGTGAGTTCTCTATTTCCTCCAAAAGAGCAACTCTCTCCAGTTACTGCAAGGCCAGTGTATACCAGCGTCAAAGTCTCCAGCCTCTGGCCAGGACCGGATAAACACTGTGAAATTTGTGTTCTCGAAGTCCAGTTTACAGGTGTCCTCAGATCCCCCTTCTTTCACGTGTTCTTTCTTTAAGTCAAGTGGAATAAAATTAATTAGGCTTAAGCTTTCTCAGTTACAACCACATCTCAGACATACCTGCTTGCGTGAGATTATATTCAAGTCTCCCAGATCCAATTTGGGGTGTTCCCGAAACTCTTCTGTTGCAGGAATGTTGTGAATGCCCTGAAGCCCCACACCCTGAAATGTAGAGGCAGAGAGACCTGGCTGGCTGGCTCCCACGGGCTCCTAGAGGCTGCTGGGGTGGCACCAGCCTGGAAGAACTTGCCAGAGTCCAGGGTTGGGTCTGGGGCGGCATCTGACTCAGAAACCACACGAATGGTGCAGGGCACACAGAACTCAAAGAGACTGATCCGTGTAAGCCAGGATGCCACTTTATTAATTTCCAAGGACAAATCAACTCGGGCAGACACGCACTCTCATGTCAGCCTGGCTAGCATTGTCTTTCTATAAACAAGTCACATGAGAAGTCAAATTATCATCAGGGTGCTTGGTAATAGAAACCAGAACAGGGGGAGTTTGTCATAAGATTGGAATGTTTAACGGTATTGGGTTTTTTTGTAGCCTAATGTGTCCGTCTTCGTAATAGGTGCATATACTTGTCAGGTGGCAGAGTCTAAGAGCCTAACTGCCTTTCTCTCCCCTGCCAATTTCAGGTATGTTTAGTGTATCTTTCCGCTTAGCAAATATTTATTGAGCGTCTACTGTGTGTTGTATAATAAAGAATTTGTGCCAGGTTCCTGGCGTGGAGCTTCTAAACCCCTTGGAATTTCCCAAGCGATAGAAGTGTCTTAGTTATTCATAAGCTTCCTGGAGCACACCTAAGTTTATCCTAATGAGGTGACTCTTGGAGGGCCCCTTGAGAGCTCCAGGATGGGAGCTGTCACCAGCTTTCACCAGAAAGGCCAATCCTGCCATTAGAGGGTCAGGATTTTGAGCCAGCCTGACCTCCAAGGGAGGGAGGAGAGGCTACAGATTGGGTTCAGTTCGATGACCAATGATTTATTCCACCCAGCCTGTTTAATGAGACCCCAAAGAAAATCCATTGGAGCTTCCTGGTTGGTGACCACACCCATGTGCCGGGAGGGTGACACTCCCTAATCTGTGGAAAGAGAACACTGAAGCTATGCATGTGGGACCCTTCCAGGTCTCACCCTCTGTGTCTCGTCATTTAGCTGGTCCTGATTTGTACCCTGTATAATAAAATTGCAGTCATAAGTACAGTGCTTTCCTGAGTTCTGCGAGTTGTAGAAAACGATCGCACCTGAGGGAGATCATGAGCGCCCCTAGATCTGTAGCCAGTTGGTCTGAATTAGGAGCCGTCTTGCTGTGGACCGTGCCCTTTAAATAGTGGGGTCTGCACTAACTCTGGGTGGTCAGTGCCGGAATCGAATTACAGACCACTGGTTGTTATCAAAATACTTTGTTCCAGGCACTGTTTTAGAAGCCAGAAATACCAGTCATAGTCATTCTTCAAAAAGAGTACATACAATATTTGCTTTAGTTTCCATTAGGTAAATTACGGTCATGTTCTAGTTCTTTGATTTCAGGACCATCTTGTTGGAGACCGGGGTCTCCCCAGATTCGTCAGATTTTCAAAGGCAACTCATAGGTTTACTCCCCCCGGGGATTAGGCTAGGTCCTGGGATATTAGGGCATAAATCCTCCCTTCACATGGCAAACAGGCGCTTGTGGAAAAATAACATTCAATTATAGTGTTAAATGCAATATTAAAAAGCTGTACCCGTTAGAGAGAAAGGAGTGGTTGACAATGTAGAGGGCAAGTTAGGGTGGCTGGGGACACCACATAAACTCTGGTTTCAAGAATGACTGGTTGGGGGTGGGGTGCCTGGGTGGCTCAGCCCGTTAAGTGTCTGACTCCCGATTTCGGCTCAGGTCATGATCTTGCAGTTCGTGAGTTTCAGCCCCGTGTCGGGCTCTGTGCTGACAGCTCGGAGCCTGGAACCTGTTTCGGATTCTGTGTCTCCCTCTCTCTCTGCCCTTTCCCTGCTTGGGCTCTGTCTCTCTGTCTCTCTCTCTCTCTCTCTCAAAAATAAACAAACATGAAAAAAAAAAAGATTTTTTTATTTTCAGGGCACCTGAGTGACTCAGTTGGTTAAGTGTTCGACTCTTGATAACTGGTTCAGGTCATGACCTCATGGTCATAAGATCGAGCCCTGCATCAGGCTCTGAGCTGAGCCTGGAGCCTGCTTGGGACTCTCTTTCCCTCTCTCTGTCTCTCCTCCCCTCAAAATAAATAAATAAACTTAAAAAAAAAAGATTTTTTTATTTTCAATTTTATTTTGTTTTGAGAAGGCTCCATGCCCAATGGGGGGTCGAACTCATGACCCTGAGATCAAGAGTCACATGCTCCGCCCATTGAGCCAGCCAGGCACCACTAAAGATTTTTAAAGAATGTCTACACCCAACGTGGGGCTCAAACTCACAACTCCAGGATCAAAAGTTACATGTTCTTCCAACTGGGCCAGCCAGGTGCCCCCATGGTCATTTTTAATGACTGAATTCCTAGGCATTGTATTGCTGAGTCGAAAGATACGATGATTTCAATATTTTTGCCACATATTGCTGAAATGTCCCCCAAAAATGTTGCACCAGTTTACGCTGACCGACAATCAGGGTAGGTAGGTAATAATGCCTATTTCTCCTCATTGGGACATCAAATCACCATTATTTGATATCCTTGCTGTTTTAAAGAGTTGTTTTTTAAAGGGCTTCTTTCTGGGGCCCCTGGCTGGCTCGGTTGGTATGGCATGTGACTCTTGGTCTCGGGGTTGTGAGTTTGACCCCGTGTTGCGTATAGAGATTACTTAAAAGTAACACCTTTAAAAATAAAAAAACAAATAAAAAGGTTTCTTTTTGTTTTAATTTGTATTCCTTTGAGTGCTGGTGATATTGTATATCTTTTCATGGATTTATGGGCCATTTGGATTTCTTCTTTGATTAAGTGCCTGTTCTTATTATTTGCCTATTTATTAGGATTTCTTTTATGATTTTTAAGAGCTATTTCTAGCCCAAGAATTTTAACCCTTTGTCCATTATATATATATTGCAAATATTTCTTCACAGAATTTTCGTGATTTCTAACCTGTTAGCAATTTTTTTGCCATCAAACTTTTAAATTTTGTACGGTAAAATACATCGGTCTTTTGTTTAACGATGTCCCTAGTGTCTTTTGTATCATACTTAGACTTAGGAAAAAAAAAAAAATATATATATATATATGTATGTTTTTTTCTAGTGCTTATAGTTAAATCTTGATTGCATCTGGAATTTATTTGGATATGTAGTATGAGGTAAGAATCTAATTTATTTTTTTCTAAAATAACTAGAAAGTTGTCTCACTCAATTGGCAAATAAATCCATCCTTTCCTAAATCTGAGATGTCACCTTTAACATAGAGAGTATTAACATCTAATAAATTTGAGTCTACTTCTAGATTTTCTACTCTGTTCTGTTACTCCCTCTATCTACTCTCATGCCTATATGCCCACATCAGGACATTGTTATAATATTATGATATTGTGATATTATAACATGGTTTTCTTTTCAAAAATTGTCTATCACTGTGTTTTGTTTTCCAAATTGTACTCTGCTAAATTTTTAAAATTTTGTTGGATTTTTTCTGAATTTGCTTTAAATGGATAGATTCATTTGTAAAGGAAGTATAGGACAACTGTCCTATATTGCCTTTTGTCCATGAAAATGGCATATCTCTATATTTGAGCCTTTTTTCCCTCTGTTAGAATATTATCCTTTTCTTCTTCTGAGCTCTAAACATACCTTGTTAAATTTATTTCCTGGATATTTTGTATTTTTGATGTAATACGGAAAAGATCTTTTTGTCTTCTATATATTTTTTTAATGTTTATTTATTTTTGAGGGACAGAAAGAGTGTGAGTGGGGGAGGGGCAGGGAGAAAGGGAGACAGAACCCAGAGCAGGCTCCAGGCTCTGAGCTGTCGGCACAGAGCCCGACTCAGGGCTTGAACCCATGAACTGTGAGATCATGACCTGAGCCAAAGTCAGACGCTTAACTGACTGAGCCACCCAGGCACCCCTGTCTTTTGTATTTTCTAACTAGTTTTGGTAGATGTATAGAAAAGCTACAATTTGTATACCCCTATATTTTGTATATCCCAATTTGTGTATAGCCAAAAATATTCCAAACTAGTCTCAACTGATTCCCTTGGGTTTTCCCAAAGAAACCATGTAATCTATAAAAAATATTTCGCCTCCTCTTCTCAAATTGTATGTAACTTTTTTATTGCATTAATGAGAACTTTCAAAACCTTGATGAATACCATTGATCATAGTCCTCCTTTTTGTTCTACTGATATTCACCATGTCCAGGGGCACCTGGGTGGCTCAGTCGGTTAAGCATCCGGCTCCGGTTCAGGTCATGATCTCACAGCTCATGAGTTTGAGCCCCGTGTCCAGCTCTGTGCTGACAGCTCAGAGCCTGGAGCCTGTTTCAGATTCGTCTCCCTCTCTCTGTACCCCTCCCCTGCTCGCGCTCTGCCTCTCTCTCTCTCTCTCTCTCTCTGAAAAATTTTTAAAAAGTAAAAAAAAATTTTTTTTAAAGATATTCACCATTTCTGAAGAACACTTCAAATGTTTCTCTTTCAAGCGGCTAAAAACTTGATTTTGCTTCAGGTGCATTGAGCTGTTTTTATCTGTACACCTACACCATTTTCACCTTAAGAATCTGTCAAATATTCCTACTCTCTTGTTAGTATTTTAATATTGATCTTCTTTGTAAGCTCTGTGCCCAACTTGGGCACAACCCCACAACAGAGCGCACATGCTCTTCCGCTGACAGCCAGGCGCCCCTTACTAGTGATCTTCTGATTATGTCTTCTGCATATTTTATCCTCTCGGGGCACCTGGCTGAGTCAGTTGATAGCGCCTGTGACTCTTAATTTCAGGGTTGTAAGTTCAAGCCCCACAGTGGGTGTAGAGATTACTTAAAAATAAACAAATAAATTGATTGATTAATTAATTTTGTCTTCTCTATCATCATTTTTATCTCTTTATCTTTTTCCTTTCTGTTCTAGGAGACTTGCTTGAATCTGCACGTCATGTCACCGATTTCATGTTCAGTAGTATCTACTCTGCCTTTGGCTCCTTCCAATATGGATTTTAAGGCCAGAGAATTCTCAGTTGGCTTCTTTTTTGGTCCATCCTATTGTTCTTTCATCTCAGTCTACTGCCTTCTTGTAATTTCCTGATTACAAGGATCATGTATGTCTTGTCATACTTTTCTGAGGATGCGTAACTGTTTCTTAAAATTGTCTTCAGAGTTCTGTCTTCATTATTTGAGGCATGCTCTTCCCCTGCACGTTTTTAAGGGAAGATCTAGATATATTTTAATGTTTATTTGCTTTTGAGACAGAGACAGACAGAGCATGAGCAGGGGTTTGGGGTCAGGGAGAGAGGGAGACCCAGAATCCGAAGCAGGCTCCAGGCTCGGAGCGGGCAGCACAGAGCCTGACACAGGGCTCGAACCCCCAAACTGCAAGATCGTGACCTGAGCAGAAATCGGAAGCTTGACTGAGCCACCCAGGTGCCCCTAGGGAAGATATTTTTTATTGTTATTGAAATATTGATATTGAAATATTACAAGCATTTAGAAAGTTATTGAGAATAATACAGTGAATATTCACATATACATGACCCAATGTTGTCAAATCATAACAATTTTTTCCATACTGGCTTCATATTTTCTTAGCATTAAAAAATTACTCTCCTTTTCCATTATTCCAAGAATTTTAATGTCCAAAGCGAGATCTAAGTAAAGAAGAAACTACTGGTTAGTTAATACAATTTAGGTATCATAATTTCAGAGTAAACATTTGATTTTTAAAAATTATAAATAGGGGCGCCTGGGTGGCTCAGTCAGTTCAGCGTCCGACTTCAACCGAGGTCATGATCTCAGAGTTCATGGGTTCAAGACCTGCATTGGGCTCTCTCCTGTCAGCACAGAGCCCACTTTGGATCCTCTGTCTCCCTCTCTCTCTCTGCCCCTCCCCCAGTCACACTGTCTCTCTCTCCCTCTATCAAAAATAAATAAACACTAAAAAATTATAAATATAGTTGGTGGTAGTCAGTCTCCAAGATAGCTGGCCCCCAGTGATACCCACCTCCTGGTATTCACACCCCGAGCAGTCCCTCTCACATTGTAGCAGGACTGGCCCGAGCCACCAACAGCATTTGGAAGAAGTGATAATATACACCACCAAGATTAAGTTACGAAAAGTCTGAACGCTTATCTTGGGTGTGCATTCTCTCCTTCTTTTAGATCATTTACTCTGGGGAAAGCCACTGCTACGTTGGGAGGGCACTCAGGCAGTCTTTGACAGGCTCATGGGATAAGGAACTGACAGCTTTGGCCAATAGCCAGTTAGAAACTCAGGCCTGCTAACAGCCAGTAAGTGAGCTTGAAAGCAGACCCTGTCCCAGTTGAGTCTTCAGATGAGACTGCAGCCACAACCTACAACTTGACTGAAGTCTTTGAGAGACCTGAGCAGAATCACCCAGCAAAACCACTTCCAGATTCCAGGGCCACAGAAAGTGTGATTAATAGTGTTTATTATTATAAGCTGCTAAATTTGGGGGTAAGAATTTATTTTTGCAGCAGTAGGCAACTAATACACAGTTGAAGCCCCTTATATCCTTCCTAGTCCAATTTCCTTTCCTTCCTAGACGTAATCATTATGCTCAACTTGGGGTTTCTACCATTCTCTTGGATGCTTTCTCCTATCATGACTATACCAACTACTATGGTAAAAATAAATAAAAAAATAATTTTGAAGGTTTAAAAAAATTCTGATTCCAAATTTTTGGAACTCCCAATATAAACATATACTTGTAGTTCAATAAATAATCTTTTTAAAAAGTAGGCCCCATGCCCAGCATGGAGCCCAATGCAGGCCTTGAACTCATGACCCTGAGATCAAGACCTGAACTGACTGAGATCAAGAATCAATTGTTTAACTGACTGAGCCACCCAGGTTCCCCTCAAGAAATAATCTTTTATTTTATTTTTTTAAATTCTTTTAAATGTTTATTTATTTTTGAGAGACAGAGGGAGACAGTGTGTGAGCAGGGGAGGGGCAGAGAGAGAGGGAGACACAGAATCCAAAGTAGGCTCCAGGCTCTGAGCTGTCAGCACAGAGCCCAACCCAGGGCTCGAACTCACAAACTGTGAGATCATGACCTGAGCCGAAGTCTGATACCTAACCGACTAAGCCGGCCAAGTGCCCCAATAAATAACCCTTTAAATTAATGATAATAAAATTGAGAAAAGTGTCCTTTCTTAATTTGAGGACTTCCTTGTCTAATGTTACAATGAAATAAAAAAGAACATCTATTGTTAATAATGATGATTATTTTTAATTAAAAAAATTTTTTAATGTTTATTTTTTGAGGAGAGAGAGAAAGAGTCTCCATCCTTATGACCTCATCTAAATCAAATTACTTCCCAAAGGCCCTCCTCCTAATACCATAACATTGTGGGTTAGAGCTTCAACATATAGATTTTGGGGTAACATAAACATTCAGTCCGTAACAGTGACCCCTTTGTCTGTGTATGATTCAGCAGCGTGAGGAATCCTTAATGGCCAAGGGGCAGTCTCAGCTTCCAAATGAACGGACCAGTGACGATGTTTCTTGGTCTGAACATTTCCCCCTTGGGCACTAGGACCTCTAGACCCACTGAGTCCCAGATTACTGGCCAGGAAAGCAAACAGTTCTTCAGCCAGTATTTAGGGGTCATAATAGGAGGGACCACTCCCATCTCTCCTTGGTTCCTGGACTAGTGGGTCCTGGCAATGCGTAAGTCCAGGAATGGTGGTGCGAGCGGACACACGGCAGGCAGGGAAGGCAAACCCATACCCAGAACATGGATCTGTCCCCGTGAGGACGAGTCGCTGTCCACACACCCCAGTCTTGTCATTGCAAACAAGGGATTATTGTTTTGCTTCTCGGGTTGTGACCCTCCCTTTGGAGAAGCGCCCTCTGCTGGCCTTTCCTAACATCTGCGGCCATGAGCACCCTGTAATCTGTTAGTTCCTCCCTGCTTTTGGTAGCCCTTTCTCCTTTTACTTGAGGGGTTTCAGATGTCTCCTCCTAGTTTCACCGATGATGTTGCATGTGGTTCTTCTTCTCCTTCCTCTTGTTGCTTATGTGGGGCTTCTGAGAAGAGTAGAGAAAAATGTTAACTTTACTGTAGTTTTAATACGGGAATCTGGTAAATTTCAAAGTATGATAATTCTGAATATTTATATTACTGGATTGCATTTTAATATGAACTCTGGCCCTTGTTCTGACATTCCTAAGTGAATTTTGAAAATTCAGACTGGTACAATACTAACAAACAGCTGTGCTTAATAAAATCTTAAAAATTTTTAAATTCCAAAGTGATCCAGTACAAAAAGAGGCACAACTAACCAAGGCTGTTAGAAATAAGGCTACTGGTCACCCTGGAGGAGGTAGTGATTGGAAGAGGTCAAGGGGGGGCTTCTGCAGTGAGTAATATCCCCTTTCTTGATCTGGGTGCTGGTTATACAAGTGTGCTCAGTTTGTGAACATGGTTGAACTGCATACTTACAGTCATACATGACTTTTCTCTTTGTATGTTATATGTTGGTAGCAATTATGTTTTTAACCCACAAATAGAACAGCCTATAATTTAAAATAAATCAGGACGCCTGGCTGGCTCAGTTGGTGGAGCATGCGACTCTTGATCTCAGGGTCATGAGTTTGAGCCCCACATTGGGGGTAGAGATCAAAAAGTCATGATCCAGGGGCGCCTGGGTGGCTCAGTCGGTTAAGCGTCCAACTTCGGCTCAGGTCACGATCTCATGGTCCGTGAGTTCGAGCCCCGTGTCGGGCTCTGTGCTGACTGCTCAGAGCCTGGAGCCTGTTTCAGATTCTGTGTCTCCCTCTCTCTCTGACCCTCCCCCGTTCATGCTCTGTCTTTCTCTGTCTCAAAAATAATAAATAAATGTTAAAAAAAAAAAAAAGTCATGATCCTGGCAAAAGGCTGGTATTTGTCTAACTCAATTAAAAGGAAAGGAAGAATTTTATGCAAAAAGTTCAAATATCTGAATTTTGCCATATTCTTCTATTTATTAAGGATGCTATTGTAGATTCTAGGTATAATATATCTTTTCCATGGGGAACATAGATTTCTCTAAATAACCGGGCCCACAGTAATATAATGCTAGTGGGTACAAACATCCCCGCTTATATACTACACAACAAATTCCAGCTTTTTTGGGTTCTGCCATTGTTGCCTCGCATGCCAGCCTGCCTCCCATGGTGATGCTGGGGCTGCACAACCAGGCACTAGACTCAACAAGGGCCTCAGCAAGGGCAGCTTCCTACCAAGCTTACTCTGAGCACCCCCAGATGCCTATTTGGAAACACCTTTGACCAACTCCTCAGTTTGCCCCTGAGACTGTTTGGGGACAAAGGAAAAATGATAGGAAATGGGACAACTGGTGAAGCCCTGAAGTGTTTTTTCGTAAGTAACACCAGTAACATATTCAGACCATCCCTGTTTGTCAAGCCTCTAGGAGAGTTCTTAGATTTGGGCAGTATTAGGGGCCAGATTATTCTTTGTATAATGTCAAGGACACACACCTTATATTCTGAAACGTAATGAGAGTCTGTGATCTTTAAAAATTCACAATCTAGTGGGTTTTTTTTTGGGGGGGGGCATAAGTTTACTGCCAGGAAACAGGTATCCTGAAATCCACCACTAAATCTAAGCCAAAACGGGAAAGGAAAAGACTTCCATCGATATCACCATTATCGGACGTGTAGATTTGGGCAGGTGTATCACTCCTGGACCATTGAAAAATTTGAGAGGGAGTCTGCTGAGATGGGAAAGGACTCCTTCAACTATGCCTGGGTCTTGGATAAACTGAAAGCTGAGTGTAGTATCGCCACTGAAAGCAGCAAGTATTAGGGGTGCTCTAATATGGGGGGCTCAGTCAGTTAAGTGTCTGACCTTCGGCTCAGGTCATGATCTCATGGTCCGTGAGTTCGAGCCCCGCGTCGGGGTCTGTGCTGACAGTGAGGAGCCTGCTTGGGATTCCCTCTTTCTCTCCCTCTCGTTCTCCCTGGCTCCTGCTCATGCTGTCTCTGTCTCTCTCAAAATAAATAAATAGATTGTAAAAAAATTAAAAAAAAAACCAACAACCAGAAAACAGCAAGTATTAGGTTACCATCACTAATGCCCCAGGGCACAGAGACTTTATCAAAAACATGATCACAGGCCTATCACAGGCTGACTGTGCTGCCCTGATTGTTGCTGCCAGTGCTGGTGAATTTGAAGCAGGTGCCTCCAAGAATGGGCAGACCGGTGAGCATGCTCGTCTGGATTACACACGGGGTGCAAAACAACTAATTGTGGTGTTAGCAGAGTGGGCCTACAGGACCCTCCCTACAGCCAGAAGAGATATGAGAACATTAAGGAAATCTACACCTACATTAAGAAAATTGGCTCCAAGCCTGACAGTGGCATTTGTGCCAATTTCTGGTTGGAATGGTGACAGCACGGTGGAGCCAGGTGCTAACATGGCTTGGTTCGGGGGGTAGAAAGTCCCCCATAACAGGGCAGTGCAGGGGAACCTCATCGCCTGAACCTCTGGGAAAAGAGTAAACTGTTGAAATGTACCATGAAGCTTTGAGTGAAGCTCTTCCTGGGGACAACGTAGGCTTCAATGTCAAGAACGTGTCTGCCAGGGGCGCCTGGGTGGCTCAGTCGGTTAAGCGTCTGACTTTGGGCTCGGGTCATGATCTCGCGGTTAGTGAGTTCGAGTCCCGCGTCGGGGTCTGTGCTGACAGCTCAGAGCCTGGAGCCTGCTTCCGATTCTGTGTCTCCCTCTCTCTCTGCCCGTCCCCTGCTCGTGCTCTGTCTCTCTCAAAAATGTGTCTGCCAAAGATGTCCATCACGGCAAAGTGGCTGGCAACAGCAAAAATGATCCACCAGTGGAAGCAGCGTGGCTTCATGGCTCAGGTGATTATCCGGAACCATCCGGGTTCACCTGTGTGCATAGGCACCCGGTGCACGTTGCTTGTACCTTTGCCCAGCTGAAGGAGAAGGTGGATTGTCTTTCTTGGAAAAAACTGGAAGGTGGCCGCAAATTCTGGAAATCTGGGGATGCTGCCGTCACTGATACGGCTCTTGGCAAGCCCGTGTGTGTTGAGAGCTTCTGTGAC
Organism: Panthera uncia; assembly: GCF_023721935.1. Taxonomy (NCBI): domain Eukaryota; kingdom Metazoa; phylum Chordata; class Mammalia; order Carnivora; family Felidae; genus Panthera; species Panthera uncia. Next base: position 17,608,003 of record NC_064814.1, on the reverse strand, counting down.
TATCCCTGTCCAGGTCGTTTTGCTGTCCGTGACGGGAGACAAACGGTTGCTGTGAGTGTCATCAAAGCAGCGGACAGGAAGGCAGCTGGCAAGGTCTCAAGTCTGCCCGGAGGGCTCAGAAGGCTAAGTAGATATTATCCCCAATACCTGCCACCCCAATCTTAATCAGCAGTGGAAGAGTGTTCTCAGAACTCTTTGTCTCAATTGTCCATTTCCGTGTCATAGCAAAAGACTAGTTGCAGATAATGATGCATCAGAAAACCTTCAGAAGGAAAGGTGTGGACCGTGTGTGTGTGTGTGTGTGTGTGTGTGTGTGTGTGGCAGTTTTAAGTTACTAGGGATTTTTTTAGTGTTTATTTATTTATTTATTTATGATTTTTAACTCAACAAGTGGCAATTTTTTTCTTTTTTTAAATGTTCATTTACTTTTGAGAGAGAGAAAGAGACAGAGCTCGAGCAGGGGAGGGGCAGAGAGAGAGAGAGGGAGCCATAGAATCCGAAGCAGGCTCCAAGCCCTGGACTGTCAGCACAGAGCCCCACATGGGGCTTGAACTCACAAACTGCAGATCATGACCTGAGCTGAAGTCAGACATTCAACCGACTGAGCCACTCAGGTGTCCCTATTTATTTTTGAGAGAGAGAGAGAGAGAGAATCAGACAGGCAGAGATGGGGAGAGAGAACCCTGTGCAGGTTCCACACTGTCAGCGTAGAGTGACGCAGGGCTTAAACTCACGAACCGTGAGATCATGACCTGAGCCGAAATCAAGGGTTGGGTACTTAACGGACTGAGCCACCCAGATGCCCCAAGTTACTAGTTTTTAAAATCAGCAATTTTTAATGGAAAGGACTTGCCCAAAAATCTGTCTCAGAATTTTGAAACCCATTAAGACAAAGTTCAATGAGAAAAGAAAAAAAAAAAAAAAATCCTGGTCTATGTCACCTAACATCAACAGTAGTGATAGACCAATTAATATGGATTACTAAAATCGAAATGTACAAATTTCATGCTGAGGAAAGGTAGAGGTGCTTCAATGGCTAGCCAACACCCATGCCTCTTTTTCCTTGTAAGGAGTTACCTCTTTGCCTTAACGGATGACTTGGTGGGAGGGTAATTCCCCTGTGGTAATTCCTCCGACAGGAGGAAGATCCATGCCCCGAGCTGGGCCCCAAGCACTTGGCCGGAACCTGGATTCTGGAGCAGGTGGCCGTAGGATGAGACTTATTACAGCTCTAGCCAAATGACAAGTGTCAATGATGACAGCAGTGGCGGCCTCCTGACCCGGTGTTTCTGGCTCTGAGAGTCGCTGTGCTTTCAGCTTCTTACTTTTTTGGGGGGCCGTTCGTGTGTCTTTGATTCTTGCCGGTCCCCAAGCGGGGTGGTCCAGCTTTGCCCCGCTATTTAGCGAGCACCTCTCTTCCCCCATGTCTTTCCCAAGAATTATCATTTGCTTGGCTTGGGTTGAGCTGGTTGGTTTCCATTGTTGGCACCTAGAGGGAACTGGCAAAGGAGTCTGAGAAGTTGTTTGGAAAACTGAGGAAATGGGATTTCCTGGAAGTCTGGGGAAAGAATGTGTTTCCAGAAGGAAGGACTGGTCAGGGCTCCTGGTTGGCTCAGTTGGTAGAACATGCCAAGGTCGTGAATTCAAGCCCCACGTTGGGCACATAGCTTACTTATAAAGAAAAAAAGAATCATATTTAAAAAAAAAAGGAAGGATTGGTCAAGAACTTCAAACTTGGGGGTAAAGTTAAGGAAGATAAGAATTGGAAAGGTGTTTTTTTTTTTTAATTTTAAGTTTATTTATTGAGAGAGAGGGTAGGTGGGGGAGAGGCAGAGAGAGACTCCCATGCAGGCTCCATGTGGTCAGTGCAGAGCCCTAGGAGGGGCTTGATCTCAGGAACCACGAGATCAGGATTTAAGCTGAAATCTAGAGTTGGACGTGTAACCGACTGGGCCACCCGGGCACCCCAGGAAAGGTGTTTCTTAAATTTGCCGATTAAAAGGTCACCTTCGAGAGGTGCCTGGATGATTCAGTTGGTTAAGCATCCAACTTCAGCTCAGGCCATGATCTCATGGTTGGCGGGTTTGAGCCCCACACTGGGCTCTGTGCTGATAGCTCAGAACCTAGAGCCTGCTTCAGATTGTGTCTCCCTCTCTCTTTGCCTCTCTCTCTCTCTCTCTCTCAAAAATAAATAAACATTAAAAATAAAAAAATAATAAATGTTTATTACTGAGGTCACCTTCAAGGAGTTTGCCCATCAGCAGGAGAGTGAGGAGAGCATGGCAGGTGGGGTAAAAGGGGACACTGGGCACGTGGGGACTGCCAACGAAGCCCCCAGGCTGCACAGAGGGAGCACCCCAGGACTCATGCAAGATACCCAGGACCAAGGGTGAGCTTTTAAGGAATGGAGAAACTGGAGAGTGTTTCTGGGCTCAGAGGAAAGAGCCAGTAATGGGGCAAGCTAAAGGCATAAGCAAGAGGGATGTTAATGGGCTACTACCTTTTGAGGGTCCACTGAGTGCCAGACACGTTTCCTAAGGAGGGAGCGGATGGGTTCAGCGCAAGGTCAGAAAGGGATTGGGCTGTGACTGGAGGAGGACAAGTCTGCATCTGACACGGGAAAGGGAAGAAACGGAGGAGATGACAGCAGTGAGGGGAGAGGGAAGTGTGGAATCTGCATTAAGTGACCTGAGTCTGGGGGTTTCAGTAGCCACTCAATGTTTGCTAACTTTAGCTAAATGAACCGTGGTGAGTGAGCCACAAAACATTTACCTTAGAGAAGGAGCTAGGCTGAGAAGGAGGTTGAAGGAGAGGAATGGCGTGGGAGAGTCAGGTGAGCATTCTGGAAGCCTAAGCAGGCCAGTCAAAAGTCAGAAGGGCAGAGAACCAGTGAGGAGTTTGTCCTGTCCAGTCCTTGGGGATGGGTATTCTGTTAGGAGAGCCATCTTGCCTTTGGGAACCCGGGAGGCATTGTCACTGTCCAATGTCCCCAGATGCTGAAATTTATCTGATCTTTATCAATGAGTTCTGGTTTAAAACTTCACCACTACATTCCTAATCTTAAAAAGGGGGTAAAGATATCAGTTACATTTCTCCATCGTTTGTTGAGCTCTTAATAAAATTTTAACTTTGGAATAATGTCAGATTTACACGGAAGTTGCAAAGGTAGAACAGCGGGCTCGCGTATACTGTTCACCCAGTTTCCTCTAATGTTAACGTCTTATATTACCATGTACATTTGACATAATGAAGAAATCAACATTGGTGCATTACTGTTTTTCCCACTAACATCCTTTTCCTGTTTCAGGTTGAAATCCAGGATGGCACATCACATTTAGTATTTAGTTGTTTTTAAAGAGTAGGAATTAACTCAGGGATATTCCTCTTGTACACGTTTTTGCAAGAAGAGTTTAAAATTTTCAAGCTGGTCAACTGAACCGGTCTGAAAAGATTAAACTGTGTATTTCTTTTGCTACATTAATTTGCAAACCAAACACACACACACACACACACACACACACCCTACACATACCCCAAAAACATAGGTCCTAACTACAATTTGTTGTTCATAACGCTTCAGGATAGAAACCGTAAAATGTTTATTATATTTGTCCGTTGCAACAGCACTGTTGCTTCTCAATAAATTCTCCTTAGTATTGAAAATAAATCCGTTTGGAGCCAGCACAGTTGGATTTACTCACACTACCCTTCTGGATTAGGATGGGGAGGTTTTGGATGTGTGGCTGTCCATGCTACGCTTGAAACGGTGGACAAAAAGAGGTAATGCCATGTATCTAGTTCGTGCTAATGATTTTTTTCTTTTAATAAGAAGCCATTATAATCTAAACAGAAGTTAAACGCTCCTCTCTTGGCCCCCATCTCACCCTTCATTCGCAAGGTCCCAACTGCGCTATTTTTAAAGCGCGGACATACATCTCCTAACTTGTAAATTCAGTTGTTTCGGAGATCGCTGTAGAGACGTGAAGTGACCACAATTCAAAATCTACTTCACTGCCGTCAGTGCCCATCACCGCCTTTCTCTCCACCAAAACTAATCTTCGTGCGACCCAGATGGGACTCGAACCCACAATCCCCAGCTCCGGAGGCTGATGCCTTATCCATTAGGCCACTGGGTCACCACAGGATCCGGGTTCTCACACCGTCTCCTTACGCGATGCCATCATCGCGCCCCGCCCCGAGCTCCGCGGCCTCGAGACGGGCGCCGTACGATTTGGGAGCCGCCCCCAGCGGCGGCCCCGTGCGCCTGCGCCCCCCTGCGCTGAGCCCGGCCCGTCGCCCGCGGCCCCGTGCGCCTGCGCGTGGCCTTGCCTGCCCCATAGCCCCCGGGGCTGCGTGGCCGGCACGCGGGCAGCTCCGGGCGGCCTCCTACCTGTACGGTTCTTCTCGGAAGGTCGTCTGTCCTGGCTGCGCATTCCGCGCTCTTGGGGAACTTTAAACGAAATTCCAATGCCTGTCCTCCCTCCGTTCTGATTCCCTGGCTGGGCCCGGGCGTCTGCATTTTACAAAGTTCCCTGGGACCGCCTAGTGCCGCCTGTCGCAGAGCCTGAGGTCCTTCCTCACCTACACACCCGCCACCTTCCCGTCCCTTATAGCTCCTCCTCCCCTTTCTTTCCTGCAGTTATTCTACATACAGCATTGTGATAAACTATTATGTGCTGGGGACTGTTGGGGGATTCCAGAGTGAACAGGTTTTTTTTTTCCTCCCCCAAATCTGCCCTTCTCCCTTACTCATTTACATCCATTTTCCTCCCTTGTCTCTTCTTTCCCTCCGGATTAAAGGGAAAATGGATTTAACAACGTGCGTCAATACAAAAATAATATGGATTTTGTTTTTATCCCATCCCAGGTCTTGGATAAAGACTTAGAGACTTTGTTTCCACGCCCAGTATGTCCATGCGTGTTGCATGTAAAAGATGCTGCATTCGTGGTTTTTAAAAATACACAATTTCGTTTTCTCCTTAGACACCTAACGCCTGTTAGTTGTAAACTTGTATAAAGTATGCGTCAACCAAAAGAAGAAGACTGAAATTGACTATGATTCTATCATTTGGAGCTTACCGCTGTTAACGTATTGGTATGTATCTTTCAAATTTTATGTGTCTGTGTGTCAGTATGTCACTTTTATTGCCTGTGGACCCTGAGTCGTTCAGGAAATGCTTTTAATGAAAACTAGGACGCTATTTAGTAAATAACAATTCACTCATCATTTAGCATTGGTGGTGCAGAAATGATAGTGGGTAAAACTCACATCTCAGTGAACCGCGGCAGTGGAACCAGAGTAGTAATAGTCATCCTTCATGTTTGTGCCCTGGCAAAGGTGGGGGTGGAGGTAGCCAGCTTCACTTAAGAATATCCTTGATGATTGTAAGAATTGTCAATGGTATTAAATCCCCACACTTGAGTGCACACCTTTTTAATATTTTGTGTGACAAAATATGCATAAATCATTTCTACCACATACCAAAATACAATGGTTGACTCTTTGTTTTTGCACTTTTTTTATTTTAAAAAATGTTTTTTTTTTTTTAATGTTTATTTATTTTTGAGACAGAGAGAGACAAAGCATGAACGGGGGAGGGGCAGAGAGAGAGGGAGACAGAATCGGAAGCAGGCTCCAGGCTCTGAGCCATCAGCTCAGAGCCCGACACGGGGCTCGAACTCACGGGCTGCGAGATCGTGACCTGAGCCGAAGTCGGACGCTCAACCGACTGAGCCACCCAGGCGCCCCTAAAAAATGTTTTTTTAATGTTTGTTTTTGGGAGAGAGAGCACGAACAGGGGAGGGGCAGAGAGAGAGAGGGAGACACAGAATCTGAAACAGGCTCCAGGCTCTGAGCTGTCAGCACAGAGCCCAACGCAGGGCGCTAACTCATGACCTGAGCTGACGTTGGACACTTAACCGACTGAGCCACCCAGGTGCCCCTGTACTTTTTTTTTTTTTTTAAACATTTCATTTGTAAGCAATCTCCAACCTCAGCTGGGGCTCGAACTCACAACCCCCGAGGTCAAGAGTTGCCGGCTCTAGGAACTAAGCCAGCCAAGCACCCCACAATGGTTTTCTCTTGAGGAAAAAACAATTGTGTGATGTTTGAGTTGCAGGCTAAACTAACTTCTTCAGTGGAACATAGTTTTTACTTGAAAGAACAATTTGACAAACTGATTATTCAGACTGGGGCACACTGGGGTTTGCTTCCCTGAAAGCAGTTTCAAGCTATGCTATTAGCACAAACAGTCCTGTAGAAGAGAGAGGATATCTCATACTCAAAGGCCTCCGTAGACATTTTATTGCACTATGCTGCATCTTTATCACCAAACTAATTCCTGTGTCTGGGGGTGGAAAGTACTGATTGGCCCTGGCCAGACAAGGCTCTCTCCTGAATCTCCATCCAAACTAGAAGAGCTAAGAGGGAAGGTCTATGGTTACCCCAGGGGAACGTTGTATCTTTCAAAGGCAACTCTCTCGGATTCCACATTGTATTTCTGTTTCAGGTTGTTTTCAGGTGAGGGTAGAGAATAGTGGTTGAGAGCCTGGCAGCCTGGGTCGGAATCCCGTCTGCCATTTACTGACTGTGTGAACCAGGACAAGCTACTTAACCACTCACGATTCAGTCTTCTCTTCTGTGAAATGGTACAGGTAATAATAATGCTACAACACAGAGTTGTGAAGATTAGATGTATTAATATATGTAAAACATTTAGAACAGCTTTGGGCACATAGTACTCTGTATTTTGAAGCAAAAGAAAACCTGATATAACCAGCTTAAACAACCAAGAAAGTGTGTCGGATGACAAAATTGCAAAGTTATATAATTGCAACCTTCAGAGGTAGGGCAGGCTGTTGATCAGAGCCTTCATAGTTTCTCTACAACTGTCCTATTCAGATGTCTAGGCCTCACATCCCCCAGTTCAGAAGAACAGAGCCTGCTTTCCTACCTCCAGTCATTAAACAAAAGGCATAGGCTTCCCAACTGAATGAATTTAGGTCACATGCCTGCCTCTAAACCATTCACAGTAGCCAAGAGAATCCCTTGCAGTGACCGGTTTCGGGGTGAATTCCTTTCACATTTTTGCACTTAGGGGGATGGGATCATGCTGCTTGAGTAGGTGGGAGTAGAATCAACCGTCTATGAATCCCATGGCTGCGACACAATGAGTGAGGCTGGCAAAATGCCTTCAACAATAGATGAATTTATTTATCGTAAATAATTTGTAGTGAATTTATTAATATTAAAAAATAAACCAGTACAACATTTCTAAAAACACCCTTTTAAGAATACAAAAAAAAAAAAAAATTCCAGAAAGAAAACCAAAAAGATTTAATTCTGATGCTCTGATAACCATTCACGATGCTTTTAAAAAAAGTACACGGCAAAAGAATGCAAACGTGTTATTCAGAAATGTGTAAAATACCACATAGAACATATTGGAACAATTGTCAAAACTTGAACACAGACTATATAATAAATGATAGCATCAAAGTTCAGTTGTCCTGGGGTCCCTGGCTGGCTTAGCCAGGATAGCATGTGACTCTTGATCTCTAGGCCATGAGTTTGAGCCCCACATTGGGTGTAGAGATTACTAAAAAAAAAAAAAAAAAAAAAAAAAATTCATTTGTCCTGAATTTGATGACTGTGATGTGGTCATATAAGAGAATGTCATTAGAAGATACGCACTGAAGGGGGATGTGGGTGTCTCAGAAGGTTAAGCAACTGACTCTTGATCTCGGCTCAGATCATGATCTCATGGTTTGTGAGACTGAGTCCCAAGTCGGGTCTGTGCTGATGGTGTGGAGCCTGCTTGGGATTCTCTCCCCTTCTCTCTCTGCCCCTCCCCCTCTTGTGCTCTCAAAATAAATAAACTTAAAAAAAGAGAAGATACACACTGAAGTATTTGGAGTATTTGGACATGATTTCTGAAAGTTACTCTCAAATAGTTTGGAAAGTTAATGTAAAAGCCATACATGTATTATACACACATGCACGTGTGTGTACATAGAGAAATAGCAAAGGTGGCAAAATGTTAAAATTTGGCAAATCTGCATAAAGATTTGTAATTCTTCTGTATTTGAAATTATTTAAAAATAAATGAGTGTCTGAAGAAAAAGCCATACAAAGCCTTTTGTTAGCATATTTGTGGCTTCTATGCAGTCTTTTACGACACAAGCTAAAAAAAATTAAAACTAAAAAATGTAACACAAGCCTGCCTTATCCCTTCTCTCCATAATGGTCAGAAACCCCTGCCAAGTTCCTTCTGTGTCCTAGCAGGGAAAAAACGCATAGCGGTATGTTTCTATATCAAGATATTCTTTTTTTAAATCTACCTCCTCTATGTCAAGGTTTTTAAAGGGAATCATTTTGGAAATCATTTGTGGTGTTTTGGTTGAAGCAGCCGCCCAGGCAAACGAGCAGCGAGCGACGTCACTTGCATAATCTCCCTGCAAAGACCCGAGGTTCGGGCCAAAGCAGGGCGGAGAACTTGCCCGCTGCAGGCTGGGATCTGGAGTCTTTCCTCTCCGAACTGCAAAGTGCTCTGGGATTGCCCGGCCGCTCCCATATCTCGCGATGTTATCCTCTCTTCTTCTTGGCCCTATGACCAACCCCCCTAACGTGTTTTTCAAATCCGCCAATGGGCACACGGCGTAGACTCGAACCAGCCAATCGGAGTGCGGGGACACCGGGAAATTTAAATCGCGCCGGCCGGCAGCACGAGCCACACCGTCTTTGGGCTGAGCCGTGGTGGACGTTTTCAGGGCAGCTGACCTGCACCCTGCGCGCCCCGCACCGCCTCTTGTGGAATCCTGAGCCGGCCGTGTAGGTACGAACTCGGGCCGGGGTCCGGCCGGAGCGATAACGGCAGGCCTGCGGGCCGCGCTCCGCTTGCGGGTGGCGGGAGGGGAGGGCCCGAGTACACGCCCGACCTGGCTTTGGCCTCCCTCGTTGACGAGGCCTCGGGGGCGTCGTTCGTTGACGAAGCGGCTGTTTTGCGATGCGAGTGCTTGGGCTTTAGGGCGCCGCGGCTGTGCGAACCGCAGCGGAGAGCCCTTGCGCATCGCGGCCCGGCAAATCGGTGAGGCCCGAGGGCTAGAGTCCGGGGAGGCGGCCCGGCCCCCTCCTCCGCCCGTTCCCCGCCGCGTCTTCCCGGGTGGGGGGCAGGGGCAGGGCCTGGCGATGGGGGTGGCAGTTGGAAGAACTCTCTCTTAATACGTAGGCCCAGGGCGGGCTGTGACACCGTTTCGTCAAAGAACACGGAATGAAAGCTAACAAATTGTAAGGGGGACTTGTACTTGGCGCTTTTTGGCGATTGCTCTTGAAGATCTCAGTCTGAATGAAGCACAGTTGAGATCCGCCTGATTAAGTGCATTCACTCGAAATTCCTGGAAATGAAATGAGATGCTGAAGGTGGACAACTGCGTCTCAAGTTTTCAGTGTGGACAGGAAATGTTAGGGAAGGTTCCGTAGTGTAATGAGGAGCCAGGTTTCTCCTTAATTTTCAAGTGTGGAGAATGTACCCATTTTGGCCACTTAAAAACAGTAGATAGAGCCTCCAGAGGATGGATATTGGATTTATTTCCCCTAGGACATTGGTTTTAACTGTGAGCTCAGTTCTCCTACTTTGTCTTCAATTAACTATTTAATTGAAATAGTCCAATTGCACTGCCCAGTGTGGTAGCCAGCCAACCCAAGTGGCTGGTCCAAATTGGGATATGCTGTAAGCTTAAAGTACGCACAGGATTTCAAGGTTTCGGAGGATTAGTATGAAGAAAGTGTAAAATATCTCAATGGCTCGAAATATTATAACACGTTGAAATGAGAATATATTGGGTGTGTTGGGTTAAATAAGACGTTAAAATTAATTTCATTTGTTGCTTTTTGAAAAATGCAGACCTGGAAATTGAAATTTATACAGCTTGCGCTCTATTTCTGATGGACAGCCCCGCTCCAGGAAGTCTCAGCCCTTGGGAGGGGAGGGGACTACTACAGTTTGGCCACTTCAGTGCTTCATAGTGCTGAAGGAGGAAGTTGCTCCTCTAAGAGACAAGTGTGGATGCAATACATGCCTGATGATTCTGTTGGTGCTCCTCTTACTGACGAAGCAAAATGATGAAGGAGAAATCTTTCCTTTCCTCCGTCTTCTAGCTTTCTCCCTTTGTTTCACAGCCATGTCCACCAACGAGAATGCTAATTCACCAGCTGCCCGCCTTAACAGATTCAAGAACAAGGGGAAAGACAGTACAGTGAGTACCTTCTGTTGCTTTCCTATGCTATTTTTTTTTTTTTTAAATGCAAAGACACTTGGGAAGGGGTCAAAACTTGGAGGAAATTTGAAATAAGCGCTCTCACTTGGCCAGAAAAACTGATACGATAGGTGAAGACGATAGGTGAAGTGGTGTATCTTTTTTCAAGGAAATGAGGCGCCGCCGAATAGAAGTTAACGTGGAGCTGAGGAAAGCTAAGAAGGATGACCAGATGCTGAAAAGGAGAAACGTAAGCTCGTTTCCTGATGACGCAACTTCCCCACTGCAGGAAAACCGCAACAACCAGGTAAGTATGTAGTAGGTTATGAGTTATGGTCGATTCAGAAGATCAATATGGTGCTTTTCTTAGAAATTTAAATAACGTTCCTAGCCTAATGGTTTTAACTATCACCTTTGCGAAGATCTTTTTTTCTGTCCCCAGTCAGTAATTCTAATGAGTTGTCTTCTTTCTTGCCCACTCTCCATAACTGATTCCAAGGTCTCCTTTAGCTCTAAACTCCCTTGAGGTTTCCCTGCATTTCTAGCCACCAGTTGGGTACCTTGACTGGCCATTCCAGTGTTAAATGAAAGTTAGTGTGTCCAGAACCAATCGTTTTCCAATTTTTTGGATGTTCTCTATTTTTTGTATTTTCCACCATCTTTGTTCAGATGTTTTTCCTCAGATATTTAAAAGAAAACCTTTTTTAATGTTTATTTTTGAAAGAGAGAGAGAGAGACAGACAGACCATGAACAGGGGAGGGTCAGAGAGAGGGAGACACAGAATCTGAAACAGGCTCCAGGCTCTGAGCTGTCAGCACAGAGCCCGATGTGGGGCTTGAATTCACGAACCACGAGATCATGACCTGAGCCGAAGTCCGGCGCTTAACTGACTCAGCCACCCAGGTGCCCCTCTCCTGCAATATTTTCAGTGATTTTCTAATTTATCTTTTCCTTCATTCTATGCCACACACTGTATACCTAAAAATATTCTTGATATGCTGTTTAGACTTGTTATTTCTCTGCTGAAAAAACTTTGGTAGGTTTTTTTTTTAACGCTTATTTTGAGAGAGCGAGCGAGCGCACATGCACTTGTGGGAGAGACATGGAGGAAGAGAGGGAAGCCCGAGCAACTCCGTGCTATCAGTGCAGAGCCTGACGAGGGCTTGATCTCCCCAAGTGTGAGATCATGACCTGAACCTAAATCGTTTTGGACGCTTAACCTGAGTCACCCACACACCTCAAAAACTTTGGTAGTTTTAAATCCATATTCTTGGAAGTTTTATTTTAAGATTTTATTTTTGAGTAATTTCCACACCCAACGTGGAGCTCAAACTCACAACCCCGAGATCAAGAGTTGCACGCTCTGCTAACAGAGCCAGCCAGGTGCCCCTGGAAGGTTTATTTTTGTAAATTCGATCCATCTTAGACTTTCAGATTATCTTTTTTTTTTTTTATCTTTAAAAGATACTGGGAACTTTCCTGCTTTTTTTACATTATGCTTTCCTTTAGAGCTCCAAATGTTTTTTTTTTTTTCATGAAATAGTATCTATGTGCTGTCTGTAGAGTACTATATTCAAATCCTATCTTCTTACAGCACTCCTTGATCAACCTGATAGGAAAAATGTCCCCTTTTCAGAATTCGCATAGCACCCCAGCTGTGCATCACAAATGGAGAGTGAATGTGTGTATATTTGCCACTTATGGTGTCTATTTTTCACATTTCCCTTATTAAGTTGTAAGCTCTTATGGAAAAAGGGGCACTGTCTTTTTGAGTTAACTATAGTACTGGTTCTCAAGCTCTTCTGTGGTGTTCACAACATGAGCCATTCCTGTAGCACTGTACTGTGGAAATGCATAGATTAGAAGCTTAGATGAGAAAATTCCTAGCACGTTGCCTATATAACTGCATCCTTTTCTCCCTGACAGCGTATCTGAATGTGGGTGATTGAGACTAATGTAGAACAACGTCCAAACTGCTCTAATTTAATTTACTAGATTGTTCACAGTCTCCTCTTTTAGTGACAAAATGCTTTAATACTCCATAATTGGAGATTCCAGGGATTCATAATACCAAGTTTGAGTGCTCTTCTACATCTAAAATAATGGATATTTAGTTAACGGCCACAATTCCGCATAAGTCTAAACTTACAGTAACTGATTTTAAAAAGGTCTTCACAGAAAAGGTCTTCACAGTGCCAGGTAGAGATTTTATTGTTTATATTTAATCTTAAAAATGATAATTTGCAAAATTGATCCCATTGTCCTTGCAGGGCACTGTCAATTGGTCTGTTGATGACATTGTCAAAGGCATAAATAGCAACAATTTGGAAAGCCAGCTCCAGGCTACTCAAGCTGCTAGGTAAGTCTTTTCGGCTATAGCATGAATGACATCACTAAGATACCAGCCTTTTTAGATTTTTGTTGTTATTGGGAAAGAGACAGATGGCATGGGTAAAATAAAGGTTAACTTGGCCAAAAGCCTGATTTCATTAGAGTCTTTCCGTGGGTGAAACTGTAATTTTGTAATTGCCTCAAGTCCCACCCACCCCCAGTGATAATCACTGTCAACCTTTTGGCATACCTTTTAAGTAAATTACAAAGTTTTGTCAAAGTGGCATTTCAAAGTGGTGTCAGAGAAAGGAATCATTAAGTGGGATTGGCACGTGCATTTAGAATGGTGCCTTTACTCACTTTCCATCAAACGCAAGTATCTTGTGACATTTGTAACAGAATTAATAATTTCTATAGTTTGACAGTGTGCTCAAAAATCCAAGTGACAAATGATGAAGGAAAAGATGTTTAACCTCACCAGTAGTTAGGGAAACACAGATCACCCCACTGGTAGTGTAATTCTGTCAGACTGCCGACATTTTAAAGTGACAAGATCTAAAGTAGTTTCCGCGGATGCAGCGAAGAGGCTAATTTCCATTACTGGTAATTCTTCAATTTTGGATAAAAGGTAGTTAAAGACACCACCTGGGTAGCACCATTGCAACCAGTCTGTTAATCTCCTCTTAAATTCCATGATATCTCAACATTATTGCATGACTTTAAAAGGTTATCTATAGTTCTAAACTCTTGAATTGCATTTTAAATCGATTTTTACACAAACTTTTGTTATTCCTCCTCAACTTTCATTTTTCTTTTTGCTTACCCTTAGGAAACTGCTTTCTAGGGAAAAACAGCCTCCCATAGACAACATAATCCGAGCTGGTTTGATTCCAAAATTTGTGTCCTTCTTGGGCAGAACTGATTGTAGCCCCATTCAGTTCGAATCTGCTTGGGCCCTCACTAACATTGCTTCCGGTACATCAGAACAGACCAAGGCTGTGGTAGATGGAGGTGCTATCCCAGCATTCATTTCTCTGTTGGCCTCTTCCCATGCCCACATCAGTGAGCAAGCTGTATGGGCTCTAGGAAACATTGCAGGTACTTGGATTTAAAACAGATTTTTTTAAGAGAGTTTTTTTCGTTGTTTTTAATGTTTATTTGTTTATTTTTGAGGGAGCGTGAGTGGGGGAGGGGGAGAGAGAGGGAGACACAGAATCTGAAGCAGGCCCCAGGCTCTGAGGTGTCAGCACAGAGCCCAAGGCAAGGCTCGAACTCTCTGACTTTGAGATCGTGGCCTGAACCGAAGTCGGATGCTTAACCGACTGAGCCACCCGGGCGCCCCAGATTTAAAATTCTCTTGACTGATTGTTTCTAATCCTACTGAGGTGGGAAGAAGTGGCTTATCATAAGTAATAGTGACCTGTGTGTTAAGATTTAAGTTTGTTTGCTTCCCATGCTTATCAGGGGTGAAAGTGGTGGCTAAGTAAGTTAGGGATTTCCCAGGGTTGTCTTTGTGTTAAGACCCATTCAGTCACTGTACACTAATGGTGCTAGAAAAATAGTTACAAATTAACCTTGCCTTTGTTTAGGTGATGGTTCAGTTTTCCGAGACTTGGTTATCAAGTATGGTGCAGTTGACCCGCTGTTGGCTCTCCTTGCTGTTCCTGACATGTCCTCTTTAGCAGTAAGTTACTAACATAAGTCCGGTTACTCGCTTCTTGATTCCAGTTTTTCCCATCTCCTCAAAATACAGAGGACCTCTCATTGCATTTTTCTTTCCCCTCAGTGTGGTTACTTACGGAACCTTACTTGGACACTTTCAAACCTTTGTCGCAACAAGAATCCTGCACCCCCATTAGATGCTGTTGAGCAGATTCTTCCTACCTTAGTTCGTCTTCTGCATCATGATGATCCAGAAGTATTAGCGGATACCTGCTGGGCCATTTCCTACCTTACTGATGGTCCAAATGAACGGATTGAGATGGTCGTGAAAACAGGAGTTGTGCCCCAACTTGTGAAGCTTCTAGGAGCTACTGAATTGCCCATTGTGGTAAGTTGTTAACTTTATCAGTTAGTTAGTTGGTTGGTTGGTTGGTTGGTTGTTTAGCTTCGTTTAGTTTAGTTAGTTTGAGAGAGCTTGACCAGGGGAAAGGGGCAGAGGGAGAGAATTCCTAAGTAGCCTCCACGCTCCCTGGGGAGCTAGATGGGGGGCTTGATCCCATGACACTTGGATCATGACCTGAGCTGAAATCAAGATTTGGACAGTCAGCCAGTTGAGCCACCCAGGTGCCCCAGTTGTTAACATTAAGTTTTTTTTTAATGTTTATTTTTCAGAGGGAGAGAGTGTTTATTTATGTTTGAGAGTGTGGGTGGTAAAGGGCAGAGAGAGTGGAAGACACAGAATCCGAAGCAGGCTCCAGGCTCCAAGTTGTCAGCACAGAGCCCAACGTGGGCCTTGAACTCACGAACCATGAGATCATGACCTGAGCTGAAGTCGGATGCTTAACTGACTGTGACTGAGCTACCCAGGCACCTCCCCACCCCACCCCCCCACCCCAGTTGTTAACTTTTAGATGAGAATAGAAAACATAAGCATGGTCAATTAATAAACTGATACTGACATATTACCTATTTTAGGGCCATGATGAGGCTCTGACTTGACAAAACCTTTGGGGTATAGACTTTTGGAGCAGTGCTGAAAAAATAAAAGTTAACAGCTGGCATCTGCATTTCCTTTTCAGACTCCTGCGCTAAGAGCCATAGGAAATATTGTCACTGGGACAGATGAACAGACTCAGGTTGTAATAGATGCGGGAGCACTTGCTGTCTTTCCCAGCCTACTAACGAACCCCAAAACTAATATTCAGAAGGAAGCTACGTGGACAATGTCAAACATCACAGCTGGTCGCCAGGACCAGATACAGCAAGTTGTGAATCATGGATTAGTTCCATTCCTCGTTGGTGTTCTCTCTAAGGTGATGAAGTCTTAACTTAATCGAAGGATGTTAGTATTTACGGATGGACACTTGGTAGAGCTGTGCTTGATAAGATTCTTGATGTGCCAGTGCTGGTTCTGCTTCTAGTTCTTTGCTAAATAGTAGCCAGTGACCTCTTACCTTTAAGGTTGGATGGAATCAGTTGGTAGTTTGTGTCCTTGTTTTTCTAAAACAATACTTCTGGAATTTTAGTTTTACAATCGTTTCTGAAGTAAACTTGTTTCCTTATGTTTATTAGGCAGACTTTAAGACACAAAAGGAAGCTGTGTGGGCTGTGACCAACTATACGAGTGGCGGAACAGTGGAGCAGATTGTATACCTCGTTCACTGTGGCATAATAGAACCATTGATGAACCTCTTAACTGCAAAAGATACCAAAATCATTCTGGTTATTCTGGATGCCATTTCAAACATCTTTCAGGTAGGTGTTAAGGTAGCATTGGAATTTGGGCTTGATGATAAGTGATTTAAACTCAGGGTAGGGCAGCTAAGTTTACTTAGTAGGCCACAGAATTAGAAAGGCTATTTTAATGTGGGCCACACTCTTGGTAAGACGTGACAAGGGATTATAAGAGATCTGAGTGGATGACCTGAATTGAAATCAAATCCGTATGTGGACACTGTTCATTCCCATCTAATTTGTCAAGAATCTTTAATTCTCCAATATCCTACTGAATTTTGGTGAAATTAGATTTTGATGACTTAGTTATCTAATTGGTTTTTTTCTGATTCCATTCCTAATTGACCTAGCGTGTGGCACTTAGTCACAGTGGTTGGTGGGAGGTAGGTCCTACCTAACGACTTCTGATTATGGAAATTTTACCTACAAAGAGTTGAGTCTAGAATGGTGATGCTTGGTGTATTCATCATCCAGCATAAATAATTTGTCAACATTTGGCCTGTTTTCCTACTTTCCCTTACCCAAGCCCTCTCTAAGTTATTTTGAAGAAAGTAAGTTATTTCATCTGTAAATATTTATCTTCTAATTTGAGGACTTTAAAAAAGGCCATAATATCATTTTTATACCAATAAATTCTTGATGTCAGCAAATAATCCATTCAGGGAAATTTGTTTTTATGCAGCATAGGCCATCTTTGCCCTTAGATGGTGGTTCTCCGCCTTGACTACACTTTGGTGTTATCTGAGGTGCTTTTATGAAACAGTAATTTTCGGTTCCCATCAAAGATCAATTGAACCTGGATGTAGTGGTTTGTTTTTGTTTTTTTTTTTAATGTTTGTTTTTGAGAGAGCAAGAGAGAGACCGAGTACAAGGGGCAGGGAGGGGCAGAGAGAAGAGGGGGGTACACAGAATCCACAGCAGGCTCCAGGCTGTGAGCTATTTTTTTTTTTTTTTTTAATTTTTTTTAATGTTTATGTATTTTTGAGACAGAGAGAGACAGAGCATGAATGGGGGAGGGGCAGAGAGAGAGAGAGACACAGAATTGGAAGCAGGCTCCAGGCTCTGAGCCATCAGCCCAGAGCCTGACGCGGGGCTCGAACTCACGAACGGTGAGATCGTGACCTGAGCTGAAGTCGGACGCTCAACCGACTGAGCCACCCAGATGCCCCCAGGCTGTGAGCTATTAACACAGAGCCTGACGCGGGGCTCGAACCCACGAACCGTGAGATCATGACCTGAGCTGAAGTCGAACGCTTAACCTACCGAGCCACCCAGGCAACCCGATATGGTGTCATTTTTAAATTTGCCTGGATGATTTTGATGCAAAGAAATTACTGAGAACTACTTGGAAGATCTCTGAGATCTCCAGAAGTAGCTGCCGAGAGCAAGTACAGATCTCATCACCTTGAATTTAAAAAAAAAAAAAATTGTTTTTAATGTTTATTTATTTTTGAGAGAGAGAGACAAAGCGCGAGAGGGGTAGGGGCAGAGAGAGGGAGACAGAGATGCAAAGCAGGCTCCAGGCCCTGAGCTGTCAGCACAGAGCCCGATGCCAGGCTGGAACTCACACGCCATGAGATCATGACCTGAGCCGAAGTTGGAGGCTCAACAGACTGAGCCACCGAGGGGCACCTGATCACCTTGAATTTTTAAAAAAATGTAAACTGGAGATAAAATGATCTCATAGGGTTATTGGCAGGAACTTCCAAGTGTATGTCTGATACATATATCAACAGCCAATCATAAACTTTGTTTTTATCACTAAAATGGAACATTCAGTAAATTCAAGTAAACTGAGAATGTTTTTTAGGCTGCTGAGAAACTAGGTGAAACTGAGAAACTCAGTATAATGATTGAAGAATGCGGAGGTTTGGACAAAATTGAAGCTCTACAAAACCATGAAAATGAGTCTGTGTACAAAGCTTCATTAAACTTGATTGAGAAGTATTTCTCTGTAGAGGTGAGTAAGAAGTTGGAAAATACACAAAGTCAAGCCCATAAGATTTTTT
This sequence comes from Panthera uncia, assembly GCF_023721935.1. Taxonomy (NCBI): domain Eukaryota; kingdom Metazoa; phylum Chordata; class Mammalia; order Carnivora; family Felidae; genus Panthera; species Panthera uncia. The sequence goes on along the minus strand of NC_064814.1, from coordinate 17,590,012 downwards.
CCTTACTCTTTTTTTTTTTTTTTAAAATTTTTTCTTTTTTATGAAAGAAAGGGAGGGGGGGGGGGGGGCAGAGAGAGAGAGAGGGAGACACAGAATCTCGGGAGCAGGCTCCAGGCTATGAATTGACAGCATAGAGCCCGACACGGGGCTCGAACTCACAGACCATGAGACCATGGCCTGAGCTGAAGTCAGATGCTTAACTAACTGAGCCACCCAGGCGCCCCTCCTTACACTTTTTAAATGAGCCTCGTGACCTTGTTGAATTTAGCAAAATATCACTGTGTGAGTAGGACATAATGTATATGTTTGCTCCTCAAATATTTGGCTTGATGATCATATCTTGAGAGATTTAAAAAAATTTTTTAAATCACCACTGTACTTTCAAATGAATAGCTTTATAGGGATTTTAGAATGTCTGGAGAGTAAGTTTGTGTAGGAGTTGATGGAGAAGGGGCCCAACCCCATCACCACACTCAGGAGTTAATAAGCCTTTTCATTTCCTCCTGGAAAGTGGCGGGTGGGGAAGAAAATCTTTTTTTCTCTTTTTTTTTTGTTCTTGTGGTAGCATTCCTGAATCCATTCAGAATCTTCTTCTCCCAGGCACTCCTGAATTGGCAAGTTTTCAGCAGCTCTGCGATCACTATTTGAAATACTGAAATACGTTATAGGATTGATTAGAGGGGTAACGTAGGTGAAGACCTTAGGAGTAAATACAGACTTCTAGGCAGGCTGCTGCTTAGAAATGTGCCATACTTGCGGGACTATATTGTTTGGTTTTGTTTTTTTAATACTTCCAGGAAGAAGAAGATCAAAATGTTGTGCCAGAAACTACCTCTGAAAGCTACACATTCCAAGTTCAGGATGGCACTCCCGGGACCTTTAACTTTTAGATTGTACAGCTGAGGCATAAAGTTGTTTGTTGTGTACTACGTTTGGTAGAAGTTTGTCTTACTGTTTTCTCTACTAAACTCTTTTTAAATGTGTTTTGTTATTGTAGCACTTTTTACAATGGAAACTATACTTGAACAGTTCTGAACTGTACAAACTGTATGAAGCTTCTCCTCTCGGTGGGTTTCTTATTTCTCTGTGGAATCTCATATCTTGCAGTGTCCTGTAAATAAAGATTAAATTCCACCCTTTTCTTTACTTCACCGTTTCTGTGTACTGCTTTCTAATTTGGGGTCCTTAAGCTTGCAGATGAAGGGTGATCCAGCCAAACCAATGTGACGAACCAGAGGTGTGGTTCTGGTTGGAGACGTTGCCTGGTGTGAGGTTTGTGATGTCATCAAGGATATAGGGGTGATCACTTTTTCCCCGCCCACTTCTGAGTTCCCACTTGTTCTAGGCTGCGGCTTTGTAAATAATGGCTGTTGGCGCTTCCAGACTTCATACCCTCTACACACCAGCTAGAAAAGAATTTTTCAGAAGTTCTCACAGAAAAATGAACAAGATTTCCCAGAAGCCCTCAGCCAGTATCTCCTTAAATCTCACTGGCCAGGGAGATGGGATTAAAAATAATAAATTTAGGCACGCCTGGGTGGCTCAGTTGGTTAATTGACTGACTTTGGCTCAGGTCATGATCTGGTTCGTGAGTTTGAGCCCCGCGTCCGGCTCTGTGCTGACAGCTCAGAGCTTGGAGCTTGCTTCAGATTCTGTGTCTCCCCCTCTCTTAGCCCCTGCCATGTTCATGCTGTGTCTCCCAATAATAAACGTTAAAAAAAAATAATCACAAGTATCTTGGAGCAAGAAGTGGAATTCACTCCTCCCAAACTTCAGGGCTGAACATGGTTTCAAAGCTGTGCCTTGACGTCACCTGGGAAAGTTTACCCAGAAGTTGTGTTTAATTGGTAAGGAGTGGGGGTCTAAATGTCCTCTTGAATTTAATTCCCATATACTCCCATACTGTCTGGATTGAAAGCCACCATAAGGATTAGTTATGCTATTAGCAGTGTAGGAAATGGATTTGGGGGAGGGAGGGAAGGTTGACTACAGGCCCCAAAAGTCTTAGGACAAATGGAATAACACTTATAAGCACTTCTGTCTGTTTCCCCTTTGGTGGAAACATACTGAGCCAAGTCTCCACTGCTGATAATCGAACAGCTTTGCCTGCTTGTTTTCCCACGGAGGGTCAGGAGCTGTGGTGGTGGAGGTGGGCATTTGGGTTGAAGACTAAAAAACGAGTTATGACCACAAAGGGCACTGTAGTCAGTAAAATAAGACAATTTTTCAAGTCAGTAGTGTAATGCAACAGATACCCGCTTACCTTCTCTCAGTGGGTACACACGTAAGGTTACTCTTCCCCTGCCCCTCCTCCCCCTCTCCCCCACCCCAGTTCATCAACCTACACGTGAATTCATTTTGCCCTTTGCAGATAACAGACTCTCGAAGTTCCCGCTATGAAAAAGAATATTTAGTGTTTGGGTGTAGAAATAGAGAATGCTAGAATCTTTAGCGCTTGTTTGGGTGTAGAGATAGAGAATGCTAGATCAATTAGTACTTTGGGTGTAGAAATCGAGAACACCTTGGCTAATGCTTATGTGAAGCACTCGCAGCTGGGGTTTTCATCTGGAATGCTAAGCTGCGTTACATGGGGTCCTCCTAAGCTTAGGGCCTCTTGTTGGGAGCCCTGGTCATTTCCTCGGTTTTCTCTGTACAAAGCCTTCCCTAAAGAGGAGGCAGGAGAGAAGTCACAAAACTGCACAGACTTCCCTCCCTGTCCCACCTACTTGCTCCACTGCAGGTCCCTTAGATGCTGGGTCCAGAAGTCTTGAATGTGAGAAGAGATAATGTGGAAGTAAACCGGGACACAGTAGGTTTATGTTTTAAGGTAGGTGGAGCCTAGTGGGCTTAGAGGGACCGGTGTAATGCACGCTAGTAAAAAGTGTAAGGTCTGTAGGTTTTCGAGTGAGAGCATAACGCGATAGTGAAGTAATGGGCAGGAGACAGCTGATTGCCAGAAATACATTTTCATATTCTAGGTAACATTTTTAGCATGTTCGTTTCCTTGGAGTTCAAATCCACAGAGGCGTTTGTAGTTATTGAACTTAACTGGATAAAACTTCTATCTCTTGAGAATGAGTTTTCATGTTCAGCTCGAGTTTTAAAAGTCCAGTAAAATGCTATGTAGCCACCAACCTTTTTCTCTTTCACAGAGTGTTAATGTCTAAACTGCTTTTGTTAATGCACAACGTTTTGTAGCTCCTATCAATTTTAAACCCCATTTGAGGCTTTAATAAATTATATCTCTTTGCCCATTACTGTTTTCCTTTGGTAGTAGTGGTAGTAGGTAAGTAGGGGTGGGAAGGTAACACTTAAATTTTCATGAGGCAAATATCAAAGAAAAAACTAACACTTCCTTTGCTTGTTGCAAAAATCTTCAAAGAGTTACCTTGTGGTTAGAGGTTGAACATCCATTATTGTTAAACATTGCACCAAGTGTTGATTCTTTTTGTTGCTACATTGTATCAGCTTTAAATATCCTATCAAGCTACTATTTTTTTTTTTTAAGTTTATTTATTTTTGAGAGAGAGAGCCAGGGAGGGGCAGAGAGACAGGGAGGGAGAGAGAATCTCAAGCAGGCTCCATGCTGTCAGTGCAAAGCCCGACACGGGGCCCGATCCCATGAACCGTGAGATCATGACCTGAGCCGAAATCAAGAGTCAGATGCTCAACAAACTGAGTCACCCAGGTGCCCCACAAGCTACTATTTTTGGACCAAAGTAGGGAATAAATATTTCATTTTTTTAAATGTTTATTTTTTCAGAGAGAGAAAGAGAGAGAGAGAGAGAGAGAGAGAGCAGGGAGGGGCAGAGACAGAGAGGGAGACACAGAATCCGAAGCAGGCTCCAGGCTCAGAGCTGTCAGCATGAGCCTGATGCAGAGGGCTCATATCTGCGAACTGTGAGATCATGACCTGAGTCAAAGTCGGACACTAAACCAACTGAGCCACCCAGGCGCCCCTAAACATTCCATTTCTTAAGGTTGTCGGATTATTCCCTCTTCTTCAACCCTTCTGTGGCTGCATCATTACTGAAATGATAAAAGCTGTGGATAATTTCTTGTTATAATAGATCCTCAGTGTTAGATAGGATTTTGCGTTAGCATTTGGCCTCAAATTGCTTCTTCTTTTTTTTTTTTTTTTGCCTCTGAGAACCAGGTAAATTAAACCAAAATGGCGGTATGTTCCTTTTTCCCCTACCAATAATAGTTCTAGGAGCAAAAGCTTCAGTTTGTTGGGCAGTTGGAAACCTTGTGGGGTTGCAGTACCCCAGGTTCAGAAGGCCGTTAAAAGGAGAGTGTAGCTGGCTACTCCTTGCCTCCCTCCGCCCTGCTGAAGTTTGTCAGAACCCAGCTGGCTGATTTTGGAAAGCCCTTTGAAACATGTCATTAATGGCGCTTTCTTTTGAGATTGGGCTGTTGACCCAATTTGTGATGAACAAAACCTGGCCAAATCCTGAAGCACCCCCCCACCCCCTCTCCCCCAAGAGAAAGTGTAGTGAAAAGTGTTTAGTAACATCACTGATGTAAAACCTCATAACCCCTGCTAATAAACATGATAAAAAACACTCAAGCTATCAAGGAGGGTTTGGGGGAGGGCAGAGGAGCCATTTAATTTTGAGCATTTGTATGTTAAATGGCATGTTGCTGGCCTAGTTTGAAAGCATAATTCTGGTGTCTTATAAACGCCAGTTCCTCCTAGATATTTGGGACAGTTTCATAACGCTGTGCAGGAGGGGAGTTGTGAGCACCAAACCCTATCCTAACAATCACTTTGTGCATCCCGTCCAGGCTTTTCACAACCGGAAATGTCCTCCCCATCCTAGCTCTGGGATGTGCAGTGGAAAGGACTAGCAATTAGGAGCCAGTTCTGCCTGAGTTCAAATGCTGCCTCTTCTGAAGGTTAGTGAATGGCCTTTGGGCCATCAAAGTAGCACGATCTCTGGTATAAAATAAGTTCTCTACAGACAGTCAATACTATGTATTATTGATAGCTCAGGCTGTAGTGTTACCACAGAACAGATTTTACCTTCTAGGCTGTTTACTATTACAGTGGAACCTTCGGTTGTGGGTAACTCGTTCTGCAAGTGTTCCGCAAGACGAGCAAACCTTTCTAATCCATTTTAACTTGATAAACAAATGATGTCTTGCGATATGAATAGTACGTGACCCCGAACATCACACGATCACAACTGAGCCAATGGTTCTCCTCTCTCTCTCTCTCTTACTACGGGATTGTGGGTGATCGTCTCCCATGCTTGGACGCTTTGTCTCAGGCTGTGGTGTTTGGCAGGAATCAGTGATTTGTCAGGATGTCGGAAGGTGCCCACGACTGGCACGGTGTATTTTTTTGTCACTTCAAAGCACCTGCGGACAGTCCTTTGCTTTTCCATAGAAGAATAAGCTTACGAATGCTTTGGTTCATCCTAGGTCAGGCTGCCTGCAGATAGAGACCCTTTCCTCTGCTGCCTGATTGCCAGTTACCTTAAATACAGTATAGGACAAGAGTTTCTTAATACTGTAATCTGGCCAACATCCGTGCCAGTGTATGCAATGGTCCCCATTCAGAAGAAGATTCCATGGAGCCAATAGATAGCAGTGATTCCTTTAGTGATAGTGAAAGTCGTCCTGCACAATAACCCTCCTCTCTCTTGGCTCCCTCACACCAGCCAGGAAGGTTTACAAAGGTACGTGAAGGTTAATTTGTTTATTTTTCTTTATCTTTTGTATTTTCTTTATTATTTTGTATTATATTACAGTATTTAAACAAATTTTTTAAATATTTATTTCTGAGACAGAGAGACAGAGTCAGGGTGTGAATGGGGGAGGGGGAGAGAGAGAGAGGGAGACACGGAATCTGAAGCAGGCTCCAGGCTCTGAGCTGTCAGCACGGAGCCCGACCCGGGGTTCAAACCCACGAACCTCAAGATCATGCCCTGAGCCTAAGTCAGACGCTTAACCAACTGAGCCGCCCAGGAGCCCCTAGATTACAGTATTGTAACCATTTTGATATGAATATTTTTGGGTTGTGGAACAAATCATCTGAGTTTCCATTATTTCTTATGGGGAAATTCGCTTTGATAGGCAAGTGCTTTGGGTTACAAGCACGTTTCCAGAAGGAATTATGCTTGCAAACCAAGGTTTTACTGTACTTTTTTTTAAGGTTTTATTTTAAGGAGTGCCTTGATGGCACTCAGTTAAACATCCGACTCTTGATTTTGACTCAGGTTATAATGTCACGGTTTGTGAGCTCGAGCCCCGCGTCGGGCTCTGTGCTGACAGCGCGGAGCCTGGAGCCTGCTTCGGATTCTGTGTCTCCCTCTCTCTGCCCCTCCCCCATTTGCACTCTGTCTCTTAAAAATAAATAAGCATTTCAAAAAAGCACATACCCTTTTTTTTTTTTTTTTTTTTTTTTTTTTTTTTTTTTTTTTGCACAACTGTTGGAATACAGGAGAGATGTGAGGAAACATGTAGAAAAAGAAGCTCTTTTCAAACTCTTTGACTTAGACCGCAGTTCTAGGTGACTCGTGACCATCCTGCACCCTCTCGCCCGGCCTCTCAACCACTTGTCTCTGTCACTGTGAGGAAACCTTCATTTAGTGAGTCTGAAGTTTTTGCCTTTTCTTTAGACTTTTTGGTAAGTTTGTAAAATAATGTTTCCAGGTTACGGAAGTAATACCAATTTTAGAAAATTTAAAAATTCGGAACACCCTAAAAATTAAAAGAATAGCCTAAAGTTCGTTCCACCATAAGGTTGTACCTTTTTTCGTAGATGAGAATCCTTAACCCGAGTAACCTGAGACTCAGGGTAGGCCTTCATGGGGCCCACGAGTCCCCGAAATTGTATGTAAGGTCTTGCGAAACATGTGTACATGAGCTTTTCCAGAAAAGGGGCTCCTAGCCTGATGGAAATTAGATTCTCAAAGGGGCAGCCACCTTCAAAACAGTACAAACCTCAGGTCTAGATCTTTCCAATTTATTTTCTGCACATTTGTAGTGCACTTTTTTTTTTGTTGTTAATGTCACCATCTGAGCTCACTTCCTGCCGTAATGTTTTTCCCCCCTTTAATCTTTACACCCAAAGTGGGGCTCAAACTCATGAGCCTGAGATCACAGCTCTATTGACGGAGCCAGCCGGGTGCCTGGATCCATACAAGTAGTTTAAGACCTCAGACCAACGACTTTAGCTATAATTGGACGGAAGGAGTCTGGTTGAACAGGAGTTTTAACTGCTGTCCCTAAGAGATGACGTTTGGTTGACACAGTAAGAATGTGGTGCCTCTGTCCCCGGAAAGAGAAGATGGCAGGGGTCTGTCTTTCCCCGTCTGGCCTCCGGTTCAGCTTCCCTTGCAGGCCCCGGAGGGTGGGCAGTATAAACTGTACTCGTCTGGCTTCTCACCCTCCTGCTGACAGCCAGGTCTCTGAAAGGCAAATTGCACACTTCCCGAGTGTTGTTGGATCCCGGGCCGCGCTACCACTGGGGAAACGGCTCCTAACTGATACTAGGAAGCAGGGAACTTGCCTGGCCTTCACCAGCATAATCGGATCTGTCATTCTCTTCAGGAATTGGCTTCCTTCCTCGGCCTCCTTCCTTGCTCTGGAGGTAACAACTGTCATTCTCCTCTGGTGTTTCTGCCGCTCCCTTCTCACAGGAGACCAGGGGAACTTGCTAGCCAAAGTCACAGCTGGCTCCCAGATGGCTCTCGTACCGTGACCCCACCAACGTCCCGCGGTTGATGGGCTCGGGCGGCTTAAACTCGGCCTGCTGGGGCAGGATGCCTGTAGACCCCCACCCTGGGAGATGTATGGGCTCCGGCTTTGGAGAGAGCAAATCTCCAGAGATGGGATGGGGCTCATCAGTTTCCTTTGGTTGCACGTTCTAGAAGGATGCTTGAAACAGAAGAGGTTGACCTCATCCTTACCCCGCCTGAAGATTAAGTGAGGATAAGTAGATAACGAGCAAGCTGTTACTGACGTTGCTAAATTACCTGGCAGAGAAAGTTTTCGTATTCCTATTCCTCTCTCTCTCTCCACACACACACACACACACACACACACACACACACACACACGAAGAGTTCTCTTTCAGGCCATGTTCTTTACAATACTGAATATGACGTCAAAATGACCTAAAAAAGATCATTGTCTTCACCCCCCAGAGCAGACATGCCTCCCGTTCAGGTGAAAGTGGGCAGCGGCACCCGAATAGTTCCTTGTGGCAAAGAAATTCTTCAGCGTCTATTTCCTGGAGATAATGTAGAGGACGCTAGCACGTTTCTAACATACTTCAGCTGTTCAGGAAATACTTTACATAATTTCCTGCTCTAGAGAATAGGAGGAGGCCCAGAGAGTTGGAAAGTATTACCCTCTTTCTTTACGGTCTCAAATGCGCTTCACAAGGCCTCCTTCACTATTCAACACACACGCTCCTTCCTATAAGCTCTTTTTCTGGCTCTCCCAGCCCTTTCGGGCAGGAATGTTCTTTTTAAGAGTGTGGCGAGAACCCGAGTGACTTGGGCTTCCCATAGCATCCTGGCCTGAGCTTCCTAAGGAACTTTACAAATAAGAACTAATTAAGCTTGGAAAGCCCCCGAGAGTCCTTGCAGCCGTTTCTGAAATGCAGCCAGCTCTGAGGTTTTTGCCCTACCCGGCCAGCTCGGCAAGAATGCAAACAGTGGAGAGCGAGGGAAGCGAGGGAAGCGGACTGCCTGATGTCACTGAGCCTGCAAGGAAAAAGCAAGTGAGACACCATGTCATTAACTGCCTTTTGATTTGCTTTTTGCCACATTCAGTGGCAGGGTTCAGATACTGCTTTTGCAGTTGGGTCTTTTAGACTTCTGAGCAAGATTTCAGGTAATTGCAAAAAAAAAAAAAAAAATTAACAAGTCTAAGATTTTTTTTAAAGTTTTATTTATTTATTTTTTAGAGAGAAAGAGAGAGAGAGAGAGTGTGATTGGGGAAGGGGCAGAGAGAGAGGGAGAGAGAGAACCCCAAGCAGGCTTGATGATGTCACGGGCTGTCAGCGCAGAGCCCGACATGGGGCTCGATCCCACGAACTGTGAGATCATGAGCCGAAATCAAGCTTCAGATGCTTAACCCACTGAGCCACCCAGGCACCCCTAAGATTAATTTTTTTTAATGTTTATTTATTTTTGAGAGAGAGCGAGACAGAAGGCGAGTGGGGGAGGGGCAGAGAGAGAGAGAGGGAGAGAGAGAGAGAGGGAGAAGGAGACACAGAATCTGAAGCAGGCTCCAGTCTCTGAGCTGTCAGCACAGAACCTGACTCGGGGCTCGAACTCATGAACCATGAGATCATGACCTGAGCTGAAGTTGGACGCTTCACCGACTTAGCCACCCAGCCTCTCCTAAGATTAATTTTTATCTAAAGTAATAGTTCTCAGTCAAGGGTAATTTTTGCGCCCTAAGAGAACATTTGACTGTCTGGAGACATTCTTGATTGTCTCATCTTGGAGAGAGGGATGTTACTGGCATCTAAGTGAGTATAGGTCAGGGATGCTGCAGGGAAGACCCCCACAATAAAGGATTATTTGGTCCAGGGGCACCTGGGTGGCTCAGTTAGTTGAGCGTCTGACTTCAGCTCAGGTCATGATCTCCCGGATCGTGAGTTTGAGCCCCACGTTGGGCTCTGTGCTGACAGCTCAGAGCCCAGAGCCTGCTTCAGATTGTGCCTGCCTCCATCTCTCTGTTCCACCCCTGCTTGTGATCTGTCTCTCTCTGTCTTTCAAAAATGAATACACATATATTTTTTTTTTAATTAAAAAAAAAAAAAAGAATTATCTGGTCCAAAATGTCAATAGCTGAGGTTGGAAAACCCTGGTCTAAGGTTTCAAAGTGATTTGCTGTTGGCTTGTGTCCTCTCTCAGCCCTAAATCTTGTGTTGGTGATCTTTCAGCCCATGCAAATTAGGATCCAAGCTCCTGGGAGCACCCTGGGCTCCTGGCTCAGCCCTGCTGTAGATGCATCTGCAGTGACGACATTCTCCAAAGCCATGGGGTGTTGGAGACACCTCTCACCACACCATACGTCCCCTGGGAATCAGACGCATCGTGCATCTAGGGAGTGGTCTTTCTGAAAAAGGAACACTTTTGCATCGTTCCTCGTTGGGCCCCAGAGCTTTGAGGTCCTGTTTTCCCTTCAGTGAAGAGAGCGAGGTACTCCTTTTCTCCCACAGGGCCTATTCAGGGACCAGCTATTTATTTCCTTCCTCCTCAAGGCCCTACTGCCAGGGAGATCTCGGGCTGTTGCTTGCTGTTTGTCCAGCCGTCAGCAGGAGGCAGCCACAGGGATATTGGGCCCATAGAAAGATATTGGGGAACTTCATTTCTAAACCTCCCCCCCCCCAAATATTTATTTATTTTTGAGAGAGAGAGAGACAGACAGACAGACAGAGACAGAGCGTGAATGGGGACGGGCAGAGAGAGAGGGAGACACAGAATCCAAAGCAGGCTCCAGGCTCCCAGCTGTCAGCACAGAGCCCCACGTGGGGCTCGAACTCACCAACCATGAGACCATGACCTGAGCTACAGTTGGACACTTGCCCTACTGAGCCACCCAAGTGCCTCTCAATTGTCCCTTTTTATAAGGACACCGGTCATATTGGACTAGTGCCCACTCTAATGACCTCACTTTAACTTATTTCTGTAAGACCTTATCTCCAAATAAAGACACATTCTGAGGTCCTGGGGTTAGGATTTCAACGTAACTTTTTTTTTTTGTAAATTTTTTTTTTTCCAACGTTTTTTATTTATTGTTGGGACAGAGAGAGACAGAGCATGAACGGGGGGAGGGGCAGAGAGAGAGGGAGACACAGAATCGGAAACAGGCTCCAGGCTCCGAGCCATCAGCCCAGAGCCCAACGCGGGGCTCGAACTCACGGACCGCGAGATCGTGACCTGGCTGAAGTCGGACGCTTAACCGACTGCGCCACCCAGGCGCCCCTCAACGTAACTTTTTTTTAAATTTTTTTTTAACGTTTATTTGTTTTTGAGACAGAGAGAGACAGAGCATGAACAGGGGAGGGTCAGAGAGAGGGAGACACAGAATCTGAAACACGCTCCAAGCTCTGAGCTGTCAGCACAGAGCCCGACGCGGGGCTCGAACTCACAGACCGCGAGATCATGACCTGAGCCGAAGTCGGCCGCTCAACCAACTGAGCCACCCAGGCGCCCCTCAACATAACTTTTTGAAGGAGGAAAAATTCAACCCATAACAACAACTAAATGCAGTCCATGATCTGGGATTGGATTCTTGACTAAGAAAAAAAAAAATGACATTAATAAGATTATAAGGGCAATTAGTAAAATTTGAATATGAACTCTATGTTAGATATTATCATTATATCAATGTTACATCTCTTGTTTGGAAATTGTACTGTGGTTGTACAGAAAAGGCTTCCCTGCCCTTAGATGGTAACCCAGAAGTGTTTAGCCATAAAGGAGTATGGATCTCGCACACTAAAATAATTCAGAGGGAAAAAATGTTAAAAATTATGAATGTATATAGGGGTGCCTGGCTGGCTCCGTCGGTGGAGCATGTGACTCTTGATCTCGGGGTTGTAAGTTCCAGCCCCATGTTGAGTGTAGAGATTACTTAAAAAAAATTAAAGAGGTGCCTGAGTGGTTCAGTCATTTAAGCATTTGACTCTTGACTTCAGCTCAGGTCAGAATCTCACAGTTGGGGCGCCTGGGTGGCTCAGTCGGTTGAGCATCTGACTTTGGCTCAGGTCATGATCTCACAGTTTGTGAGTTCCAGCCCCGCATGGGGCTCTGTGCTGACATCTCAGAGCCTGGAGCCTGCTTTGGATTCTTTGTCTCCCTCTCTCTGCCCCTCCCTCGTGTGCACGTGTGTGCTATCTCTCTCAAAAATAAACATTAAAAAAATTAAAAATCTGGGGCGCCTGGGTGGCTCAGTCGGTTAAGAGACCGACTTCGGCTCAGGTCACGATCTCGCGGTCCGTGAGTTCGAGCCCCGCGTCGGGCTCTGTGCTGACAGCTCGGAGCCTGGAGCCTGTTTCAGATTCTGTGTCTCCCTCTCTCTGACCCTCCCCTGTTCATGCTTTGTCTCTCTCTGTCTCAAAAATAAATAAAAACGTTAAAAAAAAAATTAAAAAAAAAATTAAAAATCTTTAGAAAGTTATACATAGAAACATAAATTATATGTTCATATACTGTATAAAGCATACATATACTGTATATGTTATGTATAGTATATAAAATTATATATAATATATAAATCATATACATAGAAAAGAGAGAGAATGTGCACCAATGTGACAAAATGGTCTTCATGTTATTCTTTAAATTTGTTTAACATTTATTCATTTTTGAGAAACAGAGACAGAGCATGAGTGGGGGAGGGGCAGAGAGAGAGAGAGACAAAGAATCCAAAGCAGGTTCCAGGCCCTGAGCTGTCAGCACAGAGCCCGACGCGGGGCTCGAGCTCACAGACCGTGAGATCATGACCTGAGCTGAAATCGGATGCTTAACTGACTGAGCCACCCAGATGCCCCCCAGAGGGATCTTTTTAAAGCACAAACCCTATCCTCTGTTTCATACTTTCCAATGGCTCCCCATCAACCTCGGGTAAAATTCACTGTAGTCTATAAGGCCTTCCATGAACTGGCCCCCATCTGGCGCCCAAATCTCTGACCTCTTCTCTCATACCTTCCCAAGCTCACTGTGCTCTAGCTAGACTGGCCTTGTTTCTAGTCCTCAAACTATCCAACCTTGTTGCTGCCACAGGACCTTAGCTCATGCTGTTCCCTATTCCTGCAGGAGTCTCTGCACATATCTTCATATGGCTCCTTTCTTCTCATCATTAGGTCTTGCCTCAAATGTTACTTCCTCCAGAGGCCTTCCAAGACATCACCCCTTTCCCTAATCTCTACCCCTTTATTTTGTTTCATTTTGCAATAATACTATTTCTTATTGGAAAAAGCCTTGTTTATGGGCCAAACTTAAAAATCTCAGTGGCTTAACACAAAAGGATTAGTTCTTGCTCATATCACATTCTGTTCCTTTTTGGTTTATTTATTTATTTTGAGAGAGGGAGAGAGAAAGAGAATGCAAGTGGGGGATGGGCAGAGAAAGAGGGAGAGAGAGAATCCCAAGCAGGCTCCGTGTTGCCAGCACTGAGCCCGGTGCGGGGCTCGAACTCAGGAACTGTGAGATCATGACCTGAGCAGAAATCAAGAGTCGGACACTTACTGAGCCACCCAAGGGCCCCCGCATTCTTTTTTTTTAAGTTTAATTATTTATTTATTTTGAGAGAGAGAGAGAGAGAGAGAGAGCACAAGTGGGAGAGGGGCGGAGAGAGAGAGAGAGAGAGAGAGAGAGAGAGAGAGAGAGAGAGAATCCCAAGCAGGCTCCAGCTCACAAACCTGCGAGATCATGACCTGAGCCCAAGTCGGACGCTTAACCGACTGAGCCACCCAGGCACCCCACTCATATCACATTCTGATGCAGGTTGGAGTGTGTGTGTGTGTGTGTGTGTGTGTGTGTGTGTGTGTGTGTGTAGGGGAGTTCCGTTCTACAAGCTCATTCAGGGAATTAGTCTTCTTCCGTCCACTGGCTCCATCATTCTCTGGAGGTCTCTGCCCCTAATTAACCAAACAAAGAGAGAAAGAGCTTGGGTGACCACAGGCAGGTTCTGATGGACCAGGCCCGGCAGTCCCATTCATCACTTCTGGCCACATGTCACTGGCCAGAACTCAATTCCACGGTCCCGTGTAACTTCCCAGGAGTGTGGGAAGTGTAGTTGAGTGACGTGTCCAGGAAGAGAACACAGATATTTGCACACACGGCGTTTTACTTCGTACTCACCCCCATACCTCCAACAGTTCCAGGCACATGATATGCACAAAATAATCACTCACCGCTAAACACCCCCCCCCCCCCCCCCACACACGATGTTGTCCATGAAAACTCAGAAACCCATTTTCGTCAACTCATTTTGGGAGTAATGAAGAGAAGGCACGGATTGGTCCTGGGACCTGCAAGGGAGAAGTTGCCAACATTGGCATCTGGCGGGGTGGAGGGTAGCATGTCTGGCGTAGAAGCATCTGCCCCAGCTTGGTCACCCACTTGCTGTGATGTTGGGACGTTACTTAACCTCTTGGTCCTCGCTCTCCTCACCTGTTAACACGGCCAGCAGTCCTCGCCTCAGGGGGTTGTTGTGAGGGTCACTGCGTAGGAGGGGATTAGCCCATTAGCCCGGGGGAGGGCGCCCAGTGAGTGCCCAGTAAAGCTCAGCCATTATCACTGTCATCAGGTGGTCTTTGCCTGTGGGGCCTGCCAGACGTTCTCAGCAAAGTTCACCCCCAAAGCTTGAAAGCTTGGATTCAGAGGCAGACACACTTGCAAAAGGTAAAGGAAACAAATGTCTGTATCCTTTTAATCGTTTTATTTTCCCTATTTGCAAACCCTCTTGCCCTTGTCCTGACGCTTGTTCTGGGCCTCAGATTCCCATCAGTGGGTCTCCCCAACTCTCTCTTCCGCCTTCTTCTGGGACTGTTTTCTGTCACCATTCACCCTCCACACCATGTGGTAAGGAAGCAAATGCCTAATCAGGCCTCAATTCAACCCATCCCACCCAGACCCCATGGGCTCTGTTCGTTCTTTCTTTCTTTCTTTCTTTCTTTCTTTCTTTCTTTCTTTCTTTCTTAAAAAGTTTATTTATTTATTGAGAGAGAGAGAGAGAGAGAGAATGAGTAGGGGAAGGGGAGAGAGAGGGGGACAGAGGATCTGAAGCAGGCTCTGTGCCAACAGCAGAGAGCCAGGAGAGAGCCCGATGCGGGGCTTGAACTCATGAAGCATGAGATCACGACCTGAGCCAAAGTCCGACCCTTAACCGACTGAGCCACCCAGGTGCCCCCACTGTGGGCTCTGTTCTAATCTTCGAATTAAGGGGGCCACATTTGTTCCTTCCTCGTCCCATCAGAGGGCTCAAACCTCTCCCCGAGTCAGGACCCTCCCCCTCCGGTGACCAGGCCTCACCTGCCATGCTCCGAAACCAGCCTCTGAGGCCAAAAACATAAACTTCGAGCTTTGAAGGTTTTAACAGGAAAAAATAGCCCCTCCTCCCTACCACCCGAGGTAGCTAAAACACCGATGTGAATTAAAAAGAGGTTTCTAAAACTTTGGACGCTAACCTACTCCGGTGTTCCGGATCCAGGTGTCGAAATGACACAGTCACCCAAACTGGGCCACGTGTCACCACACTCCTCCTAATGGACTCAACCCCCAGGACTTCTAAACAGCTTCCAAAACATACCGTGAGTTGACCATGAATTCTTTTGGTCTTACATAGGAAATGAAAAAAAAAAACGCTTTCCTATCATGGTCTAAAATCAGAGAAAGTAGAAGTTATTGGTTAAAAAAGAAAGAAATGTGGTTTGTTTTTTTCTCATGGTGGGTTAACATTTTGCATGTTGAAAATGTGAACACAGGGTGTGGGGTTTACTGTGCCAAACAACACGGGAGCTGCTGTGTTCTGGGTGTTATAGCATAGGGAGGGATGGAGAAAAGGTGCTGACGGCTTCCCAAGTGGAAAAACCACCACAAGGAGGCAGTAGAGCTTAGTGGTTAGTAGCATGGGCTCAAATCAGACAGATTTGAGTCTGAATTCTGATTCTAGCACTTAATAGCTGTGTGACCTCTGGAAAGTTACTTAACTGCTCTGTGCCTCACTTCTCACTCAGAAAAATGGGATGAAGCTACTATCTAACTCCTAAGGATGTTTTAAGGAGGAATGGACTAAAGAGCTCAACAAGTAAGCTCTCAATTAGTGTTAGTTGAAAAGACAGGAGTTTAAGGCAGGGGCAAAAAATGTCAGATAGATGCTTAGATAGGGGTTTGTTTTATTTTGGAGGGTGTAATGTTTTTTAAAGTTTACTCTGTGGGGGGAGGGGCAGAGAGAGAATCGCAAGCAGCCTCCGTCCTGTCAGGGCAGAGTCCGATGCGGGCTCGAACTCACACACAGAGAGATCATGACCCAAGCAGAAATCAAGAGTGCTAGGCTTAACCGACTGAGCCACCCAGGCGCTCTGAGGGTGCGATATTTTTAAAGCTGTACAGAATGATTTAACCCCCAAATCTCTAAGCAGTTACTCAGCCTGTCCTCAATCCTCATCTATGATCACATTCTTTTCCGGTCATGAAGTCGATTTCAACAGCGGCTTCAGAGAAGCCATGACCCTACATAACGTGATTCTCCCAGCTTTCTCGTCATGCAAAGTTTGTATAATTTGTTCCATTTCACTCTTGAGTGTGACAAGCATTCTCTTAGCCCTGGTTGAGTGTACATACACACACACACACACACACACACACACACACAGAAATAATTTCTATAATTATCTTGTTATATGTAATAGTTATAATTATATATCAAATTTGTCCTTTTTTAATCTAGGATTTCACAGAGGTGGGGAAAGGCTATTTTTTGTTTTGTTTTGTTTGCTGTTGTTGTTGTTTATGTTTTCAAAGAAAGCGCTTAAAGTGAAAGCTTGCAATTTTGTGTGTTGGTTACACTGAGCTGTGTCCCAGCGGAGGCAGGGGTGGGGCTGGTAGTTAAGTGCGTGATTGGGGGATTGATAAAATTTGGGGAAAAGGAGAGGGTTAAATATGTGTGGCGGGATCTGAGCGATCAGATGAGAGGAATTAAGACTTAATCACCTGACTGGATCCTGGTTCCATCTGCGGATTGGCTGGTTTAGAGGAGTAGATTAGATGTTGGTGGAATACTGGATTTCTCACTTGTGAATGGAAGTGAGAGAAAGCAAGTGACAGATTCTCTCTCTCTCTCTCCCCCAGTAGCTTGGGTAAATCAGAGCTTGAATCCTGGCAACTTCTGAGCTGCTTTGCAGGAATTATTTTAGGGCTGGAGAGATTCCAAACGAGAGCTAATATTCATAATAGCGAGCATTCGCTAAACACTTATTATGTGCCAGGTACTGCACTAAGTACGCCCTTATATACTCGAACCTCTCAGGAAAACCTCATCACACTCTGCAAGGTGGGTAGCGTTTTACAGATGCGAAAACTCTGTAAGGTGGGTAGCGTTTTACAGATGCGAAAACGAAGGCACAAGGAGGTCAAATGACTTGCCAAGGTGCAGCCAGATTTTCTGGCCTCGCCTTCCTCTCCTAAGCACCAAGGTGGTGTCCCCGAACCCAGACCGCTTTGCTTTGCAGGCCTGGCTCCTGGCCAGGGCCCTGCAATGGACACGCGTGTCCGCCTCGGCTGTGTGGCTCCCCCTGAACTCCCAGGAGGGCACTGGGGAAGAACAAGCTGGTTCCGTCCGGTAGAGAAGCAATGTCCTTTCTTAGGTTGGAGGACAACAAGAGGGGAGGCCGGAATGGGAAGCGGAGGGGTGCCAGCCGGGACGCTGAGCCCCAGTGCTCATCCCAGAACGAATCAGCACTCTTCTGGCTGCTGCTGATTTTTGAGGAGGCTAATGCTGGGCAGAGCAAGGGCCAGAGCTGGACGGTTTTCAAAAGACGCTTCCCTGATGTGCGTCCCTTCAATCCAACACTGTTTTTTGAGCTTTTTAAATGAGTCCGGGAAGGAAAATATATACTATATTTTATGCCATGGACCATTCCCTGACAGGCATTTGCCTTGTCAATTCCTGCCAACCCCAGGGATGCAGGGGAAGGGTTCCACCTCAACAGAGAAAGAAATGGAGTCTCAGAGAGGTTAAGGAAGCTTGCTAGAGTCACACAGCCACCAAATAGCAAAACTGGAAAGTGAACTGGCATCTGTCTGCCCCCTGCCTCATACGGCCATGGAAGGTACTTGGGGCATAAAGCCTAGAATACAAAGTCCTACTTTTCCCCTAAAACATTTACTATCCAACAGAAGAGATAAGATTGACATCCAAATGACCAATGGCAATGGCAAACACTGATGGAGGACTTTCTGGCGCCATGACTGTGCCTTACATGCAGTGACTTTAATAGGTTAACCATGGCCCCACGAAGAAGGAACCATCATTCCCATTATACAGATGAGGAAACGGTCTCAGAGAAGTTAAGAAAGTTGCTCAAGATTCCCCAGCGAGCAGTTGCCTCTTCCCAGCCAAGGGAGGCACCGTGACAAGAACAAACAATCCCTGTGGGTGGAGGTGGTTACATTTGGTGTGTGTGCAACTCCAGCCTCATTCCCAGCCTGAAATGAGTCATGTGCACGTCACAGAACCAGCCCCTCTGGACCCATGGCTGTTTTGTACATTAGGCAGAGCTGGTCCTGGATAACGTGGTTCTAAGCAGAGAAGATGGCCTCCTTCCAACCACGTCCTCTCTGTAGGCCCTTGGGAGCTGGCCAGGCCCGGTGACCCATGGAAGAGGTGATGCTGTGCCCTGGTGTCCAAGCAGCATGGCTTGGCCAAGTCTTCTGGGCTCCTTCCAGCTCAGAAACCCATTTGCTTTTACCCTTCAATGTGAACCAGATGTGGGGCACCTCCACTCAGCAGGGCAGAGGCCACTCCCAGAGGCCCCTTACCACACCCCGGGCCCCTCAGCACCTGGGGAGGGGGTTCGCTGCAAGCAGCAGTTGGTGGCCCGGCCCCCTTCCCTCTCTCCTGCTCCCCTCCCCCCGCCCCACACTCCATTCCTCATGGCACCCCCTGTATCTTTCCTCCCTACCAACAGGAAATAACACTGGACAGATCTCAAAAGTCCATATGCCTTGGACAGTCTCTCTAGGAATTTTCTGGGCCTCTAGTTTGCTCTATGTGTCATGTCCTTTCCACTCAGCATTTAAAAACAAAATAGGAAAAAGGAAAATGAGAGTGAGCGTCCTTCTTCCCCCAAGTGCCACCTTACCTTCTCTCCATCTTGGCAAGAGACGGAAGGTCTGCGCGCACTCTCAGCTTCAGTGGGTTATAATCTGTTACTCTCATTACTTATTTTGATCATTATTCCCCGTTTGGCCACTGGGAGCCCACTCGAACTAATTGCTGCGTCCTTCTGCCAGGCCTGTCATTCTTTGAGCTTTCTAGCACAAGATGTTCTAGGCTCATCTCGCATTTTTCCTGTCCCGGCCCTGGGAAATCAGTCATTTCTCCAAGGACCCTGGTTCATCTCAGTGCAAATGGTGTTTAGAAGTCAAGATCTGGCTGCTGGGTGTGCTCATTGCTACCAGGGTGAGGCTTCCCTGGCCCTCGCAGGGGAGAACACTTGTGAGTGTAGGTGTGTATACACATCTGCACACACAGCAGAGCACATACAACATGACGTGCACACAAACACAACCATTTGTGTCTACATCTACTTATTAGTTTATTGATTAAAAACATTTTTTTTTTTTTAGTTTATTTATTTTTTGAGAGAGAGAGAGGGAGAGAAAGAATCCCAAGCAGGTGCCACACTGTCAGCACAGAGCCTGCCATGGGGCTCGAACTCACACACCGTGAGATCACGACCTGAGCCAAAATTAAGAGTCGGGCGCTTAACCCACTGAGCCACCCAGGCACCCCTACTTACAGTTTTTAAACATTAGGGTGAAACACACATAAGATTTACCGTCTTAACCATTTTGAGGTGTACATTTCAACGGCATTACGTGCACTCACGTTGTACAACCCTCACCACCATCCATTCACAGAGCTCTTCATCTTGCAAAACTGAAACTCTATTAAATACTCATCTCTATAATTACTTTTATGTCCCTATGTACGGAAAGAGTTCACGCCAATATGAGTTCACACCAATACATCCAATTCCTATCCAACACCACAGGGTTTGTCCCGGGCTTCTCTTTTTCCATATTTGCAACTCTGTTCTCCGAGAGTAATGCTTTCTCCTCGTGCGTGGGCTCTGACTGCCCACTCCAGGCCATGTCCTGCGTGGACACTCTTCCTACCCTGCTCAGGCTCTGAATCCTCATGTCAGGGCGCCCACACTCTGTGGCGAAGCCCGCTCTGCGTCACCGCAGCTCCCCACCCCCTTCCGCCGTAGATGCCTACCTTGCTGTCTCACCTACATTTTAGGATTGAATTGTTCCAGAAGGGAAGAGGAAGAGCTATTAGTCCCATGATTTAAAAAAAAAATTTTTTTTAATGTTTGTTTATTTTTGAGAGAGAGAGAGAGGTAGACACAGAATCTGAAGCAGGCTCCAGGCTCTGAGCCGTCAGCACAGAGCCCAACGTGGGGTCTGAACCCACGAACCGCGAGATCGTGACCTGAGTCGAAGTCGGACGCTCAACCGACCGAGCCACCCAGGCGCCCGGCCCCATGATTTTTAAATTCAACTGCAGAGACCTCATTCAGTTCTCACTAGTTCTACTTGTGGCCTTTTTCCATCCTGGGATCAATCCAGGATACCATGTTGCATTGCATTGTCTGGTCCGTTTCTCAGTCTATCCTTGTTTTTCTTCACCTTGATACTTTTGAAGAGTATACTCAGGTATTTTGTATAACGTTCCTCAATTTGAGCTCCTCTGATGCTTTCTCAGGATCAGGCTGGAGATATAGATTTGGGAGAAGAATACCACAGAGATGAAATGCCCTTTTTATTGTAGCGTATGAAGGGGTGCACGATACCAGCATATGTTGGTTACGTTTTAAAGGCGGAGAAACCAAACTTCCGAAGCTGTCACCTGCCTAGACTCACACAGCCGGCAGATGGTCGAAGGAGGGCTAGAAGCTGGGCGAGTCTGAGCATTGTGATTTCCTGAGTTTGAGAGGAAGGACCGGCCAGTGAAGGAGATGACAAGAGGCCGCTGGTGTGAAAGTGAAGGGTGGGAGGTGGGGAGACTTTGCATCCATATTAGGTCCTCAGACCAGGGCTGATTCACCACCCGTGGCCTCTTCCCCAGGGCCCTGTCCAGTCTTGTCTTAAATTCCCTCTGTCTTGTGCAAATAGCAGTGAGGGCTCCTCTTTAAATAGATCTAGCAAGACCATCTTTTGTCCATTAGATGGGATTGTCTGGTCTTTGTGCCTCTAGCACTGGGATGAAAATAGTCTGATAATTCAAAAAAGATGCATTTTTCATGAGGGTTCAAGTTATACAAGAATCCTATAACCAAACCAGCTAGCAGTCATGTGGTCATCTGTGTCCCCCCCCCCCTTTTCCCCATCCCCCTTTTCCGAGTTCCTGCCTGTTCTTTGGGCCTCTCCCAGTGGTTTGCTTACAGAAGAGGCCATCGAAGGGAATTGGCTTATGGCCGTCGATGACACTGGCTTTCCTTTGCCTGCTCTTGAACTCTTTGCCTAGCAGTATATCGGCAAAATCACTGCATCAGAAACTCTGAAACATCCTGAAGTCTCAGAGTGGATGTTCCAGACGTCCTCTGGGCAGTGGTCAACCAGCATATGTGTTTTGTTTGGCCCTCACTTAATTTTAAAAAGTTTAAAATGAGTTCACAACATGGAAATATCAGGAGCTCATCATAAAAGCCTGGATTTTGGCTCCTCTCAAAAAATCAGATGTGGCAATAGATGATCCACATTCCCACACGGAGGCAAATGACCATGGCTGAGTAGCGGCTGCCCCTTTAGAGGCGGCACATGGGCTCCAGTGTCTTCCTTGTCATTCCCTCCGTTACCATCCCCAGCCCCATTCATTTGTATCGTCTGCCTGGCCTTGCAAGGCATTTGAGTCCACAGTCCTGGGCTAGATTCTTGCGGTTCATTCATCCACTCAACGCTCACTGAGCCCCAACCCAGGCCACGGTCTATGCTGGGCTCCGAGATCAACAACAGCTTATACACTGGTGATTTCTAGAACTGTATGGAAAGTCCCCGAGAAGACAAATCGTGCTGATCTGGGAGCACTGAAGTTTGGCCGGTAGCTCAGCCTGGAGGGAGCCAGGGGAGGCATCCTGCAAGGGGGGTGGGGGGGTGGGGGGGACACATCCTTGAAAATTCTGTCGTCATCTAAATTGAAGTGAGCTTGAGGGAAAGCTGCTCCCTTGACTCTGGGCCCCCTGACCCCGGGCTGAGCCATCTGCCTGTCTGGACTTGTCCTGTAGTTTGCTTTTAATGGCTTCGTGTCTCTGCTAATTTTTCCAGCCTCTCCACAGCAGCCTCTCCTTTTCTGTGTTTATCTCGGGCCCCCGCCACAGCTGTGGGGAGTTCCAGAGAGGGACAAGTGCAAGATACTCAGCTGTGGTGTGAGATGACATCAGGGCTGCGATGCCCCGTTGTGGGAGCGGGGGAGGCTCCATGCTGTTGATTTTTATTTACGCATTGAGTTTATTTACGGATTAGGAGGTTTCACGAGGCAGGGAAGGGGCAGAAGACTTGGAGTCAGATTTGGCGGAAGTCCTGGCTTTGCCACTTACCTGCCGGGTGAGCGTGTGTAGCTGACGACACTCTCCAAGTGTCTGTTTGCTCCCCCTTCAAATGGGGGCTATAGTTTTTACTCACCAGGTTGCTGTCAGTAGCCTGTGTAATGTACGTGAAGTTCTAAGACTGTGTTTGGAACATGGTACTTAGCAAACAGATACTCATCAATTTCTTTCTAAACGTTCATTCTTTTTTTTTTTTTTTTTGGTGTATGGTTCTATGACATTTTATCGCATGGGCAGGCAGATTCGAGTGACTATTGCCACAATCTGGATACAGAACCGTTCCATCACTGCTAAGAAACTCCTCTGTGTTACCCTCTCCCTCTCTCTCTGCCCCTCCCCTATTAGTGCTTTCTCTCTCTCTCAGGATAAATAAAATTAAATTTAAAAAAATCAAATGGTATGTAACCATTTTTAATAATCAACATATTATTATCTCAAAAAAGGAGTTATTTAAATTTTTTAAAATATTTATTCATTTTTGAGAGAGACAGAGTGCGAGCAGAGGAGGAGCAGAGAGAGAGAGAGAGAGAGAGACAGAATCTGAAGCAGGCTCCAGGCTCTGAGTTGTGAGTACAGAGCCCGATGCGGGGCTCAAACCCATAAACTGTGAGATCATGACCTGAGTTCAAGTCAGACATTTAACCAGCTGAGCCACCCAGGTGCCCCCCAGAAAAGGAGTTATTTTAAAAATGTGTACCTATACCAAGCAAAAAGGAGCAAAAACAGCTTTATGGGCAAGGTCTAATCTTTTTTCTTCCTTACCCCCCCACCCAGCTTTATAGAAGTATGATTAAAAAATAAAAATTGTAGGGGCGCCTGGGTGGCTCAGTCGGTTAAGCGTCCGACTTCAGCTCAGGTCACGATCTCACGGTCCGTGAGTTTGAGCCCCGCATTGGGCTCTGGGCTGATGGCTCAGAGCCTGGAGCCTCTTCTGATTCTGTGTCTCCCTCTCTCTGCCCCTCCCCCGTTCATGCTCTGTCTCTCTCTGTCTCAAAAATAAATAAACATTTAAAGAAATTAAAAAATAAAAATAAAAAATAAAAATTGTATATATTAAGGCCTACAACGTGATGATTTGATACATGTATATACATTGTGAGATGATTACCAAGATCAAATCAACATATCCATCACCTCCTTGTAATCTTTCGAGATTGGCTTTTCTCACTCAGCATAAAGCCCTGACATCCCCTCAGGTTGTTCCATGTAACAATAGCTCATTCCTTTTTATTGCTGAGTGATACTTCAGTGTATGGATATACCACAGTTTATCCATCCACCTGCTGAAGGACATATGATTTGTTTCCAGGTTTTGACTTGTGACGGTTAATTTTATATGTCAACTTGACTGGGCCACGGGTTGCCCAGGTAGTTGGTAAAACGTTATCCTGGATTTTTCCGAGGATGTTTTTGGATGAATTTAAAGTTTATTTATTATTTTTAAGTAATCTCTACATCCAACACGGGCCTCGAACCCATGAACTGTGAGATCATGACCCAAGCTGAAGTTGGACGCTTACCCAACTGCGCTACCCAGGCGCCCCTCCTACTGTTCATCATTTTTATGATTTTACTACATTGGTTAAGTCAGTGAACTTCGAAATGAGCAGACGTTTCGAGGGCTGCTCGCACGGGGGTTTTTGCCCACTTGTATTCTAATCATGGCTGTTACACGCATCCTTGTTTTAACTTTCGTATTTATTAGCCAAATGCAGGGGTCTGCGGGGTTAGAGATTTGAAATAACAAACGTGGCTGCCTCAGATTTTCTTGGCTGGCACTGGGTCTTGCCAGGCCTTTGAATCAGCTGGGTGCAGGGAAGGGTCACCAGGAAACCCAGGCTGCCGGACTCAACAGGAAGCGTGGGACGAAACTTACTCTGGGTCTGGCTCGTGGTCAGGCCGGCTGGGGCCTGAGGCTTCCAGGCCTCCTCAGTGTGCACTGTCAGGAAACAGCTGAGGCTCTTCAATAAAATAAAGACAAATTCATAAACAAGGAAGCTCTGAGCTCCTTCCTTTGAGAAATATCATCTTATAGCCTGAAAGAAAATCTGTTTGCAGAGCAGTTCTGACCATGAGTTCCTTGGGGTCCATATACCCATAAGTCAACGACAGGTGGCTCTGAGGCTTTTTTTTTTTTTTTTCCTTTTTCTTCTGGAGAAGACTATCGTGGAATTGCTCACCGACGCTTAATACCATGACCTTCTCCAGTCCACCCTCCCTGCACGCCTCCCCCAGAGTTAACATGTACAGAAGTATTTATCTTGTCTGTGGTTATTACCTAACACTATAATTTTAACACATTGCATTTTAGTGTTGGTGAATAGATTCGATCAGACACCACAACTGAATGAACGTTTCTAGTTTTATGTTATGTTGCCAAAGGCTAGCAATAACCTTTACTGTACAAGCAGGTGGACTGTTAACTCTATTTTATCAGGAATTTCCCAGGAGTCTGAGGGAAATTCCTAACTATTGAGGCACCTTCCCTAGTTCCCGCGGCTGTAAGTGGGGTCTCTGGGCCGGGAAGCCAGAGGTCTGAGTGCTGGTTCAGGGCCTCGCCCCTCCTTCTAGCCCACCGCCATCCAGTACAAAAACCATGAGCCACGTGTGGCCACGGAGCCTGGAGCCCAAGCCGAGATATGCTGCTAGTGGAAAATACACATTGGCTTTTGATGACTTAGCATAAAAAAATAATGAACGGAGAATATCTCATTAATGATTATATAGATATATATTTAAATTTTTTAATGTCTATTTTTGAGGAAAGGAGAGCGAGTGTATGTGAGTAGGGGAGGGGCAGAGAGAGAGGGAGACACTGAATCCGAAGCAGGCTCCCGGCTCTGAGCTGTCAGCACAGAGCCCTACGTGGGGCTCGAACTCATGGACCGCGAGATCATGACCTGAGCTGAAGTCGGACACTTAACCCACTGAGCCACCCAGGCGCCCCTATGATTTTTCATATTTTTTACAAGCCCAGATGATATTTTGGATATGTTGGGTTAAAAAGTTTTTACACAAATGAATCCCCTCATTTTTTTTTTTTTTAACGTGACTACCAGCAACGTGAATTGCACGTGCCTCACATTGCGTTACTCCTGGACAGTGTTGCTGTAGATCCCACCACAGGCACTTTTTTAATAGAGGAGAGTTTTAAACATATGATTTCATTTTCTCGTAAAACATACCCATTCCCAAGTGTCTGCCTTCTAGATGGCATTCTTGTGGGTTTCTTCTTGCCATCTTTTTTTTTTTCACCTGTTTGTTCTGAGGGGCAGAGAGAAAGAGGGAGAGAGAGAATCTCAAGCAGTCTCCACACTCAGCAAAGAGCACGACTTGGGGCTCGATCCCGTGAACCGTGAGATCATGACCTGAGCCCAAATCAAGAGTGGGACACTTAAGTGACTGAGCCACCCAAGCGCCCCTCCCTACCATTTTTAAATGTCACCCTTCCCTGATAAATTCGGGGAAAGGGGCTTGTCTCCTGACTGTTCCTGAGTGCTTTCCTTCTCCTCCTCCTCCTTTCCCTCCTCTTCCTCCTCCTCCTTTCCCTCCTCTTCCTCCTCTTCTTCTCCTCCTCCCCCTCCTCCTTCTCCTCCCCCCTCCCGCTACCTCCTCCTCTTCCTCCCCCTCCTCCTTCTCCTCTCCTTCTTCTTATTTTTAGAATTTTTAAAAAGATTTTATTTTTAAGTAATCTCTACACCCATTATGGGGCTTGAACTCATGACCCTATGATCAAGAGTCACATGCTCCACTGACAGAGCCAGCCAGATGCCCCTGGAATTTTTTTATTGTAGTTAATACACACCACATAATATTTACCATTTAAACTATTTTTAAATGTACAATTCATTGGCATTAAGTGCGTTCACAATGTTGTACAATCATCACCAGCATTTCCAAAACTTTTTCATCATCCCAGACAGAAACTCTGTACCTATTAAACACAACTCCTCATTCTCCTGCCCCGGCCCATGGTAATCTCTATCATATTTGTTGTTTCTATGAGTTCGCCTATTCTCATACTCTATACCTCATACAAGTAGAGTCCTATTTGTCCTATGGTGTCTGGTTCATTCCACTTGGCAGAGTGGATTTCATGTGGACTTCTAGTGCTTTCTAGCTTTATTCATGTTGTAGCGTGTATTAGAATTTCCTTCCTTTTTAAGGCTGAGTAGCATTCTATTGTATGTATATACCACATTTTGTTTATCTACTCATTTTCTTTTTTCACCCACTCATCTTTTGATAGACATTTGGGTTGTTTCCACCTTTGGGCTAGTGTGAACAATGCTGCTGTGAACTTTGGTGTATCTGTTTGAGTCTCTATTTTTCAGTTCTTTGGAGTATACCCCTAGCAGTGGGATTGCTAGAGCATATGGTGATTCCATGCGTAACTTTCTGAGGAACCGCCCTACTGTTTTCTACAGTGACAGCACCGTTTTAGATTCCCACTAGCAGTACCCAAGGATTTCAAAGAGTGGCTATCTTTTACAACATCTTTATTCTAAGTTCCAAATTGACGTATTCCCATCATAACAAATCCGAGCTGTAAGGAAGAATGGAAAGTTAGATGTTCTTTGGAGGGAACCGCATTGAGAGTGACCCATCCGGTTTTGTCTGTGCTTGTACATGGAAGGCTGTGTCTGGCTTCTCCATTCCTGCTTCCGCATTCCCCAGCCCCCATACAGCATCACAGGGGGCCTCTTAATGCAAAGGAGAACATACGGTTTCCCTGCCCGGAACCCTCCATGGGCCTCCCATCTCACTTTGTATTTATGCCAACTTGGACATTGGCATCTGGGCATGGCTGGCACCTAGCATCTTCCCCAACTGCATCTTCTACCCATCTCTTCTTCACTCACTTGGGTGTAGCCCCACTACCTCTTTGCGGTGGTTCTAACCCACCAAGCTTGCTCCCACCTCTGGGTGTTTGTGTTTGTTTGGTGTATGCAGAGCTCGTTATAGGTTCCCTCTTTCCTCATTTGGACCTGTGCCTCATGTCACCTTCATCAGAGAAGCCTATCACGGATGTTCTGTCTGCTCTCCAGATACGTGATCCCTCAACCTGCTCTCTTCGTCAATACGGCATTTATCCCCATCTACCTTGTATGCTCTATGTTCATTTTTGGTCTCCCTTACTGGACTATAATGTCTAATAGAGCAGGGGCTTTTTCTGTTTTGTTCTTCTTGTCTCCCTAGTGCCTAGAACAGTGCCTCGCAAGTAGTAGGTGTTCATTTGATAGGTGTGTGTGTTTGTTGGATGGATGAATAAATGAACAAATATGCACATGTATAAAGTACACCTATGTTGGGGTGCCTGGGTGGTTCAGTTGGTTAAGCATCTGACTTGGGCTCAGGTCATGATCTCACAGTTCTTGAGTTCAAGCCCCGCATCGGGCTCTGTGTTGACAGCTCAGAGCCTGGAGCCTACATTGGATTCTGTGTCTCTGACTCTCTCTGCCCCTCCCCTGCTCACAATCTCTCTCTCTCTCTCTCTCAAAGATAAAATACACCTATTTCTATTTACAAATCTTTCAGTTATTTGAAATACAACCGTGTTCCTATCTGTTTGCAAAAGGAGTGGAAATGATTGCACATCAAAGGACTAGCACCGATGATTGTGACCTGACCGTGGCGGTTTCGTAAGCAAACCCAAGGCAGTTGTGCAGGTCTAAAATAGGGACTAACTTGCAAAAGCATCACAGTCACTCAGACTGCAGTTTGCTTCCTGCGGCCGAGCATGTGTTTTGCTTGGCTATAGGATAAAGCGGTAAACACTCTTGGTGCCACACTGCAGCCTGCAAAACCGGATTTCTGACACAGGCCTCCAGCTTTATTTCCTCACGGTCATTGTGGGAGGACAGGCATCTGAGCCACCTCCAAGTCACGCTCCCATAAACCGTCTCGAACCTCCTCCTGGGGGAGAGTGGGGGAGGGACAGAGCAGGCCACGACCTCCAGTGGAGGATCTTCAACGTGTGTGTGTATGTTTACATTGCAATATAACTCATGTGCCGCAAAATTGACCCCTTTAAAGTGGATGATTCAGTCTTTTTAGTATATTCGGAGTTTTTTTTATTTTTTTAAAAAAAATTTTTATGTTTATTTATTTTTGATAGAGAGAGAGACAGAGCATGAGTGGGGGAAGGGCAGAGAGAGAGGGAGACACAGAATCTGAAACTGAATCTGAAATCTGAGCTGTCAGCACAGAGCCTGACACAGGGCTCGAACTCACAGACCATGAGATCATGACCTGAGCTGAAGTCGGACGCTCAACCAACTGAGCCACCCAGGTGCCCCTATTCAGAGTTTTGCAACCATCATCACTTGCGATTCCAAGACATTTTCATCACCCCCCCCCCAAAAGAAACACCGTATCCACCAGCGGTCACTCCCCATTTCCCCTTCTCCCCTCCCCTGCCAGCCATAGACAGCCACCCATCTGCTTTCTGTGTCTGTGGATTTGCCTTTTCTGTTTGCTTCATACAAATGGGATCATACAGAATGTGGACTTTTGTGTCTGGCTTCTTTCACTTAGCATGATGCATTCTAGGTTCATCCAGGCTGTAGCATGTATCAGTACTTGATGCGTTTTTATTGCCAAATGATATATGAATGTACCCTATTTTTTTGTCCATTCATCAGTTGATGGACACTTGGGCTATTTCTGCTTTTTTGACTATTACGAATAATGCTGTTATGAATGTTTGGGTACAAGTTTTTATGTAGACATATGTTCTCAATTCTCTTAGGTATATAGGTAGAAGCAGAAATTCTGGGTCATAGGGAAACTCCATGTTTAAGATTTTGAGGAACTGTCAGATGTTTTCCAAAGTGGCTGCACCATTTCACATTCCCACTCGGGTTCCAATGTTTCCACATCCTCACCCGTATTTCTGATTATCCATCCTTTAGATTGAGTGGGTGGGAAGTGATATCTCATTGTGGTTTTGATTTGCCTTATCCCGAATGACTAGTGATGTTGAATATATTTTCATGTGTTTATTTGCCACTGGTATATCTTCTTTGGAGAAATGTCTATTCAGATCCATTGCCCATTTTCTAATTGGATTATTTGTCATTTTATAGTTGAGTTGTACGAGTTCTTTAGATACTGTGGATACTAGGCCCTTATTAGATATGTGACTTGTAAAAAAAAAAAAAGATATATGACTTGTAAATATTTTCTTCCATTGTGTGAGCCATTGTTTTACTTTCTTATAAATGTCCTTTGTAGTACGAAAGTTTTAAATGATGATAAAGTTCAATTTATCTATTTTCTTCATTGCTTGTGGTTTTGGTGCCAAATTGTTGTCTATCCAAAGTCACAAAGATGTGGAGTGCCTGGGTGGCTCGCTTGGTTAAGTGACTGACTTTGGTTCAGGTCATGATTTCACAGTTCATGAGATCAAGCCCGGCGTCGGGCTCTGTGCTGACAGCCTGGAGCCTGCATCAGATTCTGTTTCCCTCCCCCACTCACGCTCTGTCTCTCGATAATAAATGAACACTAAAAAAAAATTTAAAAAGAACCAAAGTCACAAAGATTTATATCTTTGTTTTCTCCTATGAGTTTCATAGTTTCAACTCTTACATTTAGGTCTTTGATCCATTTTGACTTAATTTTTGTATATGAAAGAAGGTAGGCACTCCACTTTCATTCTTTTGCATGTGGATATCCAGTTTTCCCAACAATATTTATTGAAAAGATTAATCTTTCCCCAATCATTCCATTGTCTTGGCATCCCTGTCAAAAAAAATCAGTTGACCACAGGGGCGCCTGGGTGGCTCAGTCAGTCAAGCTGTCGACTTCCGCTCAGGTCATGATCTCGCGGTCCATGAGTTTGAGCCCCGCGTCGGGCTCTGTGCTGACAGCTCAGAGCCTGGAGCCTGTTTCAGATTCTGCGTCTCCCTCTCTCTGACCCTCCCCTGTTCATGCTCTGTCTCTCCCTGTCTCAAAAATAAATAAAACGTTAAAAAAATTTTTTTTTTAAAAATCAGTTGACCACAAACATCCAGGGTTTATTTCTGGACTCCCAATTCTGTTCCATTGATCTATAGGTCCATTTTTATGTTTGGAAATTGGGAAGTGTGAATCCTCCAATTTTTTCCTTTAAAAAAAGCAAAAAAAGATTGTTTCAGCTATTCTGAGCCCCTTCCCTTTTTATAGGAATCTTAGGAACAGCTTGTCAATTACTATAAAAGAGGGTTCCATTTTATTAATTGTAAAATATTTCAAGCAAAAGTTCAGAGTTTAATATAACGTCCTCTGCACCCGTCATCTATTTGAGCAACTTTTAATATTTTGCCATATATGCTTCTGAGTTTTTGCTTATTTTTAAAGAAATGAGGCATTACAGATAGAGCTCACCATCACTACTCCTGCTGGGTAAGCTTCACCAATCTTGCTCCCTCCTCTAGAGGTAACTACTCTCCTGAATATCTAGGATGTCTTCATAATTTTACAACATATGTGGCATCCACACATAATATCTAGAGTTGTCGTTTGGGTTATTTATTAACTATTATTTTAAATATTTTTGTAAGTTTATTTATTTATTTTGAGAGACAGAGAGAAAGTGTGTGAGTTGGGGAGGGGCAGAGAGAGACTGCACACTGTCAGTGCAGAGTCCGACGCGGGGCTCGAACTCACGAACCGTGAGGTTATGACTCAAGCTGAAGTCGACTGAGCCACCCAAGCGCCCCTTAACTCTGTTTAAATTACAACATGTATATATTATGTTTCAACATGCTTTCAAAGTTATGTTTTTGAATTTTTTCCCCCGGTGATATATGTAGCTCTAATTCTTTTCTTTTTTTTTTTTTTAAGCACAATTCTGCTGCAATTTATTTATCCAGTCTTGTATTGATGGATATTTAGGTTGCCGGCAGCTTTTTGCTATTACAGGCAGAGTGGCAGTGGGCATTCTTGTTGATCCCTCTTTGGGCACGTGTGTGACAGCTTGCCCGAGGTGTGTAGCCGGAAGTGGAACCGGGGGACTGAAGGATTTGTTCCCCGTTGATTTTACTACCTCTGTTCTTCAAAGTGGTTGTACTGATTTGCACCCTTGCCAGCAGTGCATGTGAGTTCCCATTTCTGCACGTCTTTGCCAACGCCTGACATCGCCAGTCTTTTAAATTCTTGCCAACCTCAAGGATGTAAAGTGGTCTCTCAGGGTTGTTTCAATCTGCATTTCCCTGTTAATGAGTTCGGGGACTCTTTCCACATGCTTTTGACCATTCTCTGGGTTTCCTGTTAAAATCCTTTGCCCATTTTCCACTTGGGTTGTTTGTCATTTCTTCTTGTGTTTATGGGAGTTCTTTATATCTTCTGAAAATTAGTCCTAAAGCCTGTGGCTTTATTTTCTCTGTGATTACGGTTTTTTAATTTTCTTTCTTTTGGTACAGATTTTTTTAAAAGAATGTATAGTTTATCCTATTTGTGTCTTGTTTGAGAAATCTTCTACCCAATGCTATAAAAATAATCCTCTCTGTTTTCTTTCTAAAAGTTTTAAAGTTCTGCTTCCACATTTAGGCCTCCAATGCATCTAGACTTCCTTTTTGTGTATACTATGAAGTAAGGATCTATTTTCTCCTTAACTAATTCTGCCAGCACGACTTTTGAATAGTCCAGCCATCTTCTTTTCACTGATTTGTAACGTCCCCTCTGCTGTAGATTGTTTTCACATGGCACGGGCAGTTTTGGCCTCTGTATTCTGTTCGATTGATCTCTGTTTCTCCCTACAGAAATACCACACTGTCTTAATTATAACAGTCTGAAAGCATTTGGAAGGGCAAATGCTACTATACTGCCCTTCCTTAGATATTTCTTAGACCTTGTTCTTTTTTTTTTATCAAATTCTATAAGAAAACCTATTGGGATTTTTAGTGAAGTTGCATTATAGATGATAAGTTAGGCATTATCGATTATAAATTAATTTGGGGGAAAATGGCATCTTTACAATATTGAGTCTTCCTATGTCGGAACAGGTTGTATTTCTCCATTTCTGGATATAGGTCTTCTTCTGTCCTTTAATAACGGTTGGAGATTTTCTCTATAGAAGTT
Organism: Panthera uncia; assembly: GCF_023721935.1. Taxonomy (NCBI): domain Eukaryota; kingdom Metazoa; phylum Chordata; class Mammalia; order Carnivora; family Felidae; genus Panthera; species Panthera uncia. The sequence continues at coordinate 17,557,638 of NC_064814.1, read as the reverse complement.
TTGAACGTATTTTGTTAGGTTTATTCTTAAGTGTCTTAGAGCTGGTGTTGCGCTGTATATATTTAAGGTGTAGAGCATAATGACTTGACTTACGCATTGTGAACGATTACCACAAGTTTACTAACATCCGCCATCTCATAAAGATACAAGAAAAAAAAAGGCAAAAACATTTTTTTTCTGGTGATGAGCACTCTTTGGATCTCATCCAAAATGAGGTCTTTTTAAAAAATTATCCTTGTTATTTTTAAAATTCATATCCAAATTAGTTAACATATAGTGTAATAATGATTTCAGGAATTCAGGAATAGAATCTAGTAATTCATCACTTACATATAACACCCAGTGCTCATCCCAACAAGTGTCCTCCTTAATGCCCTTGCCCATTTGGCCCATCCCCCCACCCACACCCCCTCCAGCAACTCTCAGTTTGTTCTCTGTATTTAAGAGTCTCTTATGGTTTATCTCCCTCCCTGTTTTTATATTATTTTTGCTTCCCTTCCTTTATGTTCATCTGTTTTGTATCTTAAATTCCACATAATGAGTGAAGTCATATGATATTTGTCCCTCTCTGACTTATTTCGTTTAGCATAATACACTCTAGTTTCAACCACGTTGTTGCAAATGGCAAGATTTCATTCTTTTTAACCACTGAGTTATATTCCACATATAAATTATATATATATATATTCTTTATCCATTCATCATTCGATGGACATTTGGGCTCTTTCCATACTTTGGCTATTGTCAATAGCGCTGCTATAAACATTGGGGTGTATGTTCCCCCTCGAAACAGCAGTCCTTTATCCTCTGGATACATACCTAGTAGTGTGATTGCTGGGTTGTAGGGTAGTTCTATGAGACCTTTTTTTAAAAAAATGTTTACTTTTATTTATTTTGACGAGGGAGGAGGAACATTGAGAGAGGGAGAGAGAGAATCCCAAGCAGGCTCCATGCTGTCAGTGCAGAGCCTGACATGGGGCTCGATCTCACAAACCATGAGATGGTGACCTGAGCCGAAATCAAGATTCACACGCTGAAAACAGACTGAGCCACCCAGGTGTCCCTTACCTGGTAGCTTTTTAAAGACATAAGTTGTATCCAGTAGGCACTCTAACATTGCAGGTGTGGTCTCCCAGCTGACCCTGTTACTGAGCCTTCAGCAGGCCATTCCAGCCTCTCCAAAACAGCTGCTTCTGGACGTTGGGACATATGTTAAGACCAGGGGGCGCCTGGGTGGCTCAGTCGGTTAAGCATCTGACTTCAGCTCAGGTCATGATCTTGTGGTTCATGAGTTCGAGCCCCGCTTCGGGTGAACGTGAATCTCACCTTGGGTGAGCCTTGCTTCTCTTGCTCGCTCAATCTCTCTCTGCCTCTTGCTCACTTGCGCCCTCTCTCTAAAATAATAATAATAATAATAATAATAAATAAACTTGAAAAAAAAAAAGACCAGTGAGTTCTGTGGATCTGAGCCCCCCGTTATGCTTCTTTTGCTTTAAAAGGGTCCCTTGGTTGGAGACGCCATTGTGTGGAATGGATAGTGATGGATAAGCTATTTTGTAAATCCACAAATGATGGGACTGGCAGAAGCACTACTAACAGGAAAGGTAATCAGAACCTGGAATATGCGTGTTTCTTTGAGGACACAGCACAGCCCTGTCCATGAGTCCTGTGTAATTAACATGTTACCAGGGAGCTGGCTGGTCCCTCCCTCCTGGGGATGACGCCCTATTAGAAGGTCAGCGTTGACCTCTGTTTGCAGACGGGGCCCTGAGCTGTGACAGTAGCTAATGCAGCTCGGGTAAGGGGAAGTCTATGTTGTTGAGTCCATGCATGGACTCCAGCCCAGCTGCCATGGCCACTTTGGCCACGGGCTATTGAAGGAGCACTGGGATGCCCGGGGAAAGAGCCCAAATGACATCCACCGGGTAAGTCATCTTGTCTACCTCATTTGGGGGCATATATGTGGTCATTATTGAGCACACATATGGGACATGAATACCTTCACACTGTAGGTCCATTCCCACGGGTCCACCCACATCTCCCTCCCCTCCAGAATCTCCTTGTCACCAGCTTTCCAGTCTTGTTCTTTCCAAGCCCCTGACCAGTCAGCCAATCCATGAGCTGCTGCCAACGAATCAGTGTGGATTCAGACCACAGGCCATCTTCCATTCCACACAAAGTGGACAATCACATGTTTGATCTCAAGCTCTGCCCACTGGGAAGATTTTCCTTCACCACTGTCTTCAGGGCCACGCTCGAGTGGGAGGCAAGGCAGGAGTCATCTGTTTCCTGCTGATGTCAGCGTGTTGTACTGACTCAGCCAGAAACCAGGCCCTCCTCTGTTAACATAAGGAAATTGCCATAAATCTGTAGGCATGGGTAGAGGGAGAGACGACAGAGCCGGAGGAACTCTTTGTTACCTGCTTGTACAGTTGACTTGTGCCTTCTGGATCTTCTCAGGCGTGGATCCAGATGTACCCACTGCATTTTATCACAGAATGCTGGAACACTGTTGCGCATGTCACTTGGTTCACAGTGACATGGGCCCAGTCATATCAGGTGTTCACACTGTACTTGGGCCCAGGAACAAACCAGAACCTGCTTTTCAAAGGGAGAATAATTATTGGTAGAAGAGGGCACGACTTTCTGCAATTTATCGTGCTTCTGTTGGGCCTTGTCAGTGCTCCTTAGAGTATCTCCATTGGCCTGAGACTCTTCTGGTTCCATTAGGTGTGCTAGGTCAAAACGCCCAAAGGCAGGGCAGCCTGAATGGGAGCCTGGACCTCTACAGGCCCTTTCTTACTGCAGGCCCCATCAACACCGGCAGCTTCGCAGGTCGCCCAGAGTAGTATGCCCACATGTGATATATGCTGTCTCCAAAACTCAGAGATCCAATCCCCCAGGGTGGGCAAAGCAAAGCGTGACAACTTGTCTCTTACCTTGGAAGAGATGTTCTGATGTGCCCCAAACGTTTGGATCCGAAAAACTTCTCAATATGGCAGGCTTTGAGAGTCTGTGGGGTTTCTCTCCCACTCTGTTAGATGCATGGGGCTGACTGAGATATCTAGGGTGATTACTATATATAGCTCATTCATGTAACAGACCGGCCTGATGCTGTAGGTTATCAAGATGATTAAAGCCTCCTGGATGAGATTAAGATGGGAGAAAGGCGTTGATGGAACCTTAAGGCAAAACAGTAAAGATCATCTATATTGACCCCTGCTTCTGAGGTTTTTTATTGATGGGTGTGGGGAAAGAGGTTTTTCTGCAAGCAAGCAAACAAACAAAAAAACAAACAGCAACAGACTCATAGAGAACAGAGTGGTGGTTGGCAGAGAACAGGGGACGTGGGGGAGTGGTGAAATAGGTGAAGGGGATTAAGAAGTATAGGGGCACCTGAGTGGCTCAGTCGGTTGAGCGTCTGACTTTGGCTCAGGTCATGATCTCATGGTCCATGAGTTAGAGTTCCGCGTCGGGCTCTGTGCTGACAGCTCGGAGCCTGGAGCCTGCTTCGGATTCTGTGTCTCCCTCTCTCTCTGCCCCTCCCTCGCTTGCACTCGGTCTCTCTCTCTCTCAAAAATAAATAAACCTTAAAGAAAAATAAAAAAAAAAGAAGTATAAACTTCCAGCTACGAAATAAATACATCACAGAGATAAAAAGTACAGTGTGGGGAATATAGCCAATAATGTCACGATGTTGTCTGGTGGCAGATGGTGACCGTAGTGTGGTGGCAAGCATCAAACACTGTATAGAACTGTTGAATCACTGTGTTGTACATCCGAAATTAACATGATATTACATGGCAACTATACTATGGGTTTTCTAAAACGTGTTTTTCTGGTGAGTTGCTGTATATTACAGTGTTGTGGCTATGCCAGTCACAACTGGCACCTGCTTAAGGCATCTTCTGACATTCTCCGTAACCACACGGGGCTTGTGCCATTCAAACAGGCATGCCGCGTGGGCGTGGGGTGGGAAGGGTTGCCCTGCAGCTTTCAGGTCTTTGATGGTGGCACTAATGACTGTGTTTTCTTTAGGGGTTTAGAGCTGGTTTTGGTTTGGTATCTTGGGCATTGGGAATGGGGGAAGTTCCACAGTTTCTCCTTATCCTAATAGCCTCACGGTACGGGTCCGAGCACCAATGTGGGGATGCTGCCCTTTACTAAGCATAATAGTGTATGGCTGTTGTAACAAATAGCGACCGATTGTGTCGTTTCAAACAACACGTTTGTTATCTTATGGTTTTAGAGGTCCAAAGTGTGCGATGGGTCTCACTGCACTAAAATCAAGGTGTTACAGGACTACATTTCTTTCTGGAGGCTCTAGGAGAAATCCATTCCTTGTCTTTTCTAGCTTCTGGAGGCCTTCTTTGGCTTGCGGCCTCTTCATCTTTAAAGCCAGAAATGGTTGGGCAAGTCTTTCTCATGTCCTGTCACTCTGACATTGACTCTTCTGCCTCTCTCTTCCATGTTTGAGGACCCTTGAGATTACATTGGGACCACATTATCCAAGATAATCTCCCTATTTATTTATTTATTTATTTTTTTTTAACGTTTTTATTTATTTTTGAGACAGAGAGAGACACAGCATGAACGGGGGAGGGGCAGAGAGAGAGGGAAACACAGAATCGGAAGCAGGCTCCAGGCTCTGAGCCATCAGCCCAGAGCCCGACGCGGGGCTCGAACTCGCGGACCGCAAGATCATGACCTGAGCCGAAGTCGGACGCTTAACCGACTGAGCCACCAGGCGCCCCAACTTATTTATTTATTGAGAGAGAGAGAGACAGAGAGAGAGAGAGAAAGGAAACAAGTAAGCAGGAGCAGGGGAGGGGCAGAGAGAGGGAGAGAGAGAGAATCCCAAGCAGGCTCCACACTGTTTGCCAAGCCCAATGTGGGGCTTGAACTCACAAACCACAAGATCATGACCTGAGCCGAAACCAAGAGACCGTGGCTTAACCCACTGAGCCACCTAGGTGCCCTCAGATAATCTCTCTATTTCAAGGTAACCTGATCAGTGAGCTTAATTCCATCTGCTACCTTAATTCTCCTTTTCCATGAACTGTAACATATTCCCAGGTTGTGGGCATTAGACTGTAGACATCTTTTTTCTCTCTAAGTTTATTTATTTATTTTGAGAGAGAGAGCATGTAAGCAGGAGCAGGGGAGGGATAGAGAGAGAGAGAGAGAGAGAGAGAGAGAATGAATCCCAAGCATGCTCTGTGCTGTCAGCATAGAACCCGACACGGGACTCAATACCATGAACCGTGAGATCATGACCTGAGCTGAAATCAAGAGTTGGATGCTCAACCGACTGAGCCCCCCGGGCATCCCTAGACCATAGATATCTTTGTGGGGGCTTTTATTCCACCTACCACACTAAGTGTATGTCTTCCTTGTATACATTCAAGGACTAGGGAAATCACCACCAGACACTAGACTTGGGCCAAGATTCCATTTGCGTCTGGTCTCTATAAACTCTTCTTCTGACCAGTAGACTACAGTGGTATTTTTGGTCTCCAGAGACATTAATATAGAACCAACATCTAAAATCCCTTAGAAAGTCTGGGTGTTTCCTTTTCCTCTGCCCACCGCCACTCTGGTAAATGGCCCTGGGATCTGCTAGGGAGGTTTTGGGGGAAGATTCACAGTATATACATGTGACTGCATTGCAGACCTTTCCTCAAAAGGTCTCAGCCTTGGGGCACCTGGGTGGCTCAGTTGGTTGAGCGTCTGACTTCAGCTCAGGTCAGGATCTCGTGGTTGGTGAGTTCGAGCCCCACATTGGGGCTGCTGACAGCCCGTTAGTGCAGAGCCTGGTTTAGATCTTCTGTCCCCCTCTCTCTGCCCCTCTCCCGCTTGCGCTTTCTCAAAAATAAATAAACATTAAAAAAAAAAAAAAAAGCCTCTCCCTCAGTCAATGGGACTTGGGTCTGTGAACTGGTAGGTCTGGGAACTGCATAGGAGGCCATGAATCCCTATCATAGGCCGTGCAAGTTAGAGTTCTGCCTCCCAGACCTGGAATTTTTCCTCCTTATGTGTCAAGAAGCATCTTACTAGGTTGTTCATCTACCTGATCCCCAGGAACCCTGTGATCAGTTGGCCATCACTAGTCAGTACAGTCTGATTACCATTCCTCTCTGCTGTTTATGAAGAAATTATGCCACATGGTCTCTGACAAATACCCATCTGACCACTACCCTTCTGGAATTTGGCTATTCTCATTGAGATCAAGGACTCTAACTTCTTTGTAGCATCCCCGACCTCAACTCCAGCCCACAGTGATGGTCACTACAGAGCTCCTGAAAGATAATGGTGCCCCCGTCACAATGCATTTGTTAATATCCTGCTAAAGAGAATGTCGTCCGGGCCTTGGGGTGAAGGAAGGGAGACATGGCTGGCAGTGGCTGAGAGGTCACACATAATCCATTCACTGAGCATTCCTATTTCTTTGGGCTTTCAGACTCCTTCCTCTACACTCAACATGCCAGGGATTTTTTGGCATCTCAGCCTCATTAACTTTAGGTCGCTATTAAATCTAGTCTGAATTAACCATTGTAGGAGATTATTCTTGCCAAACTCCAAAGCCCAAACCCGGGTGTGTATATTCACGTCAGCGAATTCAGCCCAATGAAACATTGTACTTACGCTCCTTGGGCTGTAATGCTTAGAATCCATTCCATACGTGCTCCCAAGACTCTTGATTTGAGTTGGCAAGGTCCTGTATCTCTTTCTGTATATAGGCCATCTCCTTCTGGCACAGGGTTTGTATTTCCCCATCCGGGTTGGGTTGGGATCTAACTCTCCTTTTCGAGCCTGGGAGATTGAGGAGGATATTAGCCATCTCCTTTGTGAAGCAGCTGTCCTGGGTACAGTCACTGAGGCTCGTAGCCAGGACAAAGTTGGTTCCCCCAGACAGGGAAGGGACCAACTGAGCTGACAAGGGAGGTTCAGGGAATTTGAGAGTTCAAGGCTCTCTGCTACATGTACAGTGAGGCCCTGGGCTCAGTCTTCGGCCACATCTACTCTGCAAGGACAGAAGATGAGGGTTTCTTCAAAGCTGCCACCAAGCCTTTCTCACTTGGCCGCTGCATTCTCTGTTTGACATCCACAGCTTTCAAGTTTTCCTTTTCCCTTCTTGTCCTCTCCAGTGCTGCCAGAAGCCAAGCGACCACCATCTTTGAAACAATCAGAACTGCTGTAGTAATTTAGGGCCCAAGTCACCCCAGGTCCTGGTGCCTTATCCCCCACATGCCCTTCATCCCGTGCCACCACTGATAAGTTGAGCGGTTATGTTGCCACTGATTCCACATGACCCATCCCATGCCCACCACTGCCTTCAAGGAGGTCCTGGCTGCTCTCCTTAAATATGTGAGCAATCTAATCTGGGGATTCCATCTCGAGGGGCTGCCCTGGGTACTGGGCCACCCCTGGTACCATTTACCAGCAGGGACACAGGTGGCACCCTCCAACTGGGTCATTTGAGGAGATTTAATGAGAGGCAGGTGAGGAAAACAGCAAGGAATAGCATAGAACCCCAAAGCTGGTAATGGTGACGTGGGCCTGAAAGGGAAAGCATGGGAGTGGTTACTGAAATCGGGGGATGGAGAGGTCCGAGAGGAGCTGTGACCTTCAGGCAAGGACTGCCCAGTGGCAAGACCTGGAGGAGTCGACAGTTCGCTCCTCCCTTCCTCCTGTCTTCTCTTGGCGCCCGCATTGGCTGAGCCTATCAGAAGCCAGGGCGAGGGGCAGCTGGGTGGTTCAGTGGGTTGAGTGTCCAACTTTGGCTCAGGTCATGATCCCACGGCTTGTGAGTTCGAGCCTTACCTTGGGCTCGCTGCTGTCAGCGCAGTGCCTGTTTTGGATCTTCTGTCTCCCTTTCTCTCTGCCTCTCCCCGACTTGTGCTCTCTCTCTCTCTCTCTCTCTCTCTCTCTCTCAAAAAAAAAAAAAAAAAAAGAAGCCGGGGCCAGAAGGCCCAGTGATGTGGTCCTTAGAGGACAACCTTCAGGGACATAGAGCAGGATGGGGAAAGGTTGAAGAGTGGCTTTGAAGGGGCAGATGTCCAGCAAGGCTATAATTATAATTTTGATGTTTAACAATACTTGAATTCCAGAGATGAGTCTTACTTGGTCATCTCAATTTCATTTTTTTAAACGTTTATTTATTTTTGAGAGAGAGAGAGAGAGAGCACACGCGCACGCGTGAGAGTGGGGCAGGGGCAGAGAGAGACACACGCACAGAGTCCGAAGCAGGCTCTAGGCTCTGAGCTGTCAGCGCAGAGCCTGAACTCAGGATTCGAACCCACAAACTGCGAAATCATGACCTGAGCTGAAGTCAGACGCTTAGCCAGCTGAGACACCCAGGCACCCCTTTAATTTTGTTTTTGTTCCCTGATGAGTTCATTTGGCAAGTATACTGTTAAGATGTTTAAATCTGTTGTTATTTTCTAGCCAACTAAAGGAAGGGTTTCCCCAATTGCAATTAGTTTTGGAAGACATATCCTGTGCTGATGATCCTTTGAGAGGTGATGGAGTTTGCCCTAATGTTCTTGTCCTTGGTATCCCTTTACCCCCCCCCATACAGTTCCATGAGAATGTTTTCCTACTTTTTTCCAGACCCCTATGCCGCTCAGTCACAGCCTTGTAAGTCAGTGGAACCTAACTTTCGCACATGACAATACATATAGAGAGTCATACTTTTGATGTTTTAAAAAATATAAATCTTTATTCTTTTAAGTTTATTTTGAGACGGAGAGAGAAAGAGCGAGTGGGAGGGGGCGAGAGAGAATCCCAAACAGACTGTGCACGGTCAGTGCAGAGCCCGATGCAGGGCTCGAACTCACAAACTGTGAGATCCTGACCCGAGCTGAAGTTGGGTGCTTAACCAACTGAGCCACCCAGGCGCCCCCCCACCCCCTCACTTTTGATTCTTTTAAAAGTAATCTCTATGCCAAACATGGGGCTCAAACTCACAACCTCAGAGTCAAGAATTGCATGTTCCATTGACAGAGCTGGCCGGGCACCCCTGGAAAGTCATACTTTTGCATAGAATGCTGGGGTAATGAAACAGGCTGCTTGAGGCGGAAGGCTCCCATCACACCAGGCCTCCCCGGCTGCCCAAGGATGTTTTAGACTCACCTGTCATCCATTTGCCCTTAGTTGTGGCTTTTACGACTACAGTCTAGTCTATAAAATTTGAGGAGAAATGATGTGTTCAACTCCCAGGCAGTGCCCTTGCAGGAAAAGTGTGCCTCCCCCTCCTCTTTATTCCCTTTCTGCTGCTTGGAATATGAACACAGGGGGCTGGAGCCCCCTTGCACCATACCCTTGGGAAGGGGCGGCAACAAGAGAGAAGAAGCCAGAATCCCTGACAACTGAGGACAGCTAACAGACGGAAACATCGTTTGTTCCAGCCACGGTTACTTTGGCTCTCAACTTAACTTTATTATTTAAAACGTTTTTTGTTTTTTTGTTTTTTGTTTTTTTGCATGATGGTTATTTTTAAAATCACAAAATCAGGCACGGGTCAAGCGTGGACCCGAGGCAGGCAGCCTGCTACTCTGAGGCAATTACTGACCGAGCACAGAGTCGTGTAAAAGCCCGGACGCTGGAGTCAGACACTCCTAGGTTCAAATCTGATTCAGTTAACCACTGCCTGTGGTCCCAGGATGAAGGGTTTTTACCTCATGGGCTTCAGTTTTCTTATCTGTAAAATGCTATGAGGAGGCAACCAGCCATGATTACTCAGTCTTCTAGCAACATCCCGTGGCCCTGAGCAGGCCTGTAACAAGCAGGCGTTGCCCTCTGTCCCTAGGGTTGCCCTGCGTCTCCCTCTCTGCCTTCTTGTCCCCCCTCCTGTGTTGCTCTCCTGTCCTCTCTTTCCCTCAGGAAGCTAACCTGTTGTTTCTTCTCCCTCCTTCTCCAGAGATGCTGCTTCAACCCACTAAGAGATTCTTTCTCTCCTCACAAGGCGATTGCGTGCACAGAACTCCCCAAGGGCAATTGTGACTAAGCCCAACCTGATGACCTGCCTCTACCTTCTCTGTCTCCCCCAGGGAAGGCCAGGACAGGGAGCTGTCCCCAGGGAGCTGTGCCCCGGGCCCTCCACCCAGCCGGTGGTGAGAATGGATTATCCAAGGCCCCAGCTGGGCCTTGGATATATCAGATTTTTTTTTAATGTTTTAAATTTATTTTTGAGATGGGGGGAGGAAAGGAGGGGCAGAGAGTTGGGAGGGGGACAGAAGATCTGACAGCTGAGAGCCCCACGCAGGACTCAAACCCATGAGACATGAGATCGTGACCTGAGCTGAAGTTGGATACTTAACCGACTGAGCCACCTGGATATATCAGATCTTGAAGGAAGGGCACCCACTCTTCTCCGTGTTTCTCTGGGGGCTTGTTCCTGGGTTTTGCAGAACGTGTTTAATACTTCCTTGGAGAATGTGTGGGGGTCGAACAGAAGAGAGAAAAGGAACCAAGAACCAAAATACCGCTTATTCCCTGAGGGAATAGAAGGCCCAGCTCTGAGTCCCTCTCTTGCCGGGGCGGGGGCGGGGGTCCCCACTTCCTGTGGTAGCCTGGCTTCTCAGGCATGGGTTCCACCCTGGCTCCAAAGGTCACAGATCCCCGCACCCCTCCTGGAGAAGTTGACCTTTTGTGCAACCACATAAAGGTGACCAGCGTCTGGTGGCTTGATGGGATGGACTTGTAAGGCCTTCTTGCCTTTTGATGCATGCCATTCCTGTGAGCTGAGCTGGGCCTCTGAAGGTGAGAGGGCCCTTCAGACTTCCTGGGTGTCTCCACACTCAGACTCTTGGGCTTTGTGGTCTCAGATGCTGGCGTGAACAACATGTCCTATAAAGTGTGCCCTCGGGGTCCCAGCAAAGCTTTGTGCAAACCACCTCTAACCAAACTGACCCAGAGGGTCTGAAAGGCCCTTGACCTTGCTGCCTTTAGCAGAGAATGAGTGAATGGCTGGGGGGATCTGGGAGGATGAGGGGAACCGCCTGTCCGAGGGGGTGGTGACAGTGTGGCTGACCCTCTGCTGAACCAGACTGCCTCCCCACAGCTGTGTAAGTGTTGGCAAAGTCGGGAAACATGGGACAAACTCTTTTAAAATCACCTGGCTGGGATGGGGCGTCTGGGTGGCTCAGTTGGTTAACATCGGACTTCCGCTCAGGTCATGATCTCACAGTTCAGGGATTCGAGTCCCGCATTGGGCTCTCCGCTGTCAACACGGAGCCTGCTTTGGATCCTCTGTCCCCCTCTCTCTCTGCCCCTCCTGCACTCTCTCTCTCAAAAATAAACATTAAAAAAAAAAAATCACCTGGCTGGGTGGGGGGCGCCTGAGTGTCTCAGTCGGTTGAGTAACCAGCTCTTGGTTTTTGGCTCAGGTCGTGATCTCACATTTCATGGGTTTGAGCCCCATGTCCGTGCTGTCAGCATGAAGCCTGCTTGGGATTCTTTCTCTCTCTCTCTCTCTCTGCCCCTCCCCTGCTCGAGCGCTCCCTCTTTTTCAGAATAAATAAATACACCTTTATTTATTTTAAAATAAAATCACCTGGCTGAGGTCATGTTAGTCAGGTTTCTCCGCTATAAAGTTCCTCTCTTCTCCCATTTTCCGGCTGTTTCTTGGAAGGAAGTCACTATGCACAACCCGTGCTTAAGGACCAGGGACCAGGGAGCCTTGAGGGCAGAGTATATACACAAATTATTTGGAATTTTTCTGCATGGGAGATTTGTATTTCGTCCTCCATTCATTTATTTATTCAATTATTTACTTTCATAAAAGGTTCTTACATTTTGGGGGCACCTGAGTGGGTCAGTGGGTTAAGTGCCAAGTTTGGCTCAGGTCATGATCTCACAGTTCGTGGGTTCGAGCTCCACATCGGGCTCTGTGCTGACAGCTTGGAGCCTGGAGCCTGCTTCGGACTCTGTCTCTCTCTCTTTCTCTCTCTCTCTCTCTCTCTCTCTTTCTGCTCCTCCCCTGCTCGTGCTCTGTGTGTGTCTCTCTCTCAAAAATAAATAAACATCAAAAAAATTTAAAAGTACTTACATTTTCAAATCATAACCTCATTATGTTTTCAGATAAAGTACTTGAAATTGAAATTATTGGGTGTAACTGTTAAGCTGGAAAAAAAAAAAAAAAGAGAGAGAAAGTACAATAAATGTACCACAGAATGTCCAGAAGTTCTGGAAACACAGGGAAAGTTGTGTACTTACTGGGTATTCTCCAAATAGTAATTAGATTCATTGGCTTAAATGTAGAGAGAGGCCTTTTGCCTGAAAGATGTTGGAAGGAGCCTGTTATTTGAAAGTGTTCCTGACATACGGCTTACACCTAAGTTTAGCCCGGTCTCCTGACCTTGCTGGCCACGAAGTGATGAGTCCTGCAGTGGTGGCCAAGTCCGTCCTGCCTGTGAGCGTCTTCCGCCTCTTAGGGGGTCCATCCTGCTCCCAGCTCTGCTCCTTCGAGGATACCAGGACTCACGTCCCACAGACTGCGGTGGGGAAGGGCCTGGCAGCCACCTCGTTTGATGAAAAATGAGATAATCTAGGGAGAGGCTGTGGCTGGCTTTAGAGAAGTGACAGCTTTGCTGAGTGGGAAGCAGTCAGTGTCTTCATTTGGATCCCTTTCCTGGTGGATAGCTCTTTTTTATCTTTATCTTTGTTCATGTTTCTTCATTTTTGAGACAGAGAGAGAGAGAATGAATGGGGGAGAATGAATGAGAGAGAGATTGGGGGACAGAGGATCAGAAGCGGACTCTGTGCTGACAGCAGCGAGCCCAGATGCGGGGCTCAAACTCATGAACTGGGAGGTCATGACCTGAGCGGAAGTCGGACGCTCAACGGACTGAGCCGCCCAGGCGCCCCTCCTGGTGGATAGTTCTAAGCCTCTCAGGCTTCCATTCCCTGTCCTGGTGATTGTTTCCAGGGTGGGCATGGGACCTAAGCAGGCCCAGTCAATGAGAATCTCTGTAAGTGTGCCTTCCAGAAACTTCTAGCTTGACCTGGGTGGAACTGTGAGAAGGGGATCTCCAGAAACTCGGTCAGGATTGAGCTCCCTTCCCTCCTGCCAACGCCATGATTCTGGGAATAGGACGACCAGCCCTCCTGGTTTTCATGGGACTGTCCTCATTTTAAAACTCAAAGTCCTATGTCCTGGGAAAACCCTCACTCTCAGGCAAATCAGGAGGGCTGTTCACTCCACCAGGGAGAATGGTTTCTTTGCTTTTCATTTCTAGCCTCTGGAAAGGAAAAAGTGAGTTTGGATCAGGGTGAGGGGAAATTGCAGCGGGGAGGAGCTCAAAGACAGCCAAGAGGTGGCTCCTCGTGGGGGAGTATCCGGCAGAGAGCACTGAGCGGCGTGGATGTCTGCTTGGGGCTCGCCTTCAGGCCATCCCCAGGGTGACTCCGTCTCCTCCATCAGGGAAGACCCCTTAGTTTCTTAGTTTACAGGAAGTACATAGAAGGATGTAGATACAGGGGCGCCTGGGTGGCTCAGTGGGTTAAGTGTCTGTCTCTAGATCTCAGCTCAGGCCATGATCTCACCTTTTGTGAGATCGAGCCCCACGTTGGGCTCTGTGCTGACAGTGCGGAGCCTGCTTGGGATTCTCTCTCTCTCCCTCTCTCTCTCTCTCTCTCTCTGCCCCTCCCCTGCTTGCACTCTCGCTCTCTCTCTCTCAAAATAAATGAATACACTTAAAAAGGATGTAGATATATACATACTGACATGAAAAGATGCTCATGGGCAATTACTTAAGACAAAAAAAAAAAAAAGCAGGTTGCAGAATGCTTTGTGCCATATGAGCTCTTTTCTGTGAATGAATAAGTTAGAAGCAGCCTGCCGGGAGGACACCTCCAGCTCTCTTTAACCTCTTACCAAAGACAAGCTTAAAGATGCTTGTTTTGGTTTTTCGAGAGGAAGAAGAAAACGCGTCCGCTTTTATTGTAATAATCACAATGCTCACACAAGCTTTGAGTTGCTCCCTGCATTTCTCCAGAAACAGAAGGCCCAGAGCTCGTCTGGAGATTGCTGCGGTGTCGAAGGGTGTTGGGAGACTTTTTTTGCTCTATTCTTCTGGGACCTTGAATTGACGCGTCTGCCCGTTTCCATGCTGAACACCGTGTTTGTGGTTCTTTTCTTAAATAGCCAAGTTGCTTTCCATCGAAAGTTTCCTGGAGTGGGTTGTATGACATTAATGCCCTTTGGCCAAAATGCAGAGGCCACATTTTTGAGCCCACCAAGGCAGAGCTACCGTGGAGCGTCTGTAGGAACTATTTCTCTCTCTTCTGGCTGCAAAATAAGACTTCAGGCCGCAGCTTCCGTGGTCTGGAAGCGGGAACCGCCTTATTAAAGCAGGGAGATCCCTCTGCTGGGCGCCTGAGCGTGAGGTCCCAGGGCTCGGTCAGGCTCAGCTTGCTTTCTTGCCCACTGCTGGGGAAGGGGGAGAGAGCAGGTTTCCTAGAGACCCCGGGTGATGACCTTTTGCACCATCAAAACTCTGATCTCGAATCAAGGAAGACAACGAGACTGGTGAAAGGATTTGCTAAAAAGCCGCTCCCTCTGACAGTTTCTGCAGAGCCCTAAACTCGCGTGCTCTTTTCGGTCTCCGGCACGGAGTTTTTCCTCTCGGCAGTGGCAGTCACAGCACCAAGACCCTGCTGCCTTGCCAATGCTACCTCCTCATCCACATCATTCCCAGGAAGACGCCGGCACGGAAGCAGGTTAATCTTGTAGCCCACCCGAGCTGGCTGTGGGCTCGGCACGGGCCTTGCCTCTCCTTCAGCCCCCAGTGGCCCAAGCTGGGAACCCCAGAGGAGGAAACACCTGTTCGCCCTGTCTTAGGGATGGGCCGTGAATTCCCCGAGATACAGAGTGAGTCACTGCGAGACCGTGGAAAGGAATTTACTCATCCCCCAGGAATGGACCCTTGGAAGGCTCCAGAATGACTAGCCTCAAGTGTTCTGTCTCAGGCACAGGGCATTTTCCCCCCCGAACTATGTCTGCAGTCACTTCCTCTCTGGACACATCCTGTTTCTGGGAGCAGGCGACTTGCCAGGCAGATCACAGCCTCTGCTGCTGGGAGCAGACGGGCGGAGACATCCTTCCTCTAATTTCTAGTACCTAATCCCATCTTCCTTCCCAGTCAGAGATATCAATCAGCATCTCCGCTTTTCCCAGGTCCCTGCACGCCAGGAAGGGAGCATACAGAAGAGCATGTTTCTGTTGGCAACCCCAACTTACAAGAGGTGCTTAGAGACCACTGTTGATTCGCCACCAGCTTCTCAGGCACAGGTAATCGGGAAAGGATCTAGGGCAAGGATCCATCCATCCATTCACTCATTCATGCAATAAATATTTATGGAGTACCTACTGTGTGCCAAGCGCCATTCTAGATGCTGGGCTACGGAGGTAAACAAAACATAAAAATCAATGTCCTCCTAGCAGTTACATTCCACTGGGAGGGACAGCTGATAAACAAGATAAAAAATTATGGCGTGTAAGATAATGATAAATGCTACGCAGAGAAAACAAAGCTGGGAAAGCAAATATGAAACGCGGGGTATGGAGGGAAGTATGAAACGTTCAGCAAGGTGGCTGGAGAAGTCCTGGCTGGGAAAGGAAGTCCTGAAAATAAGACTTGAAGGAGGCAAGGAAGCCAGCGGTAGGGGCAAAAGCATTGTAGGCAGAGGGGACAGCAAGTGCAAAGACCTTGAGGTAGGAGTGTGCCTGGACTTCTTGGGGAACAGGAGAAAAGCCAGTGTGGCTGGAGCAGAGTGAGAAGAGGAGAGGCACAGGAGTGAGAGTCAGGCTAAAAGGAGGCATTCCACATTGTGAGTGGTAGTATGGACTTTGGTATTCACCCTGTGATATAGGAGAGTTTTAATAGTGAATGATGGGATCTCATTTATGTCCCAACAGGATTCTCTTAGGAAGCCGCATGGAGAGTAGCCTAAAGAAGGTAAGGGCAGGATGTGGAAGGTGGGAGACCACTGAGGAGGGGACCGCAATAGTCTAGGGGAGAGATAATCGTGGCCTAGACAGGTAGTGGCCAGGGGTGCGGTGAGCAGTGATTCCAGAATATTCTGAAGATAGAGCTCACAGGATGTGCTGATACACAGGATATGGGGTGTGAAAAAATACAAGGGAAAAAAAAAAGACGACACCAGTAGGGTTTTCAGCCCCAGTGAATGGAACAATGGAGCTGCTATTAATTAAGAAAGGGAAACCTATAGGAGGGGCTGGCCCAGGGCAGATTAGGAGCTGGGTTTTGGCCATAGAGAGTTTGAGATGCCCATTAGACATCCATGTGTTGTCAAGTAGGCTTTGGAGACATGAGTCTGTGGTTCAGAGTAGAGGTTCTGGCTCGAGATACAGATTTGGACTTATTTTTCTTCCTCCTCCTCCTCTTTCTCCTCCTCATCCTCTTCTTCCTCTTCTTCCTCCTCTTCTTCTTCTTCTTCTTCTTCTTCTTCTTCTTCTTCTTCTTCGAGGGAGGGGAGGGGCAGAGAGAGAGGGAGAGAGACGATCTTAAGCAGGCTCCATGCTCAGTGAGGAGCCTAACATGGGGCTTGATCCCATGACAGTGAGATCATGACCTGAGCTGAAATCAAGAGTTGGATGCTCAACTAACTGAGCCACACGGGTGCCCCTGAGCTCATGCTTTTAATGCTGGCACTGGTCAACTTGGGTTTTATTTCATATGGTGAACATTTAAAAAATGTTATCTTTGGGGTGATTGGGTAGCTCTGTCAGTCACTATCCTTACTGATAGTGTGGACTCTGCTTAGGATTCTCTCCTTCTCCCTCTCTCTCTCTCTGTCCCCCTCCCCCCTGCCCCGCTCTCTCTCTCTCAAAAATCTATATAAACTTAAAAATATATAATCTTTAAAAATTTCTATTATAAATTTTCTTTAAAGATATAGGTCAGATTATGTGATTTCTCTACTTTAAAACTTCAAATGATTTCCCTTTTTATTCAGATTAAAAAGCAAAGTTTGAAGACAGTTTGGGTATTCATCAAAGCAAAAGCTATGCCCGGTAATCCCACCCCTCAATATTTACTTAACTGAAATGCATACTCATGTGTTCTGAAAGATACAAAAAAAAAAAAAATCCTCATAGCAGTATTATTTGAAATAGCCCCCAATTGGAAACAATCCAAATGTTGATCAATGGTAGAATAGAAAGACACATTGTGGTATATGTATACGGTCAATACTACCACTAATGAAGAAAATGAACCATGACCATCCATAGCTACATGGACAAATGCCCAAACATAACATTCAGCAAATAAAGCCAGACATCAAAGGTTAATACTGTATGATTCCATTTGCATGGAGTTTGAAACCAGGCAAAATGAATCCACAATAACAGAAGTTGAAATAATGGTTTTATTCTTGGGGGGATAATGACAAAAGAGGCAGGAGAGAGGCTTTAGGGTTGCTGGCAATGTTCTACAGCTCAGGCAGGTTGGTGGTTTAAATGGATGGGTCCAGGCGGTGAAAATTCACTGAGTTGTACATTTATGACTCGTGTACATTTCTCTACGTGTGTTGTAGTTCCATAAAAATCTTATACAAAGTCCTCAGCGAAAAGGCCCTACATGATAATGGCACTCCCTCTGCCCCACCCCTATTTCTGGCTGCACCCCAACTTTGCTCACCCCACTCTTGTGACCCTTCTCTCATGGTTCACTGAGACACCATTGTTGGTTTTTCCTTGAGGATTTTGTACTTACAGATCCATCTGTTCCCAGATATCCACATAACTTACTCCCTCACCTAATTCAAGTTTCTGCTGGAACTTCCTCTTATCAGAGAAATCTCGCCTGATAAACCTATGTGAAATAACATCCTCCACCACTCTTGTCCCCTTGCTCTTTTTAATCTTGTGCAAATATGTAACCACTGCTTTGCATATTATGTGTTTGTTTGCTCATTGATTTGTTGTCTGTCTCTATTACTAGAATCTAAGCTCCATGAGACTCGGTACTTGGTTTACCGTCGTATCTTCAGTGCGTGAATTGGGGCCTGGCGCATAGTAGGTGCTCGGTAAATATTTACTGGCGGGATGAATGCAATAGGCAGCAGTAAATAAGACAGACATTATTCCTGTTCTCGTGGAGGAAAGAGTGGCTTAGATCTTTAAAAGGAGCATAAAGAGTCTCGCTAGCTCTGAGGTAGGAGTTGTGTTTCTTTGTACTTTTATAGGGTGTAGGACAGGGACTGACCTATAGAGTAAATTTTCCGCAAGTGGTTATTGTGGTCTTTAAAGCTACATTTCTGAGCTTAGAAATTTACCCTCTCAAAGAAAGAATGAAGACAATTAATTGAATGAATGAATGAATATTTTTAGCCCCATCGATTTCCAAGCCATAGAAAAGAGACTGGATCCAAACCTACCAGCAAGTTCTTGAAATCAGGTGAGTGCGTGAGTGTGTGTGTGTGTGTGTAGATGTAACTGCCAACACCATCACTTGATGAGAGCTCACTAAATTGTACCACATTTCCACATCTTGACAAGACCATCGGATTCTGAGCAGTAAGTCTAGGGCATCAGAGGTCCTGGTGTGTGGAGACTGGATTTGCTTTGATGAGTAGGAGCAAGGCAGGGCAACGAGGGGCTCTAGATGAGAGCCAAAGGCAAGGCGCCTAAACAGGGGACCAAGGAGGACATGTCATTAGTTCTACAGAAAGTAGCGGCAGGGGGCGCCTGGGTGGCTCAGTCAGTTGAGCTTCGACCCTTGATTTTGACTCAGGTCATGATCTCACAATTTTTTGAGTCCAAGTTCCATGTCAGGCTCTGTGCAGGCTGTGTGGACCCCGCTTGGGATTCTCCCTCTCTCTCCGCTCCTCCCCCTCCCCCGCTGTTGCTTTGTCTCTCTCAAAATAAAAAAAAGAAACATTAAAAAAAAAAAAAAGTAGCTGCGGGGCACCTGGATGGCTCAGTCGGTTGAGCGACTCTTGTTTTTGGCTCAGGTCATGATCCCAGAGTCGTGGGATGGAGCTCCACATCGGGCTCTGCACTGAGCTTGTGCCTGCTTAAGATTCTCTCTACCTCTCTCTCTCCCTCTGCCCCCTTCCCCTGCTCATGCTCTCTCTCTCTCTCTTTGAGACAATTAAAAATTATTTTAAAAAATTAAAAAAATTTTTTTTTTTAATTGGAAGAGAGAAAGAGAAAAAGAAGGAAAGAAGCCGCCCAAGGCGAGGCCTGGGCTGGTGTCCTAGCTGGGAGTTTCGCACCATTCATCCCTTTACCAGTGGCCATCTCTGCCCTGTTCTTCAAGTGATGTGAGCGTTTGGCCAAAGCCTGCATATTAGGCTGCACCTGTAGCTGCCCAGCTCTGAACCCGGGGTGCTGGTCTCTTGGGTGGACGAGAGAAGCACAGGATTTACAGGGCTACAGGACTGGTAATAACCCTCCTTCTGCCTGTCGGGTCTTTTATCCCACCGGGTCACATACCTTTTCAAACAGTAATTAACCTCCCCACAGCCCCAAGTGGAAGCTGGGGATGTTAAACACAGTGTTCCTTGTTTCGTTGGGAGCAGAGGCCAGAGCACTTCTAAGTGTCTTGGCTGGAGGGCACACACGGTGAGTCAGCAGTGTCTCCCAGGAGGGGAGTCTGGAGTCCTGTCCACAAGTGACCTGTTTTACTTTAATCACCACCCCACCCAGCGCCTTCTGGTCGCTTCCTTCACAGCCCTGTGGTGTCTGTTACCACTCCTCAATCCACAGACTCTCTCCCAAAAACGTGTCGGAATTTTTCAACCGTGAGATCTTTTTCTCCCCCACTCCTTTTTTTTTTTTTTTTGTCTTTGTAGGTTCGTAATCTTTGCTATCATTTTAGTGAGGTCTCCTGAGGCACAGGAGAAAAACCCAGAGGGACAATCTGCCATTCTTAAAAAGTAAATTGCACCACGTCGCAGAAAATCCGGAGGTAAAAAAGGTGGGGGAAAACTCTCTCGTCTCTCATGCCAACAAAACCATGTTATGATTCTGGTGTGCTGCTCATGTGATTCCTTGCTATGCATGTTTTCAGACTGTGGTCATGTTCTTGGTTTGCATAAAGTTTATATCCTTCCTTTTTCACTTAACTTTTGCATCAAAAGCATTTCCCCTGCATTTTGACATAATCTTTATAATCATTTCTTTAAAGGTTGTACACAAGTCCATCAGGGAGATTTACAAGAATACACTTTAAGCAGAATACTATTGTCAGTCCCTGTTGCCAAATATTTAAGATGTTTCTGGTATTGATTCATACATGTAGTGGGGAGGGGCAATAAAGTGGGGTATCTACACCTAGTAGTTTTTTTTTTTTAACCAGAAAAAGCTATTATTTGAATGTTGTCAGTGAAACTTATCATAAGAGTGTATAAATTAATGGGAAAATATAGATAGTCTTTCAAAATAGTGTTGGGGATAACTGAGTGGCCATGTGAAGGGGGGGAAGGGGAAAACTTGGATCCATTTCTTTAGGATAAATTCCAAATGCACCAAATATTTAGATGTCAAGAAAAGAAAGAAAGAAAGAAAGAAAGAAAGAAAGAAAGAAAGAAAAGAAAGAAGGGAAAGAGAGAAAAGAAAAGAAAGAAACTATAAAAGTACTTGAAAAATCCATTGGAGAATTTTTTATTATTTCCTAAGTGGAAATTTTGTCCAAGAATGAAATGAAGTCTGGAATCCATAAAATAAAACATGGATAAATACGATTATATAAAACTCGAATTTCTTCAAGGCAGAGACCATTATACATGGAGTCAAAAGACAAATGACGAACTGGGAAATATATTTTTAATTCCACATACAGAAAGGATTAATTTCCCTAATATATTAAGAGTTCCCACAAACTGGTAAGGAAACCAGCCAATAATCTAGTGGAAAAATGGGCAAAGACTGTGCAGACAATTCACAGAAAGGAAACACAAATCATTCTTAAATATATGAAAAAAAAATGTTCACTTTCTTCCATTGGATGACCAATTCATAGAAAAACTACCCGGGTAATAACAGTCTTGATTTTTCAGTTTGGGAGAGACTGAAAGGGCAGTTCAGCTCAGTGACCAAGAGCCTGAATTTGGACTTAGGGAACCTGGGTTTGAGTGTCAGGTATACTGTTATTAGATGGGTTGTTAAATTTCTATGGAGAGTGGATTGGTGATATCTACTAAAATTTAAAGTATGTTTACCCTTTAATTCATTAATTTATCATGAGCAATGATGCCCCTTTGTGATATTGTGATTTACAGTAAGAAATATACATTTGATCTTAGTTCAGGCACAGAGCTCCCTAAACCCTTGGAATTTCCTAAGTGGTGAGAGAGGGAAAGGTATCTTTTGTTATGTTAACAGGGTGAATTTTTGGACCGCACCTAAGAATGGGGGCTGGCTGCCCAGAGACCCAACTGTGTGATTAGAGGGTTAGGACGCACAGTCCCACTGCAGGGGACCTCCTGCAGCAGAGCTGGAGACTGAGTTCAAGTACCAACGGCCAATGATTTAATTAGCCGTGCCTTTGTAACGAATCTTCCATAGGAACCCAAAAGGAGAGGGTCTGGAGAGCTTCTGGGTTGGTGAACGCTTGGAGATTAGGGAGAGTGGTACACCTGGAGAGGGCATGAAAGCTCTGCCCACTTTCCCTATCCCCCTGCCCCACGCATCTCTGCCATCTGACTGTTCCTGAATTATATCCTTTTAAAATTAACTGGTGATCGGGGCACCTGGGTGGCTCAGTCGGTTGAGCATTCGACTTCGGCTCACGATCATGATCTCACGGAAACTGGTGATCTAGTGAGTAAAATATTCCTCTGATCTCTGTGAGCCACTCTAGCAAATGAACGGAACCGAAGGATGGGGTCATTGGGACCTCTGATCTATAGCCAGTGGGTCAGAAACACAGGTGTCAATGTGGACTTGGATGGCCTGTGAAAGTGGGAGGTAGTCTCTTGGGACCGAGCCCTGACCCTGTGGGCTCTCATGCTATCTCCAGGTAGATAGTGTCAGAATTGAACTGAATTGTAGGGTATTCATTCAGCTGGTATCTAAGCATTGCTTGGTACTGTGGGGGGAAAACCCTCCTCTACACATTGGAATTTGGGTACAGAACCAGTTTACCCTTCTAAGGGTATTTTTGCTGCATGGTTGATTGATTAGCAAAAGATTAAAAACAGCCTAATAAGGGATTGGTTAAATCAGTTATGATATATCCAAATTGTGCACTGATACAGATGGTAATCAAAACAAGGTGTGAAAAAAGATTACATATTATCAATTTCCATAATGTAATGCTGGCTTGTCTCTAATATCGTCCCTAAGCCGGGACAGGAATGGAGAATGCCTTTTCATGGTGTACCCCTTTGTATTTGTTGATTTCTTTAATTTAAAAAAATTTTTAATGTTTTTTTTTTGAGAGACAGAAACAGAGCGCGAACAGGGGAGGGGCAGAGAGAGAGGGAGACACAGAACGTGAAGCTGGCTCCAAGCTCTGAGCTGTCAGCACAGAGCCCAACGCGGGGCTCAAACCCACGAACCATGTGATCATGACCTGAGCTAACGCCGGAGGCTTAACCAACTAAGCCACCCTGGCGCCCCTGTATTTTTAGATTTTTGTGTGGAATTTATTTCCTCTTCACAGAAAAATAAATACCACTTACTTAAAAAAAATTGTCTTTAACATTTATTCACCTTTGAGAGGCAGAGACAGAGCGCTAGTGGGGGAGGGGCAAAGAGAGAAAGAGAGAAAGAGATAGAATCCCAAGAAGGCTCCAGGCTGTGAGCTGTCAGCACAGAGTTCGACACAGGGCTCAAACCCACGAACCGTGAGATCATGACCTGAGTCAAAGTTGGACGCTTAACCGACTGAGCCACCCAAGGACCCCAAACACCATTTACTGTTTAAAAATTAAAACAGAAGCTGTCAGCAGTGGGGCTGATCTTTAGGAAGGCCTTTAGGAGTGTCTCCTTGTGGTTAGGTAGATATAAGGCAAAGGGCACCCCATACTGTGGAGGATTCCAGAATGTGGAATGTGAGGCAACTCCACAAAAAATCCTTAGAAGGTACAGCTCATAAATTGTTGGGGAGGGGTGGGCAAATCTGTCCTTAATGAGGCTTAGTGGGATTAGAATCTCGCTGAGCTGCTCTTCACTGAGTTCATTTGAAGGACACGGGGGGCTGGAGGACAAACTCGCCAGGGTGGGCCACAGAGGTGCGGGGAGGCTGGTACCCAGACCTCTTGTGGAAATGAGCAAGGGTGGCCCGCCTGTGCCAAGTGTCCAACAGCCCCCTTCCAACAGTGACCCTGCGGGAGAGCCACCCCAGCAACCGTGGCGGAGATGGGACCCTTTGGCGACCGATCGATTTTCTCTTGGGAAAAGACTCTTGGGAGAAAAGACAGCAGCGTGTCTTCAGTCATTTCAGTTTTAAAGAAGATAAGTTCTTATTTTTGTACCTGATGCTGGAGAAACACGACAAATTGGCTACGTTTAAATAATATCATGATCAGCAACTTCCTACTTGGGGCTTTCCCACCTTGCATATTATTTATTTATATTAGACATAATTTATTTGCTTAAATCAGATTCTGAGAAGCAGGGTTATGCAGTCAAAAGGTACGGACATTTTACGTATGACTTTGTCAAAGGGTTACATCCAGTTTACAGATTTCCAGCCATGTAAAAGACAATGAGTTATTCCACATGAAAACTTACACGTGAACGTTCGTCACCAGGGAAGAGTGGAAACATTCCAAATGCCCACCAGATGATGAATGGAGAGACAAAAATGTGTTACGTCCCTAAGGTGGAATACTATTCAACAATGAAAAGGACCGAAGCCCTGACACGTGCTGCAACACGGATGGACTTTGGAAACATCATGTTAAGTGAAAGAAGCCAGTCACGGAAGACCACATATTGTACATCCGTTTATTTGAAATGTGTGCAAAAAGCAAATCTATAGAGGCAGAAAGCAGATTGGTGGCTGTCCCTGGCTGGGGGAGAAAAGGGTAGGAAGTGCCTGCCAATGAGTGCAGTGTTTCTTTCTGAGGTGGTGAAAATGTTCTGAAATTAGATAATGATATGGTTGTACAACACTGAATATGCTAAAACCCGCCGAATTGCCCACTAGAAAAGGATGAATTGTATGTGAATTATACCTCAACAAGGGCTATTATTATTATTTTTTTTTTAAATAAGGACTATTATTTCAAAAAAGGCAATGAGTTCTCTGAAACCCTAATATGAGGTTGTTTCTTTGTTGTTATATTTTTCTGCTTTATATATGAGAAATATTTTAATATTTGAATAATTAAAACTTTTCTGGAAATAAAAATATGTCTTTGTGAGCTGTATGTGCAAATAGTTTGCCCATTAACCTTTTGGGTGATTGGGTTTTTTTCTTGTGAATTTAAGTTATGTGCATAATAAAAAATATTAAAATTTCCTAATCACATTTGGGAACAGAGTACAGTCTGTTTCTTTTACTCTTATGTTAATTTTTCATGGGAATGCATAACTGAAAAAAATAATTTTATAAGGTCCAATGCATAATTTTTTCCTTTTGTAATTACTTTTATTGTTTTGTTACTGGGATGTTATTCTCTGAAGGAAATAATAAAAAAAATAATAGTCAGAAATAAAGTTGAATTGGCAAAAAATTAAAGGGCTGGGGCGCCTGGGTGGCTCAGTCGGTTAAGTGACTGACTCTTGATTTCAGCTCAGGTCATGATCTCACAGTTTGTGGGTTTGAGCCCCAAATGGTGCTCCATGATGAGAGTGTGGAGCCTGCTTGGGATTCTCTCTCTCCCTCTCTGTCTGCCCCTCCCCTGTTTGTTTTCTATCCCTGTCTCTCTCAAAATAAAAAAAAAAATTTTTTTAATTAAAGGGCTGATTCTTTGAAACACCAAACTAATCTGGTTGTCTAATTAAGAAAAAACAAACAAACAAATAAACACCAACCCTCCCCATAATAACCAGAGTTAGAAATGAGAAAGGGAATATAATATCAGATGGGAATAAACCCCTTAAAAATTAAAATATATCATGTTCAAGTCAATTCTAGTAAATCTCCAATCCTTGATGAAGTGAACATTTTTTTCTAAGAAATATGAATTGCCAAAATTGATCCATGAAAAAACAATGTATCAGGGGCCCCTGGGTGGTTCAGTCAGTTAAATGATTGACTCTTAGCTCAGGTCTTGATCTCAGAGTCGTGAGTTCAAGCCCAACTTTGGGCTGTGTGCGGGTGTGAAGCCTACTTAAGAAAAAAAACAAAGGAGTGTATCAGAATAAGCAAACAGGTATGGAAGAAATTGATTGTGTATGTCTTTGGGGAAAAATGTCACTTCCAAGAAAATTTCTGAGTCCAGACAATTGCCAGTCTATCCTGTTAGCTTTTAGGAAAAGCAAGACTTGTGGGCACGTGGTGAGATCTTTTCAGGATTCCAAAACAAGATGGTACCCCAAAAGAGTTCATGGCCTTTGACTTCAAGATAATCCCAATTCTGCCTCTCATTCTAATCAAGTAAACAGGGATTTATGAGCAAGAGTACTTTTTTTTTTTTTAATTTTTTTTTCAACGTTTTTTATTTATTTTTGGGACAGAGAGAGACAGAGCATGAACGGGGGAGGGGCAGAGAGAGAGGGAGACACAGAATCCGAAGCAGGCTCCAGGCTCCGAGCCTGATGCGGGGCTCGAACTCACGGACCGCGAGATCGTGACCTGGCTGAAGTCGGACGCTTAACCGACTGCGCCACCCAGGCGCCCCGAGCAAGAGTACTTTTATAGCTCTAGTGAAAAACTGGAAACAAAAATATTCCTCACTACGAAAATGGGCAATAGGGGTGCCTGGGTGGCTCAGTCGGCTGAGTGTCTGACTTCGGCTCAGGTCATGATCTCATGGCTTGTGAGTTTGAGCCCCACGTCGGGCTCTGTGCCGACAGCTCAGAGCCCGGAGCCTGCTTCTGCTTCTGTGTCTCCTTTCTCTGCCCCAACCCACTCGCATTCTGTTTCTGTCTCTCTCAAAAATAAATAAACATTAAAAAAAAAAAAAAAAAGAAAATGGGCAATAAATCAAGGATATTTACAGCACAAAATACTTTCTAGTCACCCAGTTTGTGTTCAAACAACATTTAATGATATGGAAACAGTCTCATGATAAGTGAAAAATCTAGATATAAAATTGATTTTACAATATAATCCCAACTTGTTTAAAACAATTTTTTACATTGATGCATAAAAACACAAATTGGATAGAAATGTCGGTAGTCATTATATCTGAATATTTAAAATTTTCTCTGTTTGGGGCGCCTGGGTGACTCAGTCAGTTAAGCCTCCAACTCTTGATTTCGGCTTTGGTCATGATCTCATGGTTGGTGGAATCGAGCCCCGCATCCGGCTCTGTGCTGACAGTGTGGAGCCTACTTGAGATTCTCTCTCTCCCTCTCTTTCTGTCCCTCCTGTGCTTGTTCATGGTCTCTCTCTCTCAAAATAAATAAACTTAAAAAAAAAAAGATTTTAAATTTTCTGTTGGACTTTTCTTATTTTCAAAATTCTCTATATTAAACATGTATTACTTTTATAATCCAAAAAAGTGTTATTTAAAAGGCATAAATTTGTATAGAATAAGGAATAAAAGGAAATATACACAAATAATAACAATGGTTATCTTTGGGTGGTAGATAATAAATTATTTTAGTTTCTCCTTTGTAATGTCCACCATTTTCCATATTGCGTAACGAGCAATGATTACTTTTATTATAAGCATTTTAAAAAACAGTCTCCATAGGCTTGATAACTTGATAACATTTTTATTATATATTTTAAGTTTTTCATAATTATTTTTAAGTGGATGCTAAATATACACGGTAAATATATGCATATTATATTTTGTAATTTAGCTTCCCCTAGTATATTACGAACATTAAAAATTTTTTTCCTTAATGTTTATTTATTTTTGAGAGAGAGAGAGAGAGAGAGAGAGTGCAAGTGAGGGAGGGGCAGAGAGAGAAGGAGACACAGAATACAAAGCAGGCTTCAGGCTCTGAGCTGTCAGCACAGAGTTCTATATGGGGCTTGAACCCATGAACCATGAGATCATGACCTGAACTGAAGTCAGATGCTTAACTGACTGAGCCACCCAGGCGCCCCTGGACATTTTTTAAAGTAGACTTCACACCCAGCACAGAGCAGGCTTCAGGCTCTGAGCTGTCAGCACAGAGCTCAATATGGGTCTTGAACTCATGACCCTGAGATCAAGACCTGAGCTAAGATCAAGAGTCAGACACTTAACTGACTGAGCCACCCAGGCTCCCTGTATTATGAACATCTTTAACGTCCTTAAACATTAATCTAAAATATCATTTTTTAATGGCTCCATAATATGTTGTATATTTAAGTTTATTTATTTTGAAAAACAGAGCATGTGAGCTGGGAGGGGCAGAGAGAGAGGGAGAGAGAGTGAGAGAGAGAATCCCAAGCAGGCTCCCCACTGCCAGTACAGAGCCTGATGTAGAGTTCAAACCCACCAACCATGAGATCATGACCCGAGCCCAAGTCAAGAGCCAGGCAGTTAACCGACTGAGCCACCCAGGTGCCCCAGCATATTTTTTAAAGTTTATTTATTTATTGAGGAGAGAAAATGCGCACACGCGCACACGCACACGCGCACACGCACACACACACACACACACACACACACACACTTGCAAGTTGGGGAGGGGCAGAGAGAGAGAGAATCCTAAGCAGGCTCTGCACTCTCAGCCCAGAGCCCGATGGAGGGCTTGAACCCGCAAACCATGAGATCAGGACCTGAGCTGAGTTGGACCCAGACACCTTGGCTGCATAATATTTTATTACAGTTTTTTTTTAACCAGATTTAGATTAAAAATATTTTTCCTAATTAAAACTGTACTTCAATAAACACTCTTACTCAACCATCTTTCTCAGACAATCTCGCAGTTTTTGAGTTCTCTACAGTCTGCTGAATGAGGGCAGCCCAGCCTTGGATTTCTCTCCAGCGGAACAGGGCATTTATTCCCTCTCCAAGATGGGCAGTCTGGACCAGTGTGACCTACGACATG
The DNA here is from genome assembly GCF_023721935.1 of Panthera uncia. Lineage (NCBI taxonomy): Eukaryota > Metazoa > Chordata > Mammalia > Carnivora > Felidae > Panthera > Panthera uncia. The sequence continues at coordinate 17,529,554 of NC_064814.1, read as the reverse complement.
AATGTGCACGTGAGTTGCCTGGGCATCTTTTTGAACGTCAGGTTCTGATTTAGTAGGTCTGGGTTGGCCCCGAGATCTGGCACTTTTCTAATGGGCACCCTTGAAGTCTGTGCTTTGAGAAGCACTTCCATGGCCAGCATATCATTTGCCAATTCAAGTTTCAAAAAGCTTTCCTCCTGTCTCAAGTTCTGTCTCAATGGAATTCTAGTCCCAGCTACACCCTGCAAAACCACAGAGCACAAGATTAATTTACCTGAACGTGAAGGTTTTTCAGTTATTTTAAGGCAACTGATGAGTTCCTCTGAGTTTTCTTTCTCTGCTTTTCCAAATATTCCGCATGGGCTATGACATAAAGTCCCTCAGCAACTTGATTTCTGTATCCCTTGTCCCTTTTACAGTGCAGCTCCCAGAACTGAAAGTATTGCTTATCGTCTAGGCTGATGGGCTGCAGGTAGAAGAGTACCATCATGACCTTCATCTCCAGTAGAATTCTGTTAGGAATTCAGCTAAGAGCCCATGTTACTGGAATGACTCATGCTGAGCCCATTGTCAGCTAAGAGCCTGAAGTCATTTCCACATGGACTGCTGTTGGTTCACATCTTCATCAACTTTGACTTGAGCAATGGACTCTTTGAACCGAAGTAACCCAAGGGACTCTTGTTAAGCTTGGATTTTCTCGCTTGAATTCGGCATAGAGCTGTCCTTGTCTCAGAGAAAGATGCTACGACCACAGGAAGGGGGCGGTGTTGAGTCAGGGATCCCACCACCATTTGGACCAATATAAAGGTGTCACTGATATTTGCAAATTACACCTTTTTCAGCTTTATTTTGGAATCTCTTTATTGACAATCAGACATTTCTGAAGAAAGAATCTATACTTTTATTTACTTATATAACAGTTAATGATCATGCAGAATTTTTTTTAATGTTTGTTTACTTTTGAGAGAGAGAGAGATAGCATGAGTGAGGAAGGGGCAGAGAGAGAGGGAGACACAGAACATGAAGCAGGTTCCAGACTCTGAGCTGTCAGCACAGAGCCTGATGCGGGGCTTGAACTCAAGAACCGTGAGATCATGACCTGAGCCGAAGTCAGATGCTCAACTGACTGAGCTACCCAGGCACCCCAGAAATTTTTATTTTTAGTTTATTGAAGTGAACTTTCTCCTGTGTAACCATTTCCTTTCCCCTTTCACATCCAATAGGGAGTGATATAATATGTGCTAGTATGATGCAATACTAATGATATATGTCGTGATTTTAATAAATGTTGTTTTTTTGTGGAAAATTTAGAAAACATTAAAATTAAAGAAGAATATGAAAGTCCCATTTGATGGCATCATCTACTGGCATCCATTGTTTGACATTTCTTTCATTCTTTTTTTTTTTTTTTTTTTCTTTTCTTTTTAAGTAGGCTCCGTGCCTAGCATGGAGCCCAAGGCAGGGCTTAAATTCACATCCCTGAGATCAAGACCTGAGCCGAGATCAAGAGCAGATGCTTAACCAACTGAGCCACTCAGGAGCCCCTCCTCCATTCTTTTTTATTTGCATATTTTTATCTTGCTAAAATCCAGTATTTTATTTTATTTTTTTAAAGATTTTTTTTTTTAAATTTTTAAGTAATCTCTACACCCAACATGGGCTCGAACTTACATCCCCGAGATCAAGAGTTGCATCTCTACTGACTGAGCTAGTCAGGTGCCCCTAAAACCCAATATTTTAACTGTTTTATTACTGAGTAATAGATGTTCATTGTAGAAAAAAAGTGGAAAATACAAATGTGTAAAAGAAGAAGAAATAGAAATTCCCATTATCTAGAAATAACCTCAAGTTACATTTTGATATGTTTCTTTTAAGATCTTTAAATCTGCATATAAATTACATTTTTTGTTAAGAAATGAAGTTACACATTAATAGTGTATTATAAATTTTTTCCACTTAATATATTGGAAGCATTTTCTATGTCAAAAATATACATATTATCAATACTTGATATTTACATATTACATATGCTATATATCTTATGTATAATGAATATATATCTACAATATAGTTTAATGGATGTAATTTTATATATATATATATATATCTTATGTATATCTTATCTTATATATCTTATGTATAATGAATATATTTCTACAATGTAGTTTTTTTTTGTTGTTGTTTGTTTTTTTTAGCGTTTATTTATTTTTGAGACAGAGAGAGACAAAGCATGAACGGGGGAGGGTCAGAGAGAGGGAGACACAGAATCTGAAACAGGCTCCAGGCTCTGAGCTGTCAGCACAGAGCCCGACGCGGGGCTCGAACTCACGGACCACGAGATCATGACCTGGGCGGAAGTTGGCCGCTTAACCGACTGAGCCACCCAGGCGCCCCTACAATGTAGTTTTAATGGATGTATAATTTATTTAACTTCTCCTCTATGGTTAGATAGTGAGAGTTAAAATTTTCTTGTTGGAATACAAACTTTTTATTCTAGTTTTTTTTAATGTTTATTTATTTTTGAGAGAGAGACACACACACACACAAAGTGCGAGCGGGTTAGGGGCAGAGAGAGAGAGAGACACAGAATCCGAAGCAGGCTCCAGGCCCCGAGCTGTCAGCACAGAGCCGGACACGGGGCTCGAACTCACAGACTGCAAAACCATGACCCGAGCTGAAGACGGACGCTCAACTGACTGAGCCACCCAGGTGCCCCAAAACTTTTTATTCTAAATAGGATCACTGCATTAGATCAGGTGTTCTTAACCTCTCTGTTAATATGAACTTCTTGATGATGCCTACCTCAAGTTTTTAAACAGTTTTTAAACTTAACTTTATTACAAATACACATTTAAATGCATTAATATAGTTTACCTACTTGGTGTCTTTACCGACCCTTATGGCGTTCTATTAATTGAATATATTATAGATTGCTTAGCTATAATATAATCACAAATGGCACATTAGAAACTGCTATTTTCAACAAGAAAATTAACAATGAACATTATGCAGTATAGTAGATAGCTTTAGTTTTCATTTTCTATATTTCTATCTGTATATTTTCTGTATTAATATCCATGAGCATTTTCTACCATTTTCTTTTTTTTTAAGTTTATTTATTTTTGAGAGAGTGAAAGTGCAAGCAGGGGAGGGGCACAGAGAGAGAGAGAGAGAGACAGAGAGAGAGAGAACCTAAGCAGTCTCTGGGCTATCAGCAAAGAGCCTGATGCGGGGCTCGAACTCATGAACCTTGAGATCATGACCTGAGCTGAAGTCAGTCACTTAACTGACTGAACCACCCAGGTGCCCCGACCATTTTCTATATCCATGCTTTTTCTCAAGCTTGTTAAAGTTGAGATCCCTCAAGCCAACAGATCTTCCCCATTCAGTCCACTCAGCCGTGGGGTGGGCACCTCAGTTTACTCAGCGTTCTCTCTTGTGTCTCCCACATTATGAGGCAGAGAAGCAATTCCCTTTAGTCTTGACACCTAAATCACTTTTCTGGGTTTCAGTTCTATGGCAAACTATTTTAGAGAACGTTCAGTGAACTTACTCTGTATGTTTTCACATTGTGAGGATTTACTCTGTAAGAATATTATTTCACCTGTATTTAGAGAAAGTTGCTTGCTTTGGCAATCTCTCTTTTGCTATGAGAATTCACATGAGCCAAATTCCACTTTCAGAAATGCTGTGGGCCAAACTTCATGCTGTGTAAGTTCATATCTAAAGACTGTAAATTTCTGAATGGGTTCATAAGATGAAATGGAACTTAACTTGTGCTCACTCCTTTCCTGAGAAATTAATTCCAGAATGTTTTAAATGCCTACAGTTATCTACTGAAGCTGCTAATGACAGAAAAAAAGACATCAGTGTTTTCAGATGGGTTAGACCACACATTTTAATAATTTTGCAAATAAGGAAGTTCTGACCTTGAGGGGAAACCCTCTTGGTCCTTCTAAAGATAACATAAGTCATTCTAAAGGATACACACACACACACACACACACACACACACACACAGACACACACGTTAATTTTTTAATGTTTAATTTATTTTTGAGAGAGAGAGAGAGAGAGAGAGCACGGAGGAGGGGCAGAGAGGGAGACACAGAATCTGAAGTGGGCTCCAGGCTCTGAGCTGTCAGCACAGAGCCTGACGCAGGGCTCAAACTCATGAACTGCGAGATCATGACCTAAGCCAAAGTCAGGGCTTAACTGGCTAGTCACCTAGGGGCCCGTAAAGGATATTTTTCAAGACAGTAACTTAAAAATTAAGAATTCCACTCATTTCAAGTTTGACAGGATTTGGCATAATAAATATTTGAGACATGAATGTATAGTTTATATTTACTTTACCAGGATAGTAGAAAATATGGCTCTGGTTTCTTGATTGTTACATGGTATATGTGGTGGGGACACAAGTCGACTGGATATAATTTTGTGTTTGGGTTTAAATATTTGCTTTTTAGGTGCTCGCCTCATGTTGTCTTACCCCAGCCTCAATCCATTGACCATGGTGCTGCTTTTCTAACTTTCTGTACGAAAACTATGTCCCACCCCTAATATCATCTGTCAGCTGTGGTTAAGAGTCCTTATCCTCTGGGAGCCTAAGTCATGTTGGCCACGAACTAGGGCTAACTATTGAACACTCCCTGAACTACAAACATGGGAACGGGGCATAATACTGTTGCATGAGAACGTCATAGCTTCAATCTTTCTGGGGAATATGGAAAGAAAATCCTTTTTCAGCTCAGTCCCTAATAAAAAAAAGTAACTCATCCTGAGAGGCTTTACGTATTTCCACTCTCCCTCCTGGGACTCTGAGCAGCTTCCATGTAAACAAGCCCAGGCCGGCCTGCTGGAGAAAAAGGTCAACTATCTTACCTGAGTGTGTTTTGGACTAACCAGGCCCTAGCTGATCTGCCAGCTTATTGACAGCTGACCAAAGATGCTTGGGTGAGTCCAGCTGAGACCAGAAGCCCAGTCCAAATTGCCGACCCCTATAATGTTGAGTGAAATAAGTTACTATGGTTTTACACACTGAATTACGAGGTTGCTTCTTACACAGCAAAAGGCAAGTGATACATACTACTAGAGGCCTGGTCACAGGTTGAATAACTGGCTCAATTTTTCTTGATTTTGGAGCAAACTCTGGAGCTATCCTGCTCTTCCCTGACATCCTCAGCTCTGCCACAGCACTTTAGTGTGGTGGCCGAGGTCTTGGGCATGTATTTGCAGACCTGGGTTTGCAATGAGTCTCTCCCACTCTTTTGCTGTATGACCTTGGGCAAGTCACTTTCCTCTCTCTGAACTTTATTTTCTCACAGTGTGTAAAGCATGGAAAAGAATATCACCTAATAATATCACATGTGGTTGCTTATCCAGTATCCATTCCTGCCCCCAGCCCCACCCCCACCCTGTACTTCCTTCCTGGCAGAACCCTGATTGCATTCAGGTATTTATGCATCCTCTGTATTGTTTTCTGCATTCTCTACATAGCTTAAATGAGGAGGTGATTCCTAATTAGTCTTAACTAATCTGGGAACTTCCATTCCTCTTGCCAATGCTGAGTTTAAAAGTGAGCATCTAAGCAAATTCTGACCAATGAGAAATGAGAAGGAAGATACTAGTGTGGAGGGACTTTGGGGAAATAGTTCTTCACTTTTTTCTCTCCTTAAGTTTATTTATTGACTTAAATCTCTGCACCCAACTTGGAGCTTGAACTCACAACCCAGAGATCAAGAGACACATTCTCTTCCGACTGAGCCAGCCAGGCATCCTTATTTCTTCACTTGTAAGAAGCAGGCGGAGGAAGAAATGATCTGTTTCTTCTCCTAAAGATGATTTGGTCTGGATAGGAGGCCTGGGACTGTAGTAGCCATCTTGTGGTCATGGAGGGAGTTACTTAAAAGCAAAGCCGAAACCCTGAGGGAGGCAGAGGCATAAGATAGGAAGAACCTGGGTCCTTGAACATATCACTAAACCACTGGAACTTCAACCATGGAATCACCCCAATCTCAGAAATACTTGTTATATGAAAGACAAATCCTTCGTATCATTTAAGTTTGTTTGAGGAGGGTTTTCTGTTCCTGGCTAACCAAAGCGTCCTAAGTGAGATAACCCTTAGCACAGCATCTTGCCCGTAGTAAGCCCTCCATAAATATTAGCTCTTCTTGTGATTGTACTGGCTTCTTTCCCTCAACTGTTAAATGGTTTCAGATTTTACAGATCTTGGACAAACACTTTACTGAATTCTACTGACCCTCTCAGGCACGGTACTGTTTGTTCTCTTACGGCTCCAGATCTAGAGCGGGGGTTGGCACCATGGTCAGTGAGCCAAGTCTAGCCCACTGCCTGCTTTTGTACCTTAAGCGGGCCTGTGTTCTGGAGTCAATTCTTCAATGATTATTCACACGGGGACCTAGTTAATAATGCAGATTGCAGCTTTTACCCCAGAGACGCGGCTTCACTGGATGGATCAGTTAGGACTCTTACGGGCAAGCGACTGAAAACCTGACCCAAGCGACCTGATGGCTTCAGGATACAGGGTTCAAATGGGATCATCAGGATCAGATTCCATTCTCTCCATCTCTTGGCCCCTCTTCCTCTATGTTGACTCCAGTCTCAGTGTCTGCCATTGAGGGCCACAATATGGCCCAGTAGTGCCTATCCTTTCTAGTTCATGTCTAGTGGGAAAGAGGTAAAGTCTGTCTCAACATTTTCAGCAAAACTTTGGAGAATCACAGTGATTGACTTGACCTAAGTATTGAAAATGCTCTCTAGAAAGCAACAGATAATCCCTTTGTACACTTAGCATTTTATATGTCGGTTGTCTTCTCTCACTAGATTACAAGCTCTAAGAACAATGCTCAGCACCTGGTGTGTGCTTAGTCAATATAATTTTGAATGAATGAATGTATAAGCATATTTATTTAAAAGTTGGGATTGGGATCGTTTCTCACCCATATTTTTGTTTTCTGCTTTTTAAAAGTACACACACACACACACACCATGAGCATTCCTTTATGTTAGTAAAGCTGTTTGGGTTGGAGTCGAGAGGCAACAAGCAGTCATTGAAGGTTTTCAAGCAATGGTTGACATTGACCCATTGGCTTATGAGCCATGTTGATCTCATTCTGGCCCATATTCTCTGTATTACCCATAAAGACTGCATCATACAAATATTTCCACATCTCCTCCTCCCATCCCGCCCTTAGAGGATTGTATTGTAGCTACTACAGTTCTTATTTTGAAGATGATTGGATCTGACTTTTTTTTTGAGCCTGCTCATGTTGCCCAGTTGTCCAAAGTAGTTGCAGTCAAGTGATGCGCCCGCTCCCTTTCCCCCGGGGTTGGGGCTGCTACCTCATCCCCAAAAGATGTATTGCTTCATGAGATCAGCTTACAGCAAACCATGCACAGATAACTTTTCAAACATTTAATTGTAATACTTCCATGCTTAAATCACCAAATTGGCTTTGGAAAATATGCAATCTCTTCAAATGACATTCTCTTTTAACTCAGAATTTACAATATAACAGGGCAGTCTGTATACTTAAGGCATTTGAAAATGGGTGCATAAAAATGGCCTTGATTTACAGGATTTTCTATTTTTTTGAAAGCACTGTATTGTGAATGCAATAAATAATGAAAATCAGCTGTGCAATCTGCCTTTTTACCTGTGTGGCACTTAATATAATTGGGTGTACAGGGAACTTAGAAGTTATGTTTATTTTCTACGGCTCCTATAACTAAGTAGCACAAGCTTAGCAGCTGAAAACAACAGAAATTCATTCTCTCACAGTTCCAAAATTAAGGTGTTAGCAAAGCTATGCTCTCTCTGAGACTCTGGGTAGAGTCCTTGCTTGCCTTTTCCTAGCTTCTTAAAAAAATGTTTTTCCTGGGGCGCCTGCGTGGCGCAGTCGGTTGAGCGTCCGACTTCAGCCAGGTCACGATCTCGCGGTCCGTGAGTTCGAGCCCCGCGTCAGGCTCTGGGCTGATGGCTCGGAGCCTGGAGCCTGTTTCCGATTCTGTGTCTCCCCCTCTCTCTGCCCCTCCCCCGTTCATGCTCTGTCTCTCTCTGTCCCAAAAATAAATAAAAAACGTTGAAAAAAAAATGTTTTTCCTAATGTTTATTTATTTTTGAGAGAGAGAGCGAGAGAGAGAGAGGAGAGAGAGAGAAAGAGACGGAGTGTGAGCAGGGGAGGGGCAGAGGGAGGGAGACACAGAATCTGAATCAGGCTCCAGGCCCTGAGCTGTCAGAGCCCAATGTGGGGCTCAAACTCATGGGCGGGAGATCATGACCTGAGCCGAAGTGGGATGCTTAACCAACTGAGCCACCCAGGTGCCCCACCTTTTCCTAGCTTCTGGTGGTGACCAGCAATCCTTGGTATTCGTTCACTTGCAGCTACACACTCCAATCTCTGCCTTCGTTGTCACATGACCTTCTTTCCGTGTGTCTCTGTCTTCACATGGCATTTGCCTTGTCTTGTAAGGATAATAGTCATATTGAATTAGGACCCGCCTGCATGGCCTCATCTTGATTACATCTTCAAAGACCCTATTTCCAAATAATGTTATATTCACCGATACAGGGGATGGAGTTTAGGGCTTCGACCTATCTTTTGGGGAGAATAATTCAATCAATAACATGGATCATCTAGTCTACTTCTCTACTGAACATATGAAGCTGCCATACAAGATCTGTCCCATCTTAAGACTTAGGTACAGTGCATGATAGTCGATTTAAATCAAAACCAGATAGGCGGGGTAAGGGCAGGGAGAGGATCCTGGTACCAGATCTTCCCATTCTCACTAGGGTGAGGTCGTTGCTATTGAACTGACCTAGCTATAGAAATTGATTGGAGACTTGGGTGGGTAAGATAAACTCTAAAAAGCATAGCAGGGAAAGTCAGATGCCGGGCAGAGTGGTGGGGAGTCCAGATGGTGGTGAATATTCTGGAGGTAGATGAGTGGGATCGTCATCACCCTCTAGATTCACCACTGGTCAGTAGAAGTACAGAAAGAGTCACATTGGTGGTTTCAGATTTTCCACTAGTCATGGTTTAAAAAGTAAAAAGACCGGGTGCCTGGGTGGCTCAGTCGGTTAAGTGTCCGACTCTTGACTTCGGCTCAGGTCATGATCTCGTGGTTCATGAGTTTGAGCCCAGTTCCACACTCTGCACTGACAGCACGGAGCCTGCTTGGGATTCTCTCTCTGCCCCTTCCCTGCTGGTGCTCTCTTTTTCTCTCTGTCTGTCTCTCTCTCTCTCTCTCAAAATAAATGAATAAATCTTAAAAAATAAATAAAAAGCAAGAAGACATAGGCAAATTAATACTATATTTTGTTTTGCCCAATATATCCAAAATATTATTTTCAATGCCATGGATATAAAAATATTAAGCCACCTTGCCTTCTTTTTTCCCCAGACTAAGTCTTCCAAACCCAGTGGGCATTTTATGCCTGCAGCACATCACTAGCTGTATTTCAGGAGCGTGATAGCCATATGTATCGGAGTGCTGTAGATTCTAAAAGCACTACCGCCGAGTGGTAGGATCCCAAGCCACAGGCTGGGTTGTAGGTGAGACTCATTTCTGGGGAAGAACGTTGGCGGGAGCAAGGCAGACAATCAAGGGTGTTTGGAGAAATGCGCAGGACAGGCCTGAAGAGGAAAAAGTGTTCCAAGTGAAGACAGAGTGAATGCAAGGGACAGAGACCCATTTAAACCTGCTTAAGTAGGGGTGGGATGGTTGTTCTGCATGGTGAGATTCCTTGGAAATGCATTGTAAGAAGTCACTCGTGGACCAGGAGTCCAGAGGGAATTCTGGTCAAATAATCACTCTCTTTGTCTCCCTCTTTGGGGTTATGAAACCTCATCCCCATTTTGGTTTGTCTGCTTTGTTAGTCTCTTTCTACTCACTGATTTCCTCATGTCTTCATCTACTTGAACCTTAAAATGTCTTTCTCAGGTGCCAGCCCTACAACCTGTCAACCCAGCTCCACACCACTAAGTCTCCCACTGTCCCCATTTCAAGTTCCAAGGCGATAAAATCGGACTGGCCTCTTGATCAGTCATCTCATAGCCAGGAAGCCAAGCTCACCTAGTATAAAGAGGGCCACCCAGCCTCATTCATGATATCAGGCAGTGGTTCTCAAAGTGGGTTCTCCCCACCAGCAGCATTAGAAATGCAAATTCATGGGCCCCACCCTAATTCATTGAATTAGCATCTCTGGGGATGAGCATAGAACACTATGTTGGAACAGTAGGTGAGGGCAGATTCCTTCAGGAAGGGATGTGGGTAGGGACTACCATCAAAGGCAAGAGCAAAGTCAGTGGCCTGGGGGGAATCCAGACCTGGAGAAACACAGGTCCCAGGTGTGACCTCAGTTTCCATCACTGGGAACCAGGTCTACTGGGAGGGGATCAGGAAAGGGGTCATAAAGAACAGCTTGGAACGTAACCTAATTCTAAACCATGTCAAGACAGGACTGCCCACGAGGGTTTTTAGTAAACCCAATTCTCAGTACCCAGGACAGGCAAAGGCAGAGAGGAAAAGAGTGGGGATAGGAGAGGGAGAGTCAGGTTAACAGCTATAAGTACATGGGAGTTCTGCTTAGATGCTTCGTTAGTTAAAGCGAGAACTAGATACTACATTAGATTAAATTAAATTCATGGTATTTTAACCATTAAAAAAAGTTGAATTTTAAGCAGTGGTAGAAACTGCTGAGTGCTTGACGTTGGCTTTTTCCATGGTGCATAAACTGTATTAAATTAAAAATTTACGCTACAAAAATAGCTTCAAAAAAATGGCTTTCACAGGGGTACCATTATTAACATAACCTTACCTCAGACAGATTTTTTATTACTGGAGACAACTCTTCTATGTAAAAAATATATTAATGGCGGGAGCAGAAGAAAAATACCGACTACAGATGGTAAGCATTTTCTTGCAAAGTCACATCAAATTTAACATTAGCCTTGGAAAACAGAAACATGTTTCAAACAAAAGGTTTTAAATATTCTTATGACCGTGTGTAGATTTTCACCTCTGGTCTAGGATTCCATCATAAAGAGTGCAACTTTAAGTGATTAAAATATGTAAATAAAAGAGCTTAAAATTTTTGCGCCAAAATGTTATTTAATGAGTTGTTGTTATAGTATTTTCACTGCAAGTTTCTAGTAAGTGGCATTTATGGAAAAAAAGACTTATTTTATTAGTAGGAAATAGGTGGAGTTAGTAAACTTGAGACAGATGCCTAGAATAATGATTTGATAAAAGGTGCACAATTCTACCAAGAGCAAATTAGAAGTCCTAAGGGAGTAAGATCGCTCTGAAAAGATTTTCTGCAATCCTCATTCCCATTACAGACATGTCTAGGTACAACTTATGTCGGAAGTGGATTTCTATTTTAGGAAGAAAGAAAAGGGTGAATTCCCTAAGAATTATTTTTCCTCCCTTTTTTCTCAAACTTATTATCTAAAAGTGTTGCCATGAGGAAGCAAAGCATGCTCCTAATGCTGAATGCTGAAATTTAATCTAATGAAAGTTTAGCTGAACAGTATGGTTTTATAGTGTTATTCTCATCTGACTCTTTTGTTTTACACAATGAGATTTAAACTTATACACCGGCAAGCCTAAACAGAGTCCTCCTCTGCGTATTAAGCACGTATACACTTTTCTGCACTGTTACTTACGTATCTGAACATACTGCTTTAAACTTCACAAAAGGCTGGGGCGCCTGGGTGGCTCAGTCGGTTGAGCGTCCGACTTCGGCTCAGGTCACGATCTTGCGGTCTGTGAGTTCGAGCCCTGCGTCAGGCTCTGGGCTGATGGCTCAGAGCCTGGAGCCTGCTTCCGATTCTGTGTCTCCCTCTCTCTCTGCCCCTCCCCCGTTCATGCTCTGTCTCTCTCTGTCTCAAAAATAAATAAATGTTAAAACTAAATAAATAAACTTCACAAAAGGTAGCTTCCCCAGCTCCCCCATCACTTTCTGAAATCCTAACTATTGCTTAATAATACAAAGCTACAAATGATGTTAGTGGGTGGTTGGGAACGTAGCGTGTGCCATAAGAGTAAGGCAAATGTGTATTTATCTGTCAGTTTGCTAATTTTATTGCCATTGTCCATCCAGTCTTTCAAATTGTGATAGCAGCCATTGTTCAAATTCATTAGTGTAACTTCAGAGCTTCTGTAGTGCAAAGAAGCATTTCTTGAACTTGTTCACTGCTTTGCACATAGTAGGCACTTAGTATTTGAATTTGAATGAATTTCTAGTACCCTCCTTTGAATTTATTTTATTTTTTAATCATTTATTTATTTTTTAATTTACATCCAAGTTACTTAGCATATAGTACAATATTTTCAGGAGTAGATTCCTTAATGCCCCTTACCCATTTAGTCCATCCCCCCTCCCAAAACTCCTCCAGCGACCCTCTGTTTGTTCTCTATACTTAAAAGTCTCTTAATGTTCATCTGTTTTGTATCTTAAAGTCCTCATATGAGTGAACTCATATGGTATTTGTGTTTCTCTAATTTTGCTTAGCATAATGCCCTCTAGTTCCATCCACATAGTTGCAAATGACAAGATTTCTTTCTTTTTGATTGCTGGGTAATATTCCATTTTATATATATCACACATCTTCTTTATCCATCCATCTGTCGATGGACATTGGGCTCTTTCCATACTTTGGCTACTGTCGATAGTGCTGCTACAAACATTGGGATGCATGTCCCTTTGAAACAGCATACCTGTACCCCTTGGATAAATACCTAGTATGTAATTGCTGGGTCTAGGGTTGTTCCATTTTCAATTTTTGAGGAACCTCCATACTGTTTTCCAGAGTGGCTGCACCAGTTCGCATTCCCACCAGCAGTGCAGAAGAGATCCTCTTTCTCCACATCCTCGCCAGCATCTGTTGTTGCCTGAGTTGTTCATGTTAGCCATTCTGACAGGTATGAAGTGGTATCTCACCTCCTTTGAATTTCTAGTCTAACTTGTAGAACTTTATATAATTTTTTGGATACTTTAATTGTAGGGCTGTAGCCAGACTGATGTGATGCTCTTGGAGGTACTTCATCTGGAGAATGAAGAGACATTACTAATAAATTGAAAGTAACGACCTGGGGCGCCTGGGTGGCTCCGCCGTTGAGCGTCTGACTTCGGCTCAGGTCGTGATCTCACAGTTCCTGAGTTCGAGCCCCACGTCGGGCTCTGTGCTGACAGGTCAGAGCCTGGAGCCTGCTTCAGATTCTGTGTGTGTCTCTCTCTCTGCCCCATCCCCACTCATGCTCTGTCTCTCTCTGTCTTAAAAATAAATAAAACATTAAAAAAGAAAGTAATGACCTGACACTGAGTTAGCATTAAAATATATTAGACTTTACTAAATTTTAAATTTTTTTAACGTTTTTTTAATTTATTTTTGAGACAGAGAGAGACAGAGCATGAACAGGGGAGGGTCAGCGAGAGGGAGACACAGAATCTGAAACAGGCTCCAGGCTCTGAGCTGTCAGCACAGAGCCCGATGCGGGGCTCGAACTCACGGACCGCGAGATCATGACCTGAGCCGAAGTCGGCCGCTTAACCGACTGAGCCACCCAGGCGCCCCAGACTTTACTAAATTTTAAAATTGCATTAATAACAACCTTAAGCAAAACTAACAAAGCGCGTATAAAAATCTCCCGTCTCCCCCAGTTATTCTTAGTTTTCGTTGTCCTAGATACTTTTGCATGCATACAACCTTTTGTTCTGCTTTTAAACTTTATTTGTAAACTGTTCATTTCAAGCTATTATATGATTTTCATAATTACCATTTAAACGGCTGCATAAAAATCGATGCGGATGATGTAATATCATTCATCAGGAGGCTGCTCATTCATTCCCTTTTGTTCTTAACTGAACTTTGCAAAGAACATCTTCTGTATTATTATATATCAAGAATAAATTCCCAAGAGTGCAATTACAGGGTCAAAGGGTAAGGTACACTCATTTCATTTTCTATTTTTCCTCCTGAGATAACGAAATACAGTACTGTATGAAAAGCTTTTCATACATTGCTCTCCAAGGTTTATCATGTTGATACTCCTTTCAAGCATTATTATCAATCTCCTATCCTTGCACTACAGCTGGAAAAAGAGCCCGAGCAAGCAGGTAACCTGATCCCGTTCACCAGGTGAGTCCTGGATGGAGGTGGCAACTACCGTACCAGGAGCAAAACATCCCAGGAGATTTGCATTAGCCCTCGGTACGAGAACAGTGTCTTTTTCCTCACCCCAGCGACGCTAAATTCCCGAGGGCAGCGGACTCGGTTCCAACCCTGCTCGCCTCAGTCTCTCTGAGCGTCCTGCACGCAGTAGGCGTCTAATGCAATCTGCGGTGCACGGACAAAAGCTCTGCCTTAAGTGGGCAGGACACTAAGCCCCTCCCGGTGCCACAGAGCTCCGCGCCGCCACTTTGTTCTTTTGCCCTCTCTCTCCCCCAAGTTCTGTGTGGGACCCTCGGCTGCAGCGAGCACCGCCCCCCACCGCCAGAGCCCAGGCCCGCCCGGGCTCCGCGCCCCCGCGCCCCGGGCACCCTGCGCGCGCCCGCCCAGGCCCCGCCCCTCCGGCCCCGCCTCCCGTCTCCTCCCCGCCCCTCGGAGCCGACGAGTGGCGGCGGCGGCTCCAGGACCCGGCTCCCTCAGACAAGAGGGCGGGTGGAGGAGGAAGCGGCCGAGCCCCGAGTCTTGCTCCGGCGCCGCCGAGCACCGCCCGCCTCGGCCGAGCAGCGCCGTCGGCTCCTGGGCCTCGCCGAGCCGAGGGAAAGGCGGAGGCGGCTGCGTGCGGGCGGCGGGGGCGCGGGCGGAGGCGGCGCGGCCGGCCGCGGCTGCCGCTTTGTTGTGCGGCCCGGGCCGAGGAAGGAGAAGTGGGAGGAGGGGGGAGCTCGGCGTCCCGCTCCCTCCGCGGCTCATGGCGACGACGCTCGGCACATCCGGGACCCTCCGGCCGTGGCGGCCGCGGCGCCGGCTGCTCGGGCCCCAGCCCCGGCCGCTGTGGTGACTCCGCCGCGCCTCGCCGTCGCCCCCGCCCCGCCCGCCGGCCCCGGGCCC
>NC_064814.1:16430848-16604984 GCF_023721935.1 Panthera uncia | reverse complement strand
AGCCAAAGCATACGAGACTCTTAAAAACTGAGAACAAACTGAGGGTTGATGGGGGGTGGGAGGGAGGGGAGGGTGGATGATGGGTATTGAGGAGGGCACCTGTTGGGATGAGCACTGGGTGTTGTATGGAAACCAATTTGACAATAAATTTCATATATTGAAAACAAATAAATAAATAAATAGGTATAAATAAAGCAATTTATACAGTATCAATATTCACAATACACTGGAAATAACATGTTTGCAACTATTTAAACTTATCAATGAGATACTTAAAATGTTAACTTAAAATGTGGTGGGCGGGGGATTCATTTTCAAAATTCTTTCAAGGAGTACCAAAAAAGGACGGAAGGCCAGTGGCCAGGTACTTTTTGGACAACAGCCCATCTCATTGGAGCAGTTAACTGCAGAGTTCTCAAGCCAGACCATCTGGGTAGAAATTGCTTCCTTTGTTAGGTAAGATTCTTTTTTCTTTTTAATCAGAGTATAACTTACACATAGAAATGCACCTGTTTTCACAATCTGACATACACGTATGTAAACAGCTCCTAGATCAGGAAGCAAAACAGTACTAGCACCCCAGAAGTCCCCTGCATGCTTGGGTGAATTTCTTAGCCTCTCTCTGCTTCTGATTTCTCATCTCTAAAATGGGGCTAATAATACCAACCCCACAGGGTTGTTGTGAGGCTTCAATGAAGTAATGTCTGCAGAGCAGTCGGCAGGAACTTGGCACAGAGGGAGCACTATGGACATGTCGTGGTTCTTGATGGTGACCAAGTCAGAGACTCTCTGTTTCCCTTTACCCCAGCCTGGCAAAAAGCCCCATGCTCCCGGGGCTACTGAACCCAGCAGAGCACTTTCCGGTCCCCCCCACACAAATCCTTGTGAGAGGGACTTGGAGAAGACCACAGCTGCTGGAGTCGCAGCACAGTCAAGGACCTGATGACCCTCAGGTAAGTAACACACCCAGCCTAACATGAAATGCGCAGACTTTATTAGCTGTGAGACATTCCACTGCCCGCTAGAGTCCCAAAGGTCATCATAGAACCATGAGGGGCAGAGCGGCTGGGGGCTGGAACTCTGTGCTCTGATGTGTCCACTACAGAGGACACTTTCATCTCCAGTCGGTTTACAGGCTCTTGGCAGGAGGTCTCACTAACCTTGGGTCCTGGTCCCTGAAGCGGTGTATAGTTCTGAGCCGTAAGGAGTAAGTTTCTCACACAGATCAGAAACTTCTCCTTTTTTCACTGACCTCTCTGTCCTGTAAGCTACCTCCACCCCTGAGCCTCACCCACCCTCCACGAGGCCTACTGTCTAAATAGGGCCCTGGAGGAGTCTGGGAAGGTCCTGACCATCTTCACCCATGCCATCGTGGGTCACCTGGGTTGGCAGTTTGTAGCTATACTAGAAGAATGAATGGTTTTCAGAGGCCAATTTGGCAGCTGTCTGCCTCCCCTAAATCCTTAACTTTCACCCACCTTCAATCCCCTCATATTACCTCTATCTTGGGGTTCAGTGGCTCTAACTCCTGGCCAACCCAGGATCTGAGCCATGTCTCTGAAACTCCAGCTGCTTAGGGACGGGGCCAAGGCGTTCAGGAAGGGAGGGAAAACGGGGACCACAGATGAGTCCCTGTACCTCCAGGGGATGCAGAGGTGAGGCTAGGGGTGACAGAAGCCCCTCAGGCTGCTCCTGTTCCAGGGACAGTGTGAGAATTTTGTCTGTTGCCATGACCAGGGGAGGCACCCCGGAGGAGGAGTTCTTTCGCTTCGGCCTACACTTGTTCAAGTCACCACAGCCTGGGACCTGGGAAGGGCAAGAGAGGGGGAGGACACCAGCTTCAGGGATGGGAACCGGCAGAAGCTGTGTCCCATTGCCCTTGCCCCGGCTGCGGGGTCTATAGTCACAATCTGGGCTTTTCCACCACCTGTCCAGGCTCCTTGTCTGTGACTCAAAACACAAAAGAGGACAGCAGAACCCATGGCTGCTCTCAGAGCACAGAGGCCGTGGGCCTGATGTCACAGTGAGAAGAAGACGTGTAGTTGCCTCCAGGAAAGGCCCTGGGGATCCCAACACTTGCTCACCTGTGCAGGGGGCAGACCACCCTGGGGCAGCCTAGTTCCCGGACTCTGAGTGGCTGAGGCCACGGGAAACAAGGCCAAGTCATTGGAGGTAGGGGCTCCTAGAATGTAGCCCGTGTGGCCCTGGGGCAGGGGCTGCTGAAGGAGCTGTAGGATGCGGCTGAGGTCTGAGGACATGCGGGACTCCAACCTGCCAGACAGAACCCCACAGTCAGGGTCAGTGTCAGGGTCAGGGTCAAGACAAGGGAGAGCTGTTCAGGTCCCGAGAGCAGCTCTGGATTTTGTAGCCTGCATGCCATTCCTGCTGGATGGAACGGCACCCTGGGACCTGCCTGAAACAATTTCCCTGGTACACTCCGCAGGCCCTGCTGAAATTTCCCTTAGCACGTCCCTGACTTCAATAACGACAGTGACCAGGCACTGTGCACACATCATTTTGTCCTCATAAGGAAGCTTTGATATGGGTATTCTGATTATCCCCATTTCATGAAAAGCCAAATGGAGGCTCAGAGTGCTTAAGTAACTTGTCCACACTCTTGCTGGTAAGTTGCAGAGCCAGGCTTGGAGTTCAGGACCATACTGCCCAAGCCCTCACTCTACCACCACGGTCCTGCCATCCGCAGGCCACATGCCCTCTCCAAGGGACTATGGAATTTGTTTCTGTACCAGGTTATTCCCCTATTCTAAGAAAGCTTCCTTGCCTGTTCTGCGGTTTGCTAGGACAAGCCATCCAAGGAACCAGGCTTAGTGACTTAGGGATGGGGAGGCCTGCAACTAAAGAAGGCTGGCTAGCCATTCTAAAACTCGCAGGGCACTCAGTGTGATGTCCCTGAGC
The DNA here is from genome assembly GCF_023721935.1 of Panthera uncia. Lineage (NCBI taxonomy): Eukaryota > Metazoa > Chordata > Mammalia > Carnivora > Felidae > Panthera > Panthera uncia. The sequence continues at coordinate 16,602,068 of NC_064814.1, read as the reverse complement.
CACCAAGAGGGGGCACTCGTGCCTAGCCCACTGCTGGCTGTGCTCTCTGCAGCCACCCCCATCCTGGTCCCAAAGGGCACTCACCTGTTCATCTGGGCCTGAAGCTGCTCCAGCCTGGAGCCTAGCTCCCGAGGCCAGCAGTCTGGGTCTCCCTGAGGGTTTGGGGGGCTGTCCCTTGGCCTTGGGGGCATTTGATGCAGCAACTCAGGCCAGAGGCCAGATGCATCTGAGATGCTCAGAGAAGGGGCTGCAGCTGCAGGAGGGAAAGGGAAGACTGAGCTTCCGTCTAGCTGATTCCGCAGACCTGACCAGAGCCCATCTTCTTCCCCTACCTGTCCTGGGAACACAGGTTAGGAGAAGTGGATCTCTTTACCTGAGTACCCTGGAGTACAAGGTCCTGTCCCCACAGAGGTCAGACTTCCAGGTTCCAGAAGGCTGTAGCCCTGGGAAGGGGGCTGGAACCCCAGCTTGGGGGAGGGGGGGCTGGCTGGGTGGGGACATTCCAGCCCTGGCCTCACTGTCCAAGGAGCTGCAGTCCAGCGAGTCCCCTGGAGCTTCTATGTGAAACCCCATTGGGCTGGCCTGTATCCACCCCGGGGCCAGCCCCCATTCAGGCTCTGAGGACCCAGAGGGAGGAAGGACACAAGGGCCTCTATCACTGAGCCTAGAGAGGGAGCCCCTCTCCTCTCATCAAGGGGCTGGGGAGACCTCTCCCAAGATGAGGCAAATTGGGAAGGACATGAAAAGGGGAAGGAGGCTGGGCAGGGGCTTCAGGCTGGGGCAAGGCAGACACTGGTGGCAGATGGCTTTGCTCACCTGACTGGTTGTCACTGAGGAAGAAGCCTTGGTGGTCCTGGCTGCCTGGAGCTGGTTGGGGTGATGACTGGAGACCCCCGCCTGCCTTGTGGGGAACAAGAGCATCAAGTAACAGGTACCAAAGCTGGGACAGGGCCTCTTTGTTCTCCCCTGCACCCCCTCCTGAGGCCCTTGCGACAACTAGGTGAGAAAGTGGTGACAGGTGGCCGGGTTCCCCCTGAGGCTCCAGGCAGCTTCCTACAGGTTCTCTCCTGCGTGGGTGGGCAGGAGACAAGCAGAGGCTTGGAGATGAGCAGAGGCCCCTACAGAGTCTTGGAAGAGGCCGCCTTGAGCAGCAAGATTTGGGGGTGGGGGCATACAGAGGAGGTGTTCTTGCAGTCCTCCCTTTCCTGAATGCCCTGGTGCTGCTGTCCACAGCTTGGGCTACTGGGGAGTTCCCTCCAAGGAGACTGGGTCTGGAATCCCCAATCCATCCAGGAGGTACCCTCAGCAGCACCCTTGGCAGACCACCCTCTTGGCACCATGAGACTTAGGGGTGGGATGCCCAGGGGCAACAGATGCCCCAGGCCATGGAGACCACATCCCTCTTGCCCGGTGTCCGGCCACTGAGCACTCGGGCCACCTGATGGCTCCGAGTGGCTAGGGCCACCAAGGCAGCATCCTTACAAGATGTCCCCTAGACCAGATCAGGTGGGAAGAAGAGATGCTGGGGGAGGGGAGACTAGCAGAAGGGACAGGGTGAGGAAGGCTGTCCATGGCAAGAAAACCTGCCTCGGCATCATCCTCCAGATGCTGTGCATGGGGCCTGAGCCAGCAGAGCCCCTGCTCCTGAGGCTGGGGGTGGGAGGCTCAGCTCCAGGAGGCCTCCGCCACTGTTGCCCCCGCCAGGCACAACGGCCCCCTCCTTCCCACTAGCTGACTCCAAGCCCCCTCCTCCATACAGTCACTTCTGGACCCTTCCAGTTTGTACCGGCTGTCCCACTCCTTGGTAACCCTGAGCTCCACAGACATTTGGTCTCCCCACACACCCTCGTGACTTCCTTGGTTATTTAACTACGCAACTCTTTATTTTCTCTGAGTTGTTATAATCTTCTCCACTGAGTGATAAGCTTAGGAGGAGAGGCTCTTCCACTTGTTTACACCCCTGGGACCTAGGGGTGGCAGACACCCCTTCTTCCAGCTTGGTGCCATGGGGTGCCTGGGTTGTGGAGTCGCACAAACTTGAGTCTACATTTTGGCTCTGCCATTGACTATGTGGTGATATGGCTTTGGTCAATTTATCATCCTCTCTGACCCTTAGCTTTCTCATCTGGAAAGTGGGGAAAATAACACTAAGTGCAAGGAGAAGACTAAAAGAGATCATGTACAAGAAGCCCAGTGCTTAGCATGGGGTTGGTGCTTGATAATTGGTAGCTATCATCATACTTAGCATTATGTTGGCCATGGCAGGCACAGAAGAAATTGTGGTGAAGGACGCAGGATGGGGTTGAAAGGAAGGGAGGTGGTCAGATGGGTCCCCTCCGGCCAGGCAGGCCAAGTGCTCAGCAGCCTCCACTCCCCATCACCAGCTGGCCGAGGACCCCTACCCACCCTGGCCCACCCAGCCCAGACTCACGTCCCGCAGGTTGAAGGTGACTTCCAGCTTACTCCAGAAGCTGTCTGCAAACGCAGGGTACATGTCCAGCACCTCCAGCAGGTCTGCCCGCTGGATCTTGTGCAGGTCACAGTAGGTCAGGGCCCGCACATCTGCACTGGACTTGCCAGGCCGGGCATGAAGGCTAATGGGCTCCCCAAAGATGTCGTTCTTTCCTGCCAGCCAGAGGGGCAGGGGGTCTCTCCAGGGTCTGGCTCCAAGCTCTCTTCTGAAGAGCCTCCCTGAGGGCCCCTTGGCCGTGAACTCCTCCCCCCCACCCCTCACCCCCACCTCAGGGATCCTGCCAGGCTTTGGCTTGGTGCTCAGGGATCAAGCTCTAGGGACAAGGTTGGATGTGTGGGCCGGGGGTCGGGGGGTGGGAGTTGGATGCAAAAGCTGCCTTTCCTTTGTTCTCTGAGCTCTGCAGAGGCCACATACCCTCCCGACATGTGGGTCCCTTGCCTCAATCTTCTGGCCTCCTAGGACCACCCTCTGTCAGAGTCCCTCTCTTATTTCCCATGGTTTGTGGCACTGCCCCTATCCACCCCCCTGCTCCCCAACTCCAGGAGACAGTGGGCAGGAAGAGACACTAAAGGTCCCTACTCAAACTTTTCCTCTCTCCTCAGCCTGGTGGTACTGCAAGAGGGCAGGGAACCCAGGGCCAGGGGCACCCAGCTCCCCCAGGGCAAGGCCTGAGGCCTCTGTCTCTTTGTGTTCCCACTCCCTACTGTGGGGCCACATAACCAGCATGGCCCTGGCAGAGCACGCCTGAGAAAGTCACTTCCCCTTTCTGGACCCCAGTGTTCTTATCTCTAAAATAAGTATAACTGTATCTGTCTTGCCCCACTGGACTGTCCAGAGGCACAGACGTGATGCTTGAGAAAATGCCTCAAATAGCAAGAGGCACCAGGCAGATTGATACGACGCATTGGGACAGACGGATGTCCCAGGGTAGACATAGGCTGGTGATACTTGGGGCATGTGGCAAAGATATTGGGCCCTCCTGGTGTCAGGGCCACTGTGCTGGCCACAGTGAATGGGCATGAATAAGATGCTGTCCCACCCACAAGGAGCCCCCAAATCCCTACAAGACAGGCACATAAGCAACCAATTAGTTTACAGATGATCTATAGAGCCTTAGAACAGGGAGAACCAAGAGGTAAGGGGCTGAGGAGGGGGGAGGGGCTACCAGGAGTGGTAGGGGCAAGGAGGAGGGGCTTACAGAGGAAGTGAAGTGGGGGCTGGGTTGTGACGATGAGGCTGGCTGGGCCCCCAGCAGGAAGGCCATCAGAGCAGAAGAAACAGCTGTGTGGTCACAGCTGGCTGGCAGAGAGCCTAGGGTCGGGGTACCAGGGACCATGATTGCTTTGACGTCCACTCCCCCACAGGAAAGTCCAGCCCCTCAGCCTGGCGATACCAACCAGAAGCGCTAATGGTTTGCATGGACAATGATAGATGGAAGCCAAGACCTGTTGCCCACGAGAACAGGATCAAAGGTCATTCACAGAGGAGGGGGACTGAGGCCCAGAGAGGGAAGGGACTCACCAGAGTCACATATGAAACCCATAAGCACAAAATCTGGGCAACATTATAAAATGATGGTTATCCAGTAGATGAAGGATTATGATCTAATGTTCATTTCCACTCAGGACAAAATAAGAGGATTTCAGGTCTCTAACTGAAACTTAAAATGGACTGGCTTCTTAATTATTAAATAGAATTATTGTCCTTCTCATGTGGATGAAACTTCTAAGGTAGGCTGGAAGTGAGGGAAGGTCTCACAGAGGAACCCATGTCTGGAGCCCAGCCTTGAAGGGTGACTGGGGTCTTCTAGGCAGGTGTTCCAGGAAGAGTGGCAGCACGTGCAAAGGCAGGGAACTGTGACAGGGACGGCAGTAGAGAACTAGAAGTAGTTTGTATGGCTGGAGCGTGAAGTACCAGGGGAGGGTGGCAGGATTTAGGGTGGCCAGACTGGGGAGGACTATGCATGCTGTCATCAGGGGTTTACATGGGTCTTAGGGGTCATGGGGAGCCATGGGAAGATTTTGAGCAGAGGAGGAGTATGCGCAGATGTGAATTTCAGGTCACTGGCAGAAGATCAAAGATGAGCTATGGGGGTAGTCCAGATTCAGGGACATAGGAAAAGGAAGGACATGGTAAGGGCTGGAGCCAGGCAGGGACAAGGAGACAGGTGTAGTGTGGGAGACAGGTGTAGGACACAGAGGTATTAAGGGGAACAAACAGGAGTCTGTGGTTGCCTGCATGGTGGGGGTGGGGCAGGAAAGGAGAAGAGTGCTCCCTTGGTTGACTCCCAGGTCTCTAGCCCCAGCAATGGATGGTTCAACAGTGATGGAGATTCTGAAGGAGCAGCTTCTGGGGAAAGATAATGATTTCAGACTGAGACATGTTGTTTGGTCTGTCTATGGAATATAGGGTGGCTATACCCAGGAAGGAATGGAATATTCTGTTCTAAGAAGAGATTGGGGTCAGAACAGAGCTCTGGGGGGGCCTGTGGCATATATGAGGCTGAGAGCATGGGAGCAAGGAGGTAGTTCAGGAGAGGGTGGAGGGTGAAGAAAAGAAAGCAGAGCCCGCACTTGGTGAACACTAGTCGAGGGCAGGCCAAAGGGAGAGGACTAAACAGAGGAACTGGGCGGGGCGGGGGGGGGTGCTGTTCAGTGGGGTGGGAGGAGAGCCCAGCCACAGAGACCAAAGGAGGGAGAGGCTGACATCCTGATCAGGGTCTTGGGGTGGGCTAACATCAGGGAGAAGGCAAGGAAGATGAGAATCATCTCAGAGAGGTGAAGTAACCTGCCCAAGGTCACATGGTTGGTAAGTGGCAGAGGCCGTGTGGGCCCCAAATCTGTCCCCTGTCCAATGCTCATCTCATTCCTGCAAAGTGTCCAGCTGTCCCTGTAGCTGCAGTGAATGAGCTTGGGGTCCTCCCTCCACCCAAGCCAAACTTTTGCCCTCTCACACTGAGCTCCCCAAAAGTGGAAGAAGGTAAGAGCCTTCCTGGACTTCGGAGTTAGACGCATAGCCCTTGAATCCCTGTTTGGCCACTTGCCAATATGACCTCTCTGAGCCTCTACTCCCCTATCAGGAAAATGGAACCTATGGGTTTGTTTTAAGGATCCGGTGAGCTGGGCGTAAAGCTCTCTGTTGCTCATGCTTACATGGCAGGCCGGTAAAAGGTGCCACCATCATCATTAGGAATGGAGTAGTCCAGGCAGGACATGGCTAGTTCCCCTACACCCACCCTACCGGTCTGGCCCTTCCTGCCTGACCCACCTAGGATGGCCACGACCACGTCGTCACGCAAGATCTCGATGGAACCTCGGGAGATGAAGTAGAGCGTGGAGAGCACATCGCCGAGGTGCACCAGCGTGTCCCCAGGCGGTGCGTGCGTGGTCTTGAACTTGACCGCCAGCGCGCGCAGGCAGCCCTTGCTGGCGCCGCGGAAGGCTGGGCAGTGCTGCAGCAGCGCGCGGTGCAGGTGCAGGCAGATGTCGGCCTGCAGGCACTCAGGGAAGCCCTTCAGCACCTGCGAGGGGGGCGGCCGCGTCCAGGGTAGTGCAGCTGGGCTTGGGGCTGGGGGAACGGGGGGGGGGGGGGTCTGGGGACGCCCTGTGCCCGCGGGCCCTTGGCCTCCCCTGGGACACTTAGCCAGAGCTGGGACTGGAGCTGGATCGCCTGCCCCACCCGAGGCAGGGCGGCGGGCTCTCACCGCGTTCATGTCAATGCCGTTGGTGTAGGACCAGGCGTGCTGGAAGTACTCTTCCAGGCGCTGCCGCAGCGGGTTGGGGATCTGGTGGAAGCGGATGAACTCCTTGACTCGCAGCATCTGCGTGTGGTAGCGGGCAGTGCCGGAGTACAGACGCTGGATGATGGCAGACACGTTGCCAAAGATGCTGGCGTACATGAGGGCTGGAGTGAGGCAGCGGGGGTGCAGGGAATGAGCTCCTCCACACCCCCACCGGGCCATCGCACCCCAGGGCATGCTCCACACCTCCTTCTCCCTAGGAGCCCTCTGATCAGGGGCCCCTCTGTCTAGGGCCAAGTCAGAAGTGCCCAAAACAGCGCCAGGGCACATGAGGGACAAAGGCCCCCGGGCTTCCTGCCGTCCTCCCTCTGTCCTGTGTCTCTTGGCATCTTGCTGGGCCCAGAGGCCAAACTCCTGAGAACTAGGGCAATGATTTTTTTTTTTTTTTTTTTTTTAGTACAGATTTGTTTTCTCCTTCAGGTTGTAGAAAAGCATAATAAAGGGAAAACTCTTGGTCTCTGTTTTCACCCATTTTTTTTTTCTCGTTGTTTTTGTTTCTCTGGGCTTTCACATCTTTAAATACTCTGAACATGACAACTTAATCTACGTGTAAACTTCCACACTGCCTCTTGTGTTCCTAGACCCAGTGTCTTAGGAAGCAGGCAACACAGTGCAGAGCCTGGGAACATACACAGCCAGAGGAGCTGGCCCCCTGGGATGAAATTGGGTCTCTGTGTAACCCCTGGAAAGTTAGGACCTTCGGGTTCTTGGTCTGTAAACTGGGCTCGTAATATAGCCCCCCATAGGCTAGTGATGAAAACAAAATGTGCACCTTTGATGGGCACTTAGAAAAGTGCCTGACAGGGCAGCTGGCTTCCCAGTGTGTGACCTGTGCTAAGAAGGGCCCTGCTCGGTTCCATGCTCTGCTGTCACCATTCTTGAAATCTTGAAGACTTTTTAAATAAACGGCCCTACATTTTCATTTTGTTCTGGGCCCTGCAAATCATGTAAGCTGGTCCTGGTCCCTGGCACATAGCAAGGGCTTGTAAGGGTGTTAAGTTTCATGCATGGTAGACGCACCTATGCAAAATTGCACTGTGCTCTGTGCTTAGTATTTGCCCATTGCACCCAATGTTACTGTATTATGGCTCATTACAAAACTGAAACTTGAATGCCATGGGTCAGGCCCAGGCATGAGGGGCCACTCACAGCCGATGAGCATGACGCAGATAGAGAAGACCTTCTCAGAGTTGGTGTTGGGGGAGACATTGCCGAAGCCCACGCTGGTAAGGCTGCTGAAGGTGAAGTACAGGGCCGTGACATACTTGTCCTGCACTGAGGGGCCAGAGGCTGGGTCGCTGCCATTGTAGCGCTTGCCAAGCTGGGCGCCCAGGCTGTCCAGCCAGCCGATCTTGGGCTCCAGGTAGGGCCGCTCCACGTTGCCGATGGCATACCAGATGCAGGCCAGCCAGTGTGCAATGAGTGCAAAGGTGCACATGAGCAGGAAAAGCACGGCCGCTCCATACTCAGAGTAGCGGTCCAGCTTCCGTGCCACACGCACCAGCCGCAGCAACCTCGCCGTTTTCAGCAGCCCGATCAGGGTTGTGGTCTGGCGGGGCAGGAAGGGGGTCATGGGGCCAAGGGTCAGCCCTTGAAAGGCTGCACTCAGGACCACACTTGTTTACTTGGGCATATGGTCACACAGTCATTCAACAAACACTTATGGAGAACCTGCTCTGGGCTCTTGGCCAGTGAAGCACAGTGCAGGACCTTAAGGAGCATTCAGCCTAAAGCTCAAAACAGTGTTATAGTTGCTAGGACAGAAGTCCAGGGGAGTGCAGAGAAAAGGGAGATCAATTCTGCAGGTGCAGGGCAGGGGAGGCTTCATAGAGGAGGTGACACATGAGCTAAATCTTGAGTGATGAGGCTGAGTCTGCAGGCGGACAGGAGGGAGAGTGAAAGGCATTCTAGGCACAGGGAACAGAATGAGCCAAGCAAGGCATGGGGGTGTGAAACGGCACAGCCCACATGGAAAACCAAGTGCAGCGCTGCTGCCTGGAGTGCATAGCAGAAGATGGTGGAGTGATGAGGAATGGGCCTGGAAGGTGTGCACGGGCTGCTCCCATGGGCCTCAAGGTCCCAAATGAGCTTGGTTTTATTCCAAGCCATTGGGGAGCCACGGAATGTTCTGCAGACAGTGTCAGATGAGTGATCTTGAACTGGTCCTGGCTTCTGTGTGGAAGGGTGAGGCTGGCAGGTGAGGCTGGCAAAGGGTGGGTGTGGGAGCAGGGAGTCATGATGGATACCTCTACTCCAGCTGGACAGGCTGTTGGTGGGGGGTGACTGGAACAGAATGGAAAGTTCATTCCAAGGAGGTGGGGCAAAAGGGGGGACTAGAAGCTATGAGAAGAGCCTGCAAATAAGAGCCTGCAAATACCTTCATGTCAGCTATGGGGAGCCAGTGGGCATAGTGGAGGGTCAGGGGGTGAGGGGGGGTCAGGCTGCCTTGTGGGAGCAGCCCATAGCTTCCCTTTCCAACTCCAGGGTAAGTAGAAGCCAGCATGAGGGCATGTGAGGTGGCTGCCCATCCCAGAAGGGGCAGAATTCTGGAGCATAGGGAGGGCATCCAGGCCTAGGGCACAGCCTTGTCTGTTCGTTCTCCAGGGCTGGGAGATGACACATGTCCTAGGCCGCCTTCCCACCTCCACCTGCTTTGGCAAAGGCACCCCATACCAGATACTCTCATGCCAGGGCTGTGGGGCTGGGAGGCCCGAGGGCTGGGGCACAGGGGACGGCCACAGCAGATGTCCTGAATGGGGTTTGCTCACCTCATCAGAGCCGGTGCGGAAGATGAGAAGGTCAAATGGGATGGCAGCCACCATGTCAATGAGGAACCAGCCCTTGAAGTAGTGGATGGCAATGCGGCGAGGGTGGCTGACCACCTCGTCATTGGTGTTGACATAGGTGGTGCGGAAGTTGATGACGATGTCCACAACGAACATGATGTCTACGATGAGGTCCACCACAGTGAGTGGACTGCAGGTGTAGCCGCAGTCCATGCGTTGAGATTCATCCTGGTCGCTGAGCAGGAAAGCGGCCGAGTAGGGCGTGAAGATGGCTGTGTAGATGACCAGCAGCAGGATGAGCCAGTCCCACACGGCCTTGAAGGGGCTATAGTGCAGGAGGGTCCCGCGGTGGATGCGTGGCGCCTGCAGCTTGTACTCCGGCAGCACGTCCGCGCCCAGGGACAGAACCTGGGGGTGGGGGCCATAGGGCAGTCAGCAGGGTGTCCACTGCTCGTGAGACAGGCCTGGGAGGGATGAAGACTTAGGGGTGAGGCCTGGGAAGGAGGCTGTGGGAGAGGGTAGGTGAAGAGGGCTGTGGAGGACAGAGGGGATGAAGCAAAGATGGGATAGAGTGTGTATGAGGCAAGCGCATAAGGGGACAGGTGTATTGGGAGGAAGTGGGCTACAAGGGGGGGGGTGCAGCTCTGTTGCATAGTGACCCCAGGTTCAAAGCTCACCAATTCCCTCACAAACAGCCGTCCTCAAGTGGAGACAGGGCTAGGGGAGGGGTGAGGGGAGGGAGGGGGATTTAGGCTCAGGGTCATTTGTGGTCATGTTCCAGAGAAGAGCCTAAATTGAGGGGGTAGCTGGGGGTCTGATCCTCTTTGGTGGGTTTGGGAGGTTCCCAGTGGCCAAGATTCCTGATGGGAACAAGTCACTCCCAGAATAGCCTCTTCATTCCTGAAGACCTTGTGGAGCCTAGACCAGCGAGGGCCCTCCTTGGGGCCCACTTGCAAAGCCTTCATGGAAAGAGTCAAACTTGGGGGCGTGTAGCTAATCTGAGCCTTTGACAGGTCCTGGGCACCAGGGAGGTCCGACTATTTTGCACATGTCCAAGGGGGGTTTGTATGAGAGAGAGAGTGAGAGCTAGAGAGAGAGAGAGAGAGAGAGAGAGAGAGTGCATGAGCAGAGGAGAAGGGCAAAGAGAGAGAGAATCCCAAGCAAACTCCATGCTCAACGCAGGGCTTGACCCCACAACCCTGGGACCATGACCCGAGCAGAAATCAAGAGTTGGACACTCAAGCAACAGAGCCACCCAGCCTCCCCCAAGAGGGTTTTGATCATTACTTTCAGATGAGCCCCCTCTGCTCTGCCCCTCCCAACCCTGCCTCGGAGCTTACGGTCAACGTAGGGTCACCAGGCCCAGCCCAACAGACCCAAGCTCTACCCAGCTACCCATCACAAGAAACAGCTGGGGCATCAAGAAGGGCATGCGTTTTGAAGCCAGGCCTCCCAGGTTGATCTCAGGTCTGACATTGCTCTAAGTCTCAGGGCAAATTTTATGGCCTCTATGTGCCTTAGTTCCCTCATCAGCAAAAAGGATAGCAAAGGACAACCAACTCCTTAGCATCGTGATTAAATGAGATGGCACATCTCCAAGGCACATGCTGATCTATGAGGATTCCCCCTCCCTGCTCATCCTGTGTCAGGCACTGCCCCAACAAGGATGGAACCTGAGGGGTGTCCCACTGACCCCTCCACCACTGCTGGATAGGCACTGGCAGATGGCTCTGGTTTGAGAAAATCTGCAATATAAGGTTCTGACCTTGCAAACGAGACCAATTAACAGATGATGTCACCATAAGGAAGATCCATCAAAGGGCTGTTTTCACCTTGTGGGTCCCTGATTAGCCATCTAAATCCCTAGAAGGGGTCACAGTGTCCCCACCCTACAGTGACCCCCTGCTCCGCCTTCAGGCCTGAGCTCCTATTCTGCCTCTCAGGAAGCCTCCTCTCACCCTCTTTCTTGGTTTTTCCCTTTGTCCCCTGTAAACACCCCTGCACACACAGCTATTCTCCACTGAACAATAGGCCATCTTATATGCTCCACTTAGTCCACATGGAGGCTCAGCTGAAGGGAATGACCTCAGTCAACTGAGCTGAATGAGCATTGAGAGCTTGGGTCGTTAAGCCACTCCTCTCCTTCCCTGGCTGCTCAAGACCACACCAAGACGGAACAGCAAAGCATAGGGCTTGTCCCAAGGCAGCACAGATTCAGATGGTCGGGGGTGGGTGACAAGAGTATGTCCACTTCCTTAGGCCCCCAGACAGAGGTGTCATCCCCCCATCACACAGACTCCATACTTTCCCACTGCCTCTGAAGCCAGCATGAGGACAGTTCCCAGTGTTGCCCAGAGCTGCAGGGTCCTCAGGATGTAGGAACTCAGGTATGAGGTCCCAGCTCTCTGAGCCCTGGTTGAGACCAGAGTGACTCTTCTGCTCTGGGTCCCTGCCAGCTCCCTCCCCTGAGCTCTGTCAGACGCCTCTCCCACCTTAGGGCCCATATAGGGGAGTGAGTAAAGCCAAGACTAGTTGGGGCTGGGTGGGGGGGCAGGATAGGAGCAGTGGGTTGGGTGGGGCAGGGACCACAGTCCCCAGCCAGGCCTGTCAGTCTTCATGGGCAGCTCTCCAGTCTACCAGCCCCCATAACCCCTGTGCCAACTTGAGAGCCCTGAGGTGAGTGGCCAGGTGGAGTCCCTCATAGTTGGGCCACTGGGCCACCCTGCCTGACCTCTGCGGGCCTGACCCTGCAGCTTGTGGTACTTCCTTCTCCAGGGTTCTGAGTGTGGGGAGGGGCTGGGTCACAGGGAGTTTCCATCCCACCTGCTCCCTCACAGGCTGTGATTCAGGCAAAAGGGGGCAGGGAGGAAAAAGAACTGCTCTCATCCCTCGTGAAGCCAAAGCCTCCCAGAAATTTGGGTGCAGGCCCTCCCTGCCCCCCATGACCTACACTTCCTTGCTCAGCCCTGGCCTAGCCCCCCTTGATGCCTCCTGGGGACTGTACTACTCAATGTCAAAAGAATGTCAAAAGGTCCAATTCTCTGCACATGAGAGCTCTGGGACCCAGAAAGGGCACAAGGTCCCTTGTCCAAGGTCACACAGCAAGTCAGTGTCAGGACTCTGGTCATCTGAACCTCAGGCAGGGCTTTTGCATTTCCTTCTAGGATGGTTAGGTGGGGATTGGAGCCTCAGGCCCTATGCAAAGGGACATGGGGGTCAGCTGAAACAGAGAACCCAGGGAGGTTTGCCTTGGGCTGGCCAAGGAGGGGCTGAAGGGGAGGGAGGCATTCAGGGCCTGATCTCCAGGAAGCTGCTCAAAGAGAGCTAAAGATGCCAGGGCCATCTCCCCTCTGCTTGGATTGTAGGAGGCTCCTGCTGTGTGTTGGGAGGTGGGGGAATAGGGGCAGGAGTAGGGCTGGGGCCTCCCTCCATCCTTCCTCTTCTTTCCCTCTCAGAGTGGCGCTGACACTTCTCTCCGCTTCTCCTTCTCTGTGACTGGCAGAGCCTTGGACAGGCCCCCCTGGTAGCCTGTGTATTCCCCCATCCCAGGCTCCTCCAGACCTAAGATGTGGCACTATTCACAGGCCCTGCTGACTCTGACCTCCTCATGCTCCACCACCTGGATGGTGGCCTCAGGGTAGGCCTTTAGGTCTAAGAAATCAGACCCCAGCAGGACAGGAGGCCTGGGGCTCAGACCAGACCCCTGGGGACTGGCCAAGCTGACTGCCTCTGCCACTCCCAGCCCCAGAGGAGCCCAGACCCCAAGCCTGAGAAGGGACCTTCAAGACCCAGCACAGCCCCGCCCACCCTGCCCTGTGGCCCGCACCTGGGTGACCTTCTCGGTGACGTTCTGGGTCCGCTCCACCACCTTGTGTGGTGCGATGATCTCAATCTCTGTCGTGGAGCCCGAGCGGTGCTTCTCCAGGTTGAACTCCACAAAGTTGAGCGTGAACTGCGGGATCTGGCTGATGGTCCTGTACTTGACCCTGCCCGTGCCAGGACCCTGTGCACCTGGCCTGCCATGAGAGCCCTCTGAAACCAGGCCCAGGGTCAGAGCAGTCCAGGCCAGGGGACCAGCTGCCCCACTGGGGGCCCCCATTCACCCCTCCCACCACTACCTGCACCCCACCTTACCGGAGCCCAGGAAGCTCTGGGACAGCAGGCACTGGGACAGGCTGCGGCGCTCGCTTTTGGCCAGGAGCTGGGCCAGATCCTCGAAGTTGAGGATGAACATGATAACGGCTCCATCCTCGTTCTTCACAGGTACCACGTCCACCAGGCATCGGAAGCTGGAGGCTGCAAACACCATCGGGAGGGGTCACAGAAAGGATCTTCTCCGGCAGTAACCTGGCCAGGGGAAGCCAGGGAGGGGGCTGGGTTGAGGTCAAGTTAAGGGCAGCCAGGGGGTGAGGAGGCCTGGACTATTGGGCAGAGGGTTGGTGATGCTGTCTAGCAGGTGTTCTACCCACAGGCCAGAGGTGGGGAGAGCAGCTTAGCTGCTCATTAGGAGATAATGTAGCATCGGGCCCAAGTCCACACTCAGCCCTCAGCTCAGGGCTTAACCTTGAGGTTTGCTTCTGTTGTAATTAAAGCTGAGCAGATGGGGTGGATTAAGTGGGGAGGTGAGGTCGGGCATTCTACCCCCACGTAGCTCTGGCCGACCCTGGGTTCAGCTCCCACATTCCTGTCCCACAAAGATGCCGCCCACGCCCCATGCTGGAAGGAACTCGCTGTTGAGAACACACTAAGTGCTGTGTCCTGAGTCAGTTGGCACTTTAGGCCTCAAGATCCATAGTGGTGGCTAGTGGAGCCTCAGGGGGCAGATATAGACCCCCATTCTGCAGAGCCTGGGGTTCTGAGAAACTGACTGGCTAGTGCTGGAAGGGGACATGGAGTGGGGTTCCAAGCACACAACAGCTCTCAGCACACAACAGCTGGGGCAAGGGAAGGGACTGGTCCAGGATGAGGACACTGGAGTGAAGGCCAGGCTGCTGCCCCAGGACTCAGAGGCACTTGGGGTCCCTAGGCAGAGATGCTGGGACTGGGGAGCAGGCAGGGCAGTGACCTGGGGTCTGGAGAGGGAGAGAGATTGCAGGGTGGGGGCAGGCCAGGACCCACTCTCCCGCCCTCTTGGGCAGCTTAGACCTAGCCATTGACCACTGTTCCTCTTTCTTAGCTTCAGGGTCTCCCATCCACATAGGTGGGTGGGACAAATCAAAGCTAAGTCAGCCACACACCCCCAGAGCCCAGCCTATGGGCTGAGTGGGTAGGTGGATGTCCCATAAGCCCCCTCTCCATGGTACCCAGTGGTCCCACGTCCCTCAGCTCAAACTGTTGGTGGGTATCAGGCCCAAAGGGCAAGATACTAAGGGGCAGGGGCCTCAAGTAAATATGCAAATCAGAAGGCAGAGCTGCCATCCCTTGAGGGCAGGTTTGCATCTGTCTCATTTTTGAGGGGTCAGCACCAGTCCCAGGTGTTGTTTGTTGAGTGAGTGAATAAAAGAATGTGTAAATGTGAGTGGGTGGGAGGCCGGTTGGCAGGAACGTTGCTACTTTGGGGTCCGTTAGAATCGCTCATCCCCCAAAGCACCTCCTCTACTATCAGTGCAGCCGAGCCGCCCTCATCCTCCCTCCCACCTTCCTCTCCGGGAGCAGGAATCTCCTGGATCAGATTCCCGGACTCCTAGGCACCAAGCAGCCATCTGCCAGCTGCTGCACTGGGCCCCGGGGGAGACATCCACACCGAGGAGAGGCCACCCACCTGCCTCTGTGACCACTCCTGGGCTCACAGTGCTCTAGGCTCTGCGGCCCAGACCAGAACTGGGTACTCTTGTCAGCCGGGGACACGGAGGGGCTTGGACACAGGGACCTAGCCTGGAAGTCTCCTTGGCCGGTGGTCTGAGACACTCCCCCCAAGGCCAGATTGTCTCTTCGCTCTCTGGCACTACAGAGATTTTGCCTGGCAGAGGGCAGAGAGAAGGCAGCACTGGGCAGAGGATCAGGGCCTCCAGGCTCTCTATGCTGCTGGGGGCTGTCAAGGCCCCATCTTCAAGTGGCTGGACTGACCCACTGATGCTATCTTTGGAAAACTGAGGCTGGGAACAGACCAAAGACCCATCATAGCAGTGAGGGCTACATGGGAGCTGTGCATGGCACCCCATGCCCAGCCTTCAATCTTGCTGCCTGTAGGGTGGGCAGAGACAGGAGGCTGTGAGGATTTGGCAAGTTCAGAGCATCCTTTCCCCCCATTCCTAGGCTGTCCTTGCTCACAAGTAACTGTGTCTGGGTGACCAGAAGTGGGTGAGTGTGACACCCCCGTTGTGCCCAGGAATGGCAGTGTCCCTGTGCTCTTGTCCCATTGCTGGAGGAGGAGCCACAGTCTCTGCCTCGTTCTCCCTTCCGAGGGCTCCTCCCAGTGCCCACCTCTTCTCTGACCAAGCGCAGCAGATTTGTCTGCCCCCTGGTTCATAGTCTTCTCTGCTCTTCTCTGCCTTTTGGATTGCTCCTTCCTTCAGTTTCTCATTGTTCCAACCCCCTCCCCCTCCCAGCCCTTGCCCCTGTTCTGCACAGTCTCCTTGCTGTCTATCACCCCCATCTCTTTATGCCCACACCACCCAGGGTGGCAGTGAGCCTTCAGGGAGGAGCTGGTGCTACAGAATGCTGCCACTAAGAGGGTGGCTGGTGAGGGCGGACTCCTGCTTGGTGCTTCTGGTCTTCATGGGTAAGTATGTGGAAAACATTGAGGCCTCTAACCTCAGCCCTTGCCCTCTCCTCCTCATTGAGAGCTGAGGACTGGAGGAGCCCCAGGCATCCTCTAGTGTGGCTTGGAGATTAGGAAACTCTCTGGTGTGGGGAAGAGGACCTGACAAGGCAGGCAGGGCTGGGCTCCTCTCTTCAGTGCCCAGTGGGGCAGGGGTGGAGGTGGGAGAGATGTAGTGCTCTCCATCTCTCCCTCCAGACTCTCATTAGTTCCAGTCTTGTGACCATCCCCATTCCTCCTTATCTGTTAGGCTCTTACTTTTCCTAGTAAAGGCAGATGGAGGAAGATCCAGGTTCTCAGGGGTCTCTGAGCCCTATCTCATGCGATAATTTTGCCAAGTGCCCTGGCTTCTTTGAGTCCAATTTTGTGCAGCTGTATAATGTGGAGATAAATGGACACAGACCTTTCATTTTGACTTGGAGAACTGTCAGTGGATTACCCTTTTAGAGGAAAAGAGGATTATAAATAAACCAGCTAGAGTTCTGTTCAGGACCCTTTTTCACCTCGCTGGAGTCAGGGGGAGGGAGTAGGAAGAGATACTGACTTGGGTAGGGAAGAAATCACCATTAAGATGCCAGTCAGCAGGACTAAAGGATATATGTGAATATGATAAAAAAGAATCATGTGGTCAGATTGGACCATAAGGTGAACATAAGTTATCTGGGTACTACATCGTTTCCTTAGGGTAATGCAGGCCAAGAAGCTCTTTTTTTCTGGGTTTCAGGCCAATCTCGGGCAAGTCCACGTAGTCAAAGGCTTGGGTAACAGGACAGAGAAGGGCTTAGGGTTGGGTGGGGTAGACTGGGGGCATAAGGTATGTGGTAATGTTCCATTTTCACCGAGGGCCAGCCTCCAAGACTGGGTCCTGGGGTCTCTTCTGATAGCTGGAGGACCCCAGCAGTGTTCTGAAAACCTGAGTCCTGATCTCAGAGGGCTGATACTTGGTCTTGATCTTTGCCCCCTGCCCAGGAACACGCAGTGTGCTGAAGAGACCCTAAGAGACCTGATCTGATGTCCCTGGGAATCTGAGAACAGCCTATATACCACTCTAGGGCCCAGGTAGAGCTCTGGGGTCAAAGACAAGGACCTGTTGTCTCTCCCCCTCCCCCCATTTCCTGCGGTCCTATCCTGTTCCCTGGGGACCCTTCTCACTCCCCTGACTGTCACCTCCTCCCTGAAATGATGTGAGGAGGTGAGGTCACAGCTCTTAAAAATATTCTGACTTCATTAACCCTGTGAGTGCTACCAAAGTTAGCCAGATTCTTCCTAGTCCCCTAATCACTACCCCTGCATCTGTGTGGTTGGTAGCAGCAGTAGACAGCTAGGGGGACAGCCAGGATCTGCCCACGAAGCACCCTGGAAGCCCTTAAACGCAAACATGCACACACACACACACACACACACTCGCATGCTCACTCATGTTCACACTTACATTCATGCTCCATACACACCCCGGGCCCTTGGAACCCAGGATCTCAGTACCCTTCAGTCCCAATCCAAAGGAACATGCCCCTTGTCTATACTCAGATGGCCCTCATGCCTGCCTTTTCCAGATGTCCTGCAGTTGCAGTAGAGGCAGTTGGGGTCCTTTTTCCCCTCTCGGTATTACAGAGAACAAATATCTCGAGTAAAAAAAAATCCAGACTTGGGTTCTGGCCCCAGGTTGGATCCCGGCAGTAGGATCTTGGGCAACTCCCTCCTTTTTTCTTGGGCCTTGGTTTCTTCATCCGTGAAATGAAGGGATTTATCTAAGCCAGTGGTTCCTAAATTTGGCAGAACATCAGAACCGCCCAGGAGATTTTTCCAAATGCACCTGCTTTGGCCTCAACTCACACCTCTGAGTCAGCCTCTCTCTAGGGAAGGTGTGTTTTGGAAAACATGCCCCAGGTAATTCTAACGCAGAACCAGGTTGAGGGGGGCATTAATCCAAGTGATTTCCAAGGGAATTTCAGGATCCTAGTTCCCACTCATCTCTCCCTTCCTTCCTGCCCACTGTCTCTGAGGTCCTAGGGGGAAGGTCTTAAAGGGCTGCAGAGCTCTGTTCTCAGCCCCTGCCCCGTGGTTCTGTTCTGCTTGCAATAAACATGGGCTGGCAGTGACATCCCAAACTGGATGAAACTCTGGGTCAGGACAAACTGCAGGACCTATCTCTCTAAGGATCTGGGGCTGAGTGAGCCAGGTCTACTGTTTCCCAGTCAGCAGCACCCAAGCCTTGACTGCCCACAGAGGCCTTGAGGGGGTGACTCCTCCCCTAATCCCCAGAGCAGACGGAGATGAGGAAAGGTTAATTTTCGTTCCAGCTGCCTGACAGCTGGGGCTGACAGTGACAGAGTGGGCGGCCAGGAGACTGGGGACATGGGGGAGGGATGGTGGAGCGGGAGGCCCTGCCTGGGGTGAGGACCAGTCAGTGAGTCATCCTGGTCTCCAGCTTCTGAAAAGGACCTCAGAAGGCACTGAAATCAATGCCCATTGCTTCCTCCTGCAGATGAGGAAACTGAGGAACAGAGAGGAGACAGGATTTGTCCCAGCCCTTTGGTCCCTGGGTCAGTGGCCTCCCAGTTGGCCACTCTGGCTGAACAAGAGAAGGACAGAGTCTGCCTTGCAGAACCCATGGCCCAAGGGAGCCTCACCATCTTTGCGGTAGTAGAGGATGTCCACCTTGCACTCCTCTGTCCCCAGTAGGGCTTGCGCTAGACGGGACATGGCACTGCGTGGGGTATTGGGGCCTGTGAGGAAGTCGCAGGTGCACGGTCGCTGCATCACCTCCACTCGGGAGTAGCCGAAGAGTTCACAGAAGCCGTCGTTGCAGTAAATGATGGCACAGTTCTCCATCTGAGCATTGGCGATCAGGAACTTCCGACCTGGGGTGGGATGTGGGAAGCCCATGGCAACCAAGATTGGGCAGCAGGGAGGGAAAGATCATAGGGATTCTTGACAGCGGTGAGGGGGTGTCTAGATGGGGGAGCAGAGGAGTGACCAGAATGAGGTAGAGGAGAAGTGAGGTCTGGTGGGGGTGGGAAGCCTAGGTGGCTAGAGTCATGGGTGGAAGATCATGGGACTTTGAAAGTAATGAGGGGGGTGGTTCGGATAGGGGATCAGAACAGTGACCAGAGAAGTTGGGGAGGGGGAGTCAGGCCTGGGGATGGTGGGGAGACCAGGGCAGTAATGGGGTCAGTGAAGGAGGAAAGAGGCCCAAGGCTTCCTGGAGTCAGTGCAGGGAGTCAGGAAGAAGGAGTAGGGATGTGACCAGATAGGCCCCAGGCCTGAAGAGAGCTCTTAGAAAGATTAGAGTGGTTACACCCAAGAGGCAAAAAGGAGGGAGTCAAGGAAACTTCTGGAGGAAGTGTGCGGGGGTGGGGTGGGGTGGGGGGTGTCAGGAGGAGGAAGAAGGACAGTGATAGAAGGGGAAGTCAGCGCTTGGGGTACCAAGAAATCAACTGAGGGGAGGAGGGTGGGGCTGCAGTCTGCCCCTCCTGCTTCAAAAGAGAGAGTGGTATTGAGGCAAGTGGAAATCGCTGGAACAGAAGGTGTCCGGGGACATTAGAGCATTCAGCATCAGTACCCCGCCCCCCCCCCCCCCCGCCCCCTTTTGAAGTAGGTAAAGGGGTCCCGCCACTCCTGCCACAGAACCAGGACTTCAGATCGTTCCCCCCACCTCAACGCACAGACTCACTCTGGCCCTCGAACTTGCGGATGATGGTGTCCAGGTACGTGTTTTGGGGAGCGACGTGGCCCCTGCGGACAGGCATCTTTTGGCCGCGGCCTCTCCCCGGAGCCACCAGTGCCCCGGCTCCCTGCGTCTCCGTCTGTCTTCGGGCTCAGCGGCGTCCGGTTCCGGGTGGGTGCCTCCTCCGGGGAGGGTCGCGGGGCTCCGTGCCCTGCCTGCCCGCCTGCGTCTACCCTCCCCTGCCCTGCACAGCCCTCCCTGACCGACCGCGGCCGTACCTCACTCCCTCTGCTCCCGCCCCGGAGCTGTCCGCGCCGCGGTGCTGAAAGAAGTAGCGCGGCGGCGGGGCGGAGTTCGCGGGGCGGGGGCAACCTCTCCCGGACCCGACGGGGCAGGGGCGGGGCCTTGACTCCTAGGGGGTGGAGCTGGGCAGAAGTGCCGAGCCAGGAATGCGGTCAGGGCTCCTCTCAGGAGCTTCTTTCTGCTCCTGTCCCACTGGCCAATGGCCTCAACCCCGCTCCGACCCTCTCCCAATACCGATACCGAAGGGCAGTCAGGATGTTGCTGGGCCAAGTCTTTCAGGTAGAAGGTGGGGAGTGGGGGAGCAGAAGGAGCTATTATAGCCCTCTTAACACGACCTTGCTAAGTGCCCAATCCCAGTGTCCATGCAGAGCTCCTAAGTGGCAAGCTTAACGTGGCCCTGGCCCTGGGATAATGAGGTAGGAGTGCATATGAAGGTGTACAAAAAAAAAAAAATAAAATAAATAAAATAATAATAATACAGTAAGGTACCTTCTTCAGGGACCTGAGAGCTCTTAGCATACAGGCACTGCTTGGGAGGAGAATAGATTTAAAACCACCTATTAGCAAGTGACCACTGATAAAAGTGTCTGAGTACTGATTGAAAATGAATACACTAGAAGAGCAGATGGGGATGGGGTGAGGTTTATTGAAAGAGGTTTCTTGGAGAGGAGAGAGAGAGAAAGGGATCACTGTTCACTGAGCATCTCAGTGGTCTTGGAACTTTGCAGAGTATCCAATGACCAGTTTTGAGTCAGGCCTTCGAAGGCAAACATTCAAATGGGCATACACCTTAGGCAAAGGCCCATGGTGGAATCAGTGCAAAGGGACTGAGCTGGGGCATAGAAGGGGTGAAGTTTGGACAAAAGGTGAATTGATGCCCTCAGATGCCATTTTGAACATCTAGATTTAACTGATGGACAACCAAGTTCTTGAGCAGTTAGACACGAAGGAAGTATTTCAGTGAAAGAAACTTTACAATGGCGGGTGGGGGAGAGAGGATGGACAAGGAGGCTCAGTGAGGTTTTCGCTGGAGTCCAGATGAGAGGCTTGGCGTCCTAGGCTGGGTGTGCCTTTGCCACGCAGAGCCACAATGCCTGATGGGGGCCTTGTTGGCCACTGTGGCTGGAGAATGGGAGGGCTGCAAGTGTGGCCTCTTAGTGGGGCAGAGTTGTCCTGACTGCCCCTTGTGTGGGGGTGCAGGCTGACTGTGTAGGAAAGGTGGGGCTGTTTCTCATGAACTCAGAGCAGGATGCTGAGCTCTGAGGAGAAACTTAGAGCTTTCTCAAGTCTTACAGTTTCCAAGTCTTCTATGTTCTATGGCCTGTGCCACCTAAAGATGTTATGCAGGGGCACACTCCTGATGGGTGTCCTGCCCTTACGGTGCTAACAGCTAATAATGGGAACAAATAAGGACATCATAGCACAGCAAAGTAAGAGCAGTGACAGAGGCATCAAACAAGAGTGCTATGGAGCCTGGATTTGGAGCAGTACTTTGTTGGGCTCAGCCAGAACTCAAGAAGACTTCTTGAAACCTGGGCAGAGATTGGGCCCATGGAGATCTCAGCCCAGCCCCTCTTTTCCCCTGAACCTTGACTTCGGGGCTCAGATCCTTAATCTAGAGAGAGCCAGTCTCATCTTTTGGCCACCCTCTCACCAACTCAACTGTAGTTGAGTTGCCTCAACTACTAGTGTCACTTCTCTTTGGTTACTGGCTATGCTACTACCTGCCTCAAGGCTCCCCTAATGACTGACAGGCACTAATTTTTAGCCACTCCAAGAGCTCCTTGGGGCCTCCATCCAATGCAGTTGGACTGTGTTATATTGGATGTGGCATATATTGGATGTGGCATCCCCATGGTGGGTAGACCCAGAATGGAAAGAAGGTCTAGAAAGGGAAGGAGCAGAGGCCTTCTCTCTCTTTTCTCAAGTTTGTCCTAAACTTGTCCCTAGAGTACCCATTTCCCAAATGTCTTCCTACAGCCCTCTCCATCCCATTTCCCCCTCCCCCACTGAGCCTGGAAAGGTGTTGTTTGCCCTATGATCGGTCCCCAGGGCAACAGGCCAGGCAGCAGGTGTGTGTGTTGAACAAGGCCATCTCTGGAGTGGAGTGGCTGGAGATGAGCTTTGTTTAAATATTAAAGAAGTCAATCATTAATCAAGCCTGGCTTGGTGCCCAGCTACCCACTGTCTCCATTTGGGAAGGTCTGGACTGGGGCAGGGAGGGCTGTGGGGCAGTTTGCATCTCAGGCAGCCGACAAGCAGCTTTTGGGGCTGGATTATGCAGCCCAACACAGGGTAGGCCAGAGGATCAGCAGAAAGATATGCTGGATATAGCATACAGAGCACAGTGCTCAAGAACCGGGCACCAGTGATTTGTACAGAATGTCCAGTTTTACTTGAATACATTTTATAAGGGGACTGAAGCAGTGTCCTGTTTCTAGCCAGAGAGGACATTCCTTGGACACTGCAGTCCTGGCCCAGCCCCACAGTTGGGCTCCTGAAGAAAACAAGGCTATGCGAAGAACAGTTTGGGACATGAATTGGGGTGGTGGCTGAATTGGAGGGACACAGTCACTGGGCTCACTGAAACCATGGTTCCTGAGCCCCTAGGGGAAGGAAGTTGGTCTGGAATCCAGGACATACATGGAATCACAAAGAGTCAGTAGCCTGTACACATGGCTTCACATACATGAATTCCATACACACAATTACAAACCTCCATGTACCCAGATCTGCCACAGCTGCACCCAATTGCAGTTGGACACTATGCATGCAAGCTGTCTCCTCCCTAACCCCCCCAGTGCTCTCTGCCTTGGCCACCCTCCTCCTGCCCTCCAGCCTTACCAGTTGTACTGGTGTCTAGTCCCAGCTCCACCATTCAGCTCTCATCCACAGAGGCTTCCTGTTGTGCTGTGTGAGAATTTGAATGATCAGGCTGATTGAGCACAGCGTCAGGATGAGGCAGAGGCCCAGCAGGATCCACTGTCTTTTGGCAACCAGGCAGGGCTCCATGGCTATCCCCAGGAAGTAGGCCTTGGGCTATGTCTTGAGTGCACTGGAGTCCTGTGAACCGGTGTTCTGTGCCTTGGTGTTCTGGGACAATGACCTTTTTTCCAGGGAGTACAGCCTGCAGGCCAGCAGTAGGGCCACCAGGAACATGACAAAGCTGAGGGCCAGCAGCACCCACTGCCCAAATTTGGCCTGGTCAGCGTCCAGCTCCAGACTCAGAAATGTCACCTTGTCTGTGTCTTTCTCTGTGGAAGACACGGGAGTCTTGCGGAGCAGGTAGAATGAGGGAGGGAGCCCTGGGGTGCCCTGTGGAAATCAGAGCACCTGACTGCCACTGGCCTCCTCCCTCAGCCTCAGACACCTACCTTCCCAGCCATAGGTGAAGGCATTGCCCTGGAAGGAGGGTGAGGAGGAGTAGAAGGGAAAGGAGGAGATGGGCACAGATAGGGCTATGCCCCCATGGTGCCCAGTGATGGCTCTGTGCAAGGGTCGGGAGGAAAGAAGTCCACCTTGTGCTCAGATGCCTACCTGGCAGTCTAGCTGAACAGTATGCAAGGAAGCAACTGAGCCAGTGGCTGGGCCATGGGGCTGTGGTCTTGGCCAAAGCTGCATCAGATGCAGACAGGGTCATGCAGCAACAATGCTGTGCTTGTTCAAGCCAGGTCATAGATAGGCTAGGGGTTAAGGCTGGATTGGGGTAGGGACTGGCCCAGGGCAGGCTAGGGTAGGGCTTGGGGCTGGACCAGAGCTGGCACCAGGGCCAGATTATCAAACCTTCAAAGGTACAGCTGAAGTCTGGCCAGCCCAGGATCTCCCCCTGCCGCACATTCTCAGTGACCAGCCAGTTCAAGAGGGGCTTGAAGTAAGTCATGAGGGCCTTTGCAGACACTTTGGCCTGCCCGGTTATCTTCTGCAAGACTTCTGGCCAGGGCTTGCTTGAGCCCAGCTTTAGGACATCCCTGGGAGAGTAGATACAGCTGTGAGGCTGTGTGGGGGCATCAGCTGGTGCTGCTGGGACCCCTCAGTGTGCCCAACCCTGGCTGTATGGCTTTGCTAGCCAGACTCTTCCCATAGAGCTCAGAGCAGTGGATAAAATAACAAGTTCTGAAATAAGAACAACCTGAGTTTGAATCCTGTGGGACTTTGGACAAGTAACATAACCTTTCTGAGTCTCAGTTTCCATACTCATAAAATGGAGATAATAACAGTATGTACCTCCTAGGGTTGGTATGCTGATTAAATAAACACAATTCTGGGAGCATAGTAGGCAGGCAATACATGTTAGCTGATTATTATTATTATTATTATTACCACTACTGTGGTGACTATTATTCTGGACTCAAACAGGCATAAAGTCTTGAAACACTGTTTCCCATGAGGTGCTCAGTGTCAGTAGGGAGGGGCAGCTCTTCAGCCCTTTCTAGTCTCACAGGGAGTGTTTGGGAGGATTAGGGAGATCTAGAGCATGGAGTGTGCTCTGTGTCCTTCCTGCAGCGCTGCACTAATGTCAGCTGTGTCTCAAAGCACATGCAGTGTTTGGTGGCAGGGGGACCAGCCTTAGGCTTGGCCCCACACTCATGGTGGAGGTACAGAGTGTGCTGAAGCCAAAGCTCTGGGCTTCTCCACCCCAGAGCCCCTGTGAAGGCAGTGATAGGCATACATTGATCCTTCTTAACCTGTGTCCCCAGCTGGCCACGAGAGAGATGGGGTCTAGAAGCCCATAAGTCAGACTGTGGAGTCTAGACTAACAGGACCCAGGTTTAAGACTCATCAGTGTTACTTATGGGCCACATGACCTTAGATAATTGACTCAACTGCTCTTAGCCTCAGTTTCTTCATCAGCAAAATGTGCCCTTTTAATATCCACCCTTCACTGTGGTGAGGATTAAGTCACATAATGGCAGTGAAAAAGGGCTTTGTAGCATGCAAAGACTTATACACATCACTTAATAAACAACTGAGAAAGAATGAGGGGAAACTAAAGTTTAGTGGATCCTTGACAGAAACCCGTGGGGGAAAATGTAGTTAAGATCCTAGAGAAATGCAGGAGGAAAGTCATCAAGATGAAAAGAAAAACAAAATAAAACAAAACAAAATCCCACAACTAACTTTAGGTAAGATTATATCAGATGCTGGGTCCTGGGAAAAAAGAAGGGACCTGATGGGGAGAAAGTTTGGACCATTGAAAATCTACCTATTTAGAAATAGTCCTTCAGGCTCAGTGGAGCAAGAGGTTTGACCAAAGCCCGGCTCACGGCCAATGTGGCCAGCACATGAGACCTGCAAAGATGGCAGCTGAGCACTTCTTGACGCTCATCTCCAAGGTCGCAGCAATGAGTCCATTGGACAAGGTCAGGCCTATCATGGTTGGCCGGATGAGGCAAGGGCTTTGGGAACTTGGACCAAGTCCACTTCAACTTTCCATTCCCAGCAGATCCAACCCAGAGCAATCACATATAGGAAGATGAGTCAAGTTCTAAGATATATTAGGTAAAAGAGCAGCCAAGAATCTTGCCCTCCCCCTTCTCCTCTGCAAGCACTCACCCACCCCCCCCCACAACCTATATTCACTCTGCTGCTCTCTCAAGTCCCCAGAGCTCATGACATCCCACTTTCTCAGAGTCCTCCCCTCCACCCTCTCCCCAGAAGATAGCATTCAAAGTCCTAAACCTGGAACTTAGGGTCTTCCCTGGCCAGGGAGGGGTCTGGATGGCAATGTGTGAGGACGGGTGAGTAATGACCAGTGATGGCTGGCAGGACCTCTACATGTTTTGGTGCCAAGTCAGATCCTGGGAGCTTTGTGTGCCCTGGGTGGGGAGGAGATGGTGGTGAGAATGAGGTCAAATTTCCCACCAATTAAGTGGAATGAAGGCTCAGAGTTAAAAGTGAGTTGATGTGTAGAAAACAATGTCTGTTATTTCTTGCACTCCTGCTTTTGGGGACAGAGATCCATCCTTGGTCCCTGGGCATGACCTCCTCACCTTCTTTGCATATTCACTAAAGCCCTTTCCTACTGCACCATCTCCTTTCTTGTGTTATTGTTATTGGTTTATCCTGTGGCCCATTGCCCAAGCTGGTTGGCATGTGCACAAGTAAATACTTGCTGAGTGAATAAGTGTTGGGCAACCAGAGACATGAATGCAGAGAGCAGAGAGGGCCCTTATGTTCCACACATTCAGAAAAGCTCAAACATGGGCAGTTGGCTACCATAAACCCCTGTAGTGTGAAAAGATAGAAAAGCAAACAGACTAGGTTGATAATCGGCATGGAAGGTGCAGCACTCCCTGGGAGCCAAGCCAGGAGATCAGTCCTGCAACTCCATCTGGTCTAGTGGTTACTGACAAACTGCACAGTGGGATCACAAATATGCTCATTAAATTTGCAAAGGAGACTAAATTATGTGGCTATGTTAATCCTCTGGGAGACAGGAATAAAATTCAAGGTGACCTTGACCAATCGGGGAAATGGACCCACTAAACTGGGTAGAAAAATTGGTGGGGAAAAGACCATATCAGTGGGTGGGCTCTGCATCTAAGTGGTTGAAGCCCTGATTGTGGAACCAGCAGACCTAGGTCTAACCTCACCAGACCTGTATCCCTTGATTCTTAGAGGCAACAGTGTGAATGATGACGTGTTCTAGAATCAGTTCAGCACTCAAAGCAGGATTTTGTCACTTGCTAGATGAATGATGTGCAATCACAATATCTCTCTTAGTTTGAGTTTCATTATTTGTGAAATGTGGCTAATCATGCCCACTTTGCAAGTTATGAACTGCTAACGTGAAACCTTGTAAGAGCACTCCTCAGAGAGCCCAGCTGGTACTAGTCAAGGCTTCCCACCATCAGGTCAGCGTCCCATTCTTCCAGGTTTGTTTCAGGACCAAAACCAACTCCACAGAGGCAGGAATGGAAACCATGGGCTCGATACTAAGTGCAGAAAAAAAGATTGGGGCTAGGGAGTCAAAATGGACCACAAGCTGACCAGAGCATCACAAAGGTTGGCGTGAAAGCAACCTGGATCAGCCTGCGAGCCGGATCCAAGCACCTCCAAGAAGAGATGGGAAAAGCAGAGTACACCCAAGAGTGCATCAAATGCTGCTGAAGATCGGTGAGCACCTTGTGCAGAAAAGATAAGCACATTTGGATGGAGGACTGAAGATTGAGGCAGGACTCCAGTACTGGCTTCCCATCTGAGACAGTTTGATTTATTGGCATATGTGAGTGTGTGCATGTGTGCGTGCGTGCACAGGTGCACACATGGGTGAAGGAATGTATGGTAGTGAGTGTGCGTAAGTGTGTGTGTGTGTGTGTGTGTGTGAGAGAGAGAGAGAGAGAGAGAGAGAGAAGGAGGGGACAAATAGTCTCTCTGACCAGGAGAGGCTACACACAAGGAAATGGGCTTCGATTTCTAGAGGAGAGACTGGAGTCTGACACGAGGAAGAACTTCCACTAAACTAAAAGGTCAATGAGGCTCTGCTCAGGGTGCCCACGGTGGTCTATTGAGGAGAGGGAGCCATGGGCAGGATTCCAGCAAGGGGCAGGCAGCTGAGAACAAATCAGGGAGCTTTGTGAGGGAGGAGAGCACTCACTCCAGGAGCTTCTCAGCTATCTTGGAGTTATAGCTGTCACATCGGTGCAATGGGCCCACATGGCCTGAGGCCAGAGCGTCGTGGAACTGGAACTGGAGTACTAGGCTGATGAAGTACCTGGGGAGAGGGACGAAAGGGCAGGCTTGGGAGCTGGTGTCAGGGATGGGAAGCCCAGAGCCATTTGGAGCCTAGCAGCTCTGACGTGCAGTGGTCTGAGGGCCCGGCCAGCGCCCAACC
The DNA here is from genome assembly GCF_023721935.1 of Panthera uncia. NCBI lineage: Eukaryota > Metazoa > Chordata > Mammalia > Carnivora > Felidae > Panthera > Panthera uncia. Next base: position 16,574,446 of record NC_064814.1, on the reverse strand, counting down.
TTGCTGGGTGGAGGCTCCTTTGCCAAGGTCCCACCTCAGATTGGCCTTGGAATATACCCTTCTTAGCCTCCTGAACAAACCCTTACCTCCTTCTTTCCTGCCCTCCTCTTGGGGACAGTAGAGATGCTTTAGAATATTCCCATCAGTGCTGCCTCCACACGGGATCTGCTCTGAAAGCCCAAGAGTCCAGGGTGTGGCCCCCAAGACGCTGCACAACTCATTGGAAGAGGTGGGCAGGGGAACAGGGGAACATTTGGATCTAGGGCCTTCCTGGAAATCCTCAGCCTAGTTCCCATGCCCCCAGTCCCCAAGTCCTAGAGCTGGTTCTGCTGGCAGGGCCCAGACTGTTATCGTATGTAGGGCATGCTGGCAGAAATGTGGAACTTGGCACCAGGATCAAAGTAATCCTCTGTCTGAGGGATGGGGGGGCACAGGCCCTGGTACTTCAACCTGTTGGGGAGGACAGGGGGCTGGTACCACGCAGTTGGGTTCTCAGAGACTTTTCCTTTGGAAGCACGTGCACCTCTATCAAAAGTGGTGGGCACAGGACACTTACTGAATCTTTATAGATTAAATAAATGAGTTGAAAACACATGGGATTGGGAATTGGGAATCAGAATAAAATAATAACAGTAGTTAACATTGACTTCCTCTGTGCTAGGAACCATGCTAAGCTCTTCACACAGATTCACTCAACATTGTCCCAATTCTAGGGACATGGGAGGGAATGGGCTACTCAAGGTCTTTCTTGCATCCTAATGATGGGGATGGTTATAGACCAACAAGGTCACTTCATCTGGTAAGAAGTGCCAAGAAGAAAACAGAATAGCATCTCTGCAATGTGGTGCTGCTGTTATTCCCATTTTACAGATGAGAAGACCAAAGTTTAGAGGTCAGGGAACTGGTGGGAGATCACAGAACTAGTCCCTGGCAGATCCCATTAACTTTCAAATTCAGATCTGACCTTGCCCCTCTGAGCTGTGCAACTGTGGGAAAGTTACTGATTGTCACTGAGTCTTGTTGTCTGTAAGATGGGGATAAAATGATCCATCTGTGGGATGAGACAAAGCCTATGAAAAGTTCTGGTTGTTTCATTGTTGGCTCACTGGTTGCCCTGAGCCATCCTCTGGGACCAACATAGAGCCAGGAGGCTCCCCTCCCAGTTGACAGAGGCTTCCTTATTCAGGGCCAGGAAGTTGTCACCTCTCTCCCTTTACCCTTGGTTTCCATCATAGGTGGTGGTGGTTATAGTTGGCCAAGAGAGGAAAAGGACCCCTGCAGGCACCTCAGATGGCTTGTGGGGGTTGCCCTTGGAGAAGTACAAGGTCAAGACTCTGCCAACCCCACCATTGAGACCTGGGCTTGAATTTGGGATGGCAGTGGGAGGATGAGTGGACAGAGAGAGGAGCACCCAACTTTTCCACCCCTGAGTTGCTGTGTGACCACGGGCTGGTCACAGATTCTTCTCCAGTGAAGGATCATGGGATGCTGTACAAGTTCAAAGAAACATAAGAGGCCTGGTTCAGAGCTGGCAGCTGCTTCCTGGTAACCCCAAACCATGCTGTGGCCAGCAGACTCAAGCAGGTCAGTCTGAGGCCTGGTGGATATGGAGAAGCTGGGCCATGGGCATTCATTATCCAGTCAGCCAGTTGTTGGTGATAGGATGCGACATGGATGCCCCTCCCTCAAGAGTGGTGCTGCCTGACTGCTGGTGAGCTCTTTTGGTAACCAGTTCTGACCTTGGACATGCCTGAGGATGCTAAACCAGAGGTAGTTGTGAGAGTGTGTTAGAGCAGCAGGAAAGGGGGCAGTGGGCTTGCCTCTCTCCCATGGGGACTTTTTCCATGGGGGAGAAAGAGCTCAGGTCACCAAACACTCTTCTGCCAGTGCTACTGGTGAGAATAGGAAGGGAGAGGAGAAGCAGGTGGGTCTGCCTGGTGGTCAATGTTTTGTTCTTGGAGGAGCCCAGGCGCACCCCTGTGTGAGCTTCCCAGCTACCCAGGAGCAGGCAGGGCCACTGCCAGGGTCCCTAGAGAGGTTAAGAGGTGTGCTCAGTGCCAGTGCCAGATTCAATGTGAGGTCCCATAATTGCAGGTGCTGGCCCTATCCACTTCAGTAGGGGTATTTTTATCAGGTGATAGCAAACAGCCAATACCACCCCAGGGCCTCCCCAGGGGCCCCCCCGGTCACCAGTGTGGCACACCCTAGCTCTGCCCTCTGAAGAGAGGCAGCAGCATCCTCTGGCAATGGGCAGTGCCCTTAAGGCTGACTGGAAAGCCCCGCCCGCAGCAGGGGTGGGAGGGGGCAGAGAGCCCAGGGCAGCTGTCCTCCCCACCTCAAGTTCCACCACTCCTGGTTGTAGACGTCCTTCCGGATGGTGCCATCAAAGACCTTCCAGCGAAACAGGTCCATCAGGTAGGCAAAGGGGATAAAGGCGATCTTCTCCAGGGCGATGCCCATCAGGAAATTGACCTCCTCCTCTGGGGAAGGTGAGGCAGTCAGCTGGTGGCTCCTGGTTCTCCCTCCCTTCAGCCTTGCCCAGAGAGCCTTGGCTGCAGCCTCAGGCTCAGATGCCCTGCTATGGTCCTCTTGGCCCCCATCACCTGAGTCCTGGTGCTGGTGGCTGAGCAGGCCTCTGTTGAGCAGGTATTTGTGGGAGGAGGCCGAGAGGGTGACCATCGACCCCACGGCCTCTTCAAAGGCTGGGTTGGCTCCTGCACGGAAGATCACAGAGAGGTTCTTGTACTGCAAGAAGTACTGGATATGGCCCATCTGGTGGAAGATGGAGAGCAGGTCTTCTATGGTCACCTCGGTGCACTTCTTTACCCTAGGGTTAAAGGGCAGGGGTCAAGGAGCATAGGGAGGCCCTGGGAGAAGGGGAGATTTCTCCATTCAGACTCCCTTAAGGGACTGGGGCAGATGGGCTAGAGACCAGCAGGGTCTTGGGTACTGTCCTTTCTCACTCCAGGTCCCCCTCGCTCATGTTGCCAGCTCACATCCCCCTCTGCTGCCTGGCTCCGGCCCTGCCCACCCTTGCCCGCCTCCTAAGACAGGCGGGTAGGTGGAGAGTGGAACCAGTGGAGGAAGAGTGAGGGAGGGACAGGAGGGCAGTGCTGGTGCCCCGTGAGACCTGACGTCCTTGCCGTTGTAGAAGTCCCAGGCAGAGGCGTGGCACTCCACCTCTCGCCCATCAGTTGGCCTTTCCATCATTGAAGTTTTCCAGAAGTTGGGAGGGGTGGAAAGCAGCCCCAGGGAGGTGAAGAATTTTTCAGCCCCTTCGAACATTTTTGAGGGCTTCCAGTGCTGTGTGGAAGAGGGGATACATAGGGCTCAGCCCGAGGGTGTGGAGCTGGCAGGGTCAGATGGACACTGAGCACTGACCTGGCTTTTCATGATTTTTGTGATGTCCTCAAGAGGCTTCTTTGGGAAGGGCAGGACCAGGTCTAAGATGTTGACCCAGAACTGAGCCCACATGTTCCCTGGAAGGAGAGGAGGGGCTCAGAGGAGGCAGGACACTGTCTCTCCCTTTACTGAGTGCCAGCTTGGAGGCCTACTCTGCCCACCCCACTCTGCTACCAGCTAGGGCGTTACTCAGGAGGTGGGCAGGGATGGGTCCCCTCGGGTTGATAAGCTCTGACCCGTAGTGGCGGTGCAGGGCCCGGCACATGTATGTGTGCAGGTTTAGGTAGAGTGGCTGCAGCTCCCGGTAAATCTGCTCCAGGTCGTGTTCCAGGGTGTCAGACTCTTGGACCGCCACAAGGCCCCCATGTCTTTGTAACCTAGGACAGGAGAGGGGGCTCAGAAGCACTCACTGCCTGCCCTTCCTTCAGCCCTGGCCTGGCAGGCAGGAGACCCAGGAACTTTCTGGGGAAGCCACTTGGCCTCCCTGGTCCTCAGGGTCTTCATCTGCCAAATGGGAAATGTGCCCCCCAAGGTCACTGTTCTGATTGGATAAGATCAGGGGTGGAAAAACATTTAACAAAATACACACTCCATGCTTCTCACCATGCCTGGTTGGAGAGGACCTGGATAAGGCCCTGGTCTTGGCACCCATCTTGAGCCCCACATGTCCAAGCCCTCAGGCCACCCTGGCTCCTTCTGGATCCTCCCAAACACTGGTTTGTCCCATCGTGGGGAAGTGTCTCCAGGCCTTCTCTTTTCTCTCTTAGCACTTGTCCTGAGATGTGCGTTTGCACAAATCTTGTCTGTCTCTCAGACTGTAAGCCCTACCTAGGAGGGCAAGCTCCTTTCTGTCTTTTCACCTATGCATCCTTAGAACCTCTCCAGGACCTGGCACACAGTAGGTGCTCAAGTGATGTTTGTGGACCAATGGTGAATGAACCACCTTTGCTTCCCCCAGCAAGCACCCAGGGGCAGGGTTCAGGTTCCCCATCTCAAGGTCCTACTACTGCCTTTACCCCCAGCAGACTCTGCTTCGCCCTTCCCAGGAACTGCCCTGGGACCTGTGCAGTGTGCCATCTGCATGGGCTGGGCTGGCCAGGTGGGGGGCTGGGGGCCTCACCGTTGAGCTTTGCAGTCCTGTTGCTGAGCTGCACATAGCGCTCGAAGGTGATGCAGAGCTGATGACCCACAGCATCCCGCCAGCCCTGCCAGGCCCACAGCAGCTCCTTCTCGTCCCAGGAGGTGGCCATGACTTCTTCAAGGTCTATACCCAGAAAAGGAGCCAAGGTGGGACAGCCCCCCCCCCACTCCTGCCTGCCCTCTGCCCTTACCTGCCTTAGGCAGACCCTCCACTCCTCAAAAGTGAGTACACCTGGGGCATGGAAGACAACGGGGGGTCAGGGTAGGCTTGTGGAAAGGGCTGATACTAGAGACTCTGGGGATGGACAGGGCAGTGTTTGGGTGCTCACCAGGCTCCAGGGGTAGGCAGGGTCCCTCATTCAGGCACACCTGGGCCATGCTGTATGTCGTCTCCATGTAGGCCAGAAGTATGTTGTACTGGGGGGGCAGGTGTCACCTAGGGCAGGCCTGTGCCCCTGGGCCCACCCCCAGCGCTAACCCCTCCAGCTGGGAGGGGCAGGCCTATCTGAGGCATCTTCCCTTCAGCCTCTGCTTTCCTCCCCCAGAGGAAGCTCATGGTCCTTCCTGACAACCTCCCCCCTACCCAGACTCTCTGGCTTCCCACCTGGCCAGCCCACCCACCCCTGGGGTGGGGAGCATATGCCTGGAGACATGGGGGCTCCATCCATCACCTCCTGGAACTCGTCCTGGGGCAGGGCTGCCTTGTCTATGTTCTGCAGCTTACTCAGCATGCGCTTCATGGCCGGGTCCTGGAACCTGGAGATCTTAAACAGGCGGGCCCAAGTGCCAAAGTACGGCATGTTCTGGGACCTCTCTGAGTCTTTGTGCAGCTGGAATGAGGGTCACCATATTTGTCTTGGGAAAGTTAGAGAGAGCAAGGACCCCAGCCCCCCAACCTCCTCCTGAAACCCACTTTAACAGTTCAGAATCACTAAAGAGTTGCTAAAAAGGGAGAACGGAAGGAGCCTGAGTCCCTAAAAGCAAGGAGGTGATATGTACAAGGGGAAAAAAACAAGAGATTCTTGCCCAGAGAGCTTTTTGGGGCTACCAAGAGGCCCAGAGCTTGCAGCCTGCTTTGACGTGTACTTTAGAGATTCCCTCTTTTCTCTAGCTCTGGACAGGGGGCAGAAGGTGTGGTTTTCCCATCCCCCTGAGATCCCTGAGAAGAGCAAGGGAAGGAGGGGTTGCAGTTGAGGTGGTACCACACCATCTCCTCCCGGTTTTTCTTGGTGATGTTGGTGACATAGTTCCAGGTGGCCTCCATGAACTGGTTCCATACAACCTGGGCGGTATGCTCATAAAACTGCAGGAACATCTTTGCCACGGTCTCATTGCAGAACTTGTCTGTGGAGAAGGAGGTGGGCATCATGCTGTCCTGGGAGGGGTCTGCCCCGACTGGTCCCCTTGTCTGCTCCCATGCTCCTTCAGGTCCCAGCCCCACCTAAGTTCTGATCACCCTCGGTCCTGAGCCATGGCAAGAGCTGCCCATAACAGAAGAGCACAAATAGGGAAGGTCCATGACAAGTCCATCTTGTGCCCATGACCAAGAGAACAGCAGAGCTGGTTGAGACTATGGGCCAATCATGGTCCAGCTCCATATTGTGACATCAGGGGCTGAAGGGTCAGCCATGGAATATTAGAACTGGAAAGCCCCCACCCACCTTCTGATCCAACTGTTCCCGTTTTACAGGTGAGGAGACTGAGGTCAAGTCAAGAAGAGAGCAGGGCTAGAGCTTGTTCTAGTCTAGTTGGTAACTTTTCCTTGGCATTAGAACAATCTTCCAACTTTGGCCAGGGATTGATGAGACCCTTTCCCTCCAAAGACTGGCATCACTTCTGAGAAGGTGGGAGGGATGGTGGATGGACCGATGTATGAAAGTGACATCTCTGGGCCTCTGGACTCTGGAAGCACAGTTGTCTCTCCCTGTTCTTCTGACTTGACTTCCTATGTTCTCATTTTGGGCCTTTCTCTCTCTCTTTTTAAGTTTTATTTTATTTTATTTTATTTTATTTTATTTTATTTTATTTTATATAGTTTGAGAGAGACAGAGACAGAATGAGCAGGGGAGGGGTAGAGAGAGGGAGAGAGAGAATCCCAAGGAAGCTCTGCACTGTCATTGCAGAGCCTGATGTGGGGCTCAAACTCACGAACTGTGAGATCATGACCTGAGCCGAAACCAAGAGTCGGATGCTTAACTGACTGAGACACCCAGGTCCCCCTAGCCTTTTCCTCTCTTATAGGATGTGTAATCATACCTAGGGGTATGTAGGACCCTTCCTCCATTCCCCTTGTCCTTATATCTGTTTTTCCAGGGATAGCCTGATGCTATGAATTTGTAATCAGGAGGAAGCATGGAAGGTAGAGGGCTGTGAGGGCTGTGGGAATGTGTGGCTGGTACCTTCCACTCAGGGTTCATGTCCCTGAGTACCTGAGCCTGGTTAGAGTACCAGCTACCAGGACTCCAGCTCTCTGCTAGCTTTTGATGACTCCCCAGTAACCCGACACATTTAGTCTGGGGGAAACCAAACCACTTGCCTCACTTTGGGACTTCTTCCTCAGACTCACTTCCGTCCACATTCACACTGCCTCCACCCTATGTTCCTTTCACTTACTCTGCTCAGCCCAGGTGCACCCAAAGCCTCACTGATGCTTCACCCCTTCATAGGAGCTGACACCATTACCAGAGAAACTGGCCAAATAACCCTCCAAAGATTATGTTATGATCAAAATTATTTAAAACACAAAGAAAGAAAAAGATCAATGACACTTCTGGTTAAGCTGGCCAAGTGAGTTCTCCTGCTTCAAGCATATGGACATACTTGATAAAATATAGTATTTTGTCGTTAACTACAGTGATCATGCTGTACATCACATCCCCAGGAGTTACTTTTTTTTTTTTTTTAGAGAGAGAGAAAGAGAGAGAGAGAGAGAGTATACACAATCAGAGAAGGGCAGACTAGGACTTTTTTCTGAGAGAGAGAGAGAGCGAGCAAGCACATGTGTGCAAGTGGGAAAAGGGTAGAGGGAGAGGGACAGAGGGAATCTTAAGCAGCTCCCATGACCAGGGTGGAACCAACTCTGAGCTTGATCTCATGACTGACCAATGGACTGTGAGATCATGACCTGAGCTGAAATCAAGAGTCGAACGCTTAAACGACTGAGCCACCCAGGCATAAACCAGAAGTTTATGCCTTTTCCCACCTTCATCTTTTTGCCCACCATCCCACCTCCTGCTTCTGGCAACCACCAATCTGTTCCCTGTATCTGTAAGCTCAGTTTTTTGGTGTGTATATGTATACCACCTTTTCATTATCCATTCACCTGTCATTGGACACATAGATTGTTTCCATGTCTTGGCTAGTGTAAATCACGTTGCAATGGACACGAAGGTGCAGATAGCTTTTCAAGACTGATTTCATTTTCTTTGTAAATACCCAGGAGTGAAATTGCTGGATCATATGGTAGTTCTACTTTTAACTTAAGATTTTTTTTAGTGTTTATTTACTTTTGAGAGAGAGACAGAGCACGAGCAGGGGAGGGGTAGAGAGAGAGACACAGAATCTAAAGCAGGCTCCAGGTTCTGAGCTGTCAGCACAGAGCCTGATGTGGGGCTTGAACTCACGATCTGTGAGATCACAACCTGAGTGAAGTCAGATGCCCAACTGACTGAGCCACCCAGGTGCCCCTATTTTTAACCTTTTGAGGAACCTCCATACTGTTTTCTGTAGCGGCTGACAATTTAAGTTCCCACCAACAGTGCACGAGGGTTCTCTTTCTCCATATCCTTGCCAACACTTGATATTTCTTATCTTGTTGATAATGGCCATTCTACTAGGCATGAGGTGATATCTAATTGTGGTTTTTATTTGCATTTCCCTGATGATTAGAGATGTTGAGAACCATTTCATGTGACTGCTGGCCATCTGTATGTCTTCTTTGGAAAAATGTCTATCCAGTTCCTCTGCTCATTTTTTAGTTGGTTTGTTTGGAGTTGTATGAGCTCTTTATATATTTTGTATATTAATTTCTTATCAAATATGTAATTTACAAATATTTTCTCCCATTCTTTAGGTTGCCTTTTCATTTTGTTGATGATTGCCTTTGCTGTGTAAGGGCTTTTTAGTTTGATGTAGTTGCCACCTGTTGATTTTTACTTTTGTTGCCTTTGTTTTTGGTGTCAAATCCAAAATATCATTGCCAACACCAATGTCTAGGAGCTCACTATCTAAGTTATCTTCTAGGAGTTCTATGCTTTCTGGCCTTATGTTTAAGTCTTTAATCCATTTTCAGTTAATTTTTTGTATGGTGTAAGGTAGGGGTCCAGTTTCATTCTTTTGCATGCACCTGCCCAGCTTCCCCAACACTATTTATTGAAGAAAACTATTCTTTTCCCATCTTATATTCTTGGTTTGTCTTAAATATACTGACCATATATGGGCAGGCTTATTTCTGTACTCTCTATACTGTTCCATTGATCTGTGTGTCCATTTTTATGCTGATACCATTCTGTTTTGATTGCTATGGCTTTGTAAGATAGTTTCAAAACAGGAAATGTGATGCTTCCAGCTTTATTCTTCTTTCTCAAAATTGCTTTGGCTATTTGGGGTTAAAAAAATCATGCTTTTTAAAATGTAAAATACAGAGCTGAGATGGAGTGCAAGAAACGGAACTCTTCAGATGCTGAGGAGACAAAGAGGGCTCATGCAGCAGTGAGTGGGGGCCCGTGTGGGAAATCAGAGGGCACCCATGCCCAGAGGGCTGCAGCATTGCTGTCTGCATGGACATAGCTGATCACAGTGGAAGTTGTGCCTCCATCAAGATGGGAGCTAGCAGATGGCTTCCTTTTTAAGGGGGCTCTGCAAGAAGCATCCATGAAACTGACTTTAGGGACATCTTCAGAACACATGCACATGGTGTGTGCATTGGACCCTGCAGAAGAATGTTCCCACTGAAGATGGCTCATAGGTCAGGATTACCAAGTGCCAAAGAGAGTGCAGTGCCATGAAGATCAATAATGATCACCAGTCCCCTCTGAGCACTTTCCAGGTGCGAGGGACCCACTGAGAGCTTTTAGTATATGAATCCTCACCAAAAAACGCATGAGGTAAGTACTGTGATCAATACACCCACTTTATAGATTAGGAAACAGAGGCTCAGAGAGGTTGAGGAACTTACAGTCACATAGCTAGCAAATAGTGGAGGTGGGACTCACATCCCCATGCTCTGGCTCCAGAGCCTGTGCTAAATGACAGACACACCTGAGGAAGGACAGGTCTAACTGCAGTCTGAAAGGGACTTAAAATATAGATCTTTACACCATATGGAAAGATTAAATCAAACCAGATTAAAGACCTAAATATAAGAGCTAAGATCAGAAAACTCTTTGAAGAAATCATATGGGAAAAGCTTCACAACATTAGATTTGACAATGATATTTTGGATATGACACCAAAAGCACAGGCAATAACAAAAACCCCAGACAAATTGGATTTCATCAAAGTTAAAAACTTTTGTGCATCAAAGAACACGAGAAACAGAGTAAAAAGGCAACCCACAGAATGGGAGAAAAGATTTGTAAATTATATATCTGGTAAGGGTTAATATTTAGAATACATGAAAACTCTCAAACTCAACAATGAGAAAACAACCCAAATCAGTGATAGGCAAAGGATCTGAGTAGATATCTCTCAAAAGATTATATACAAATGGGTAATAAGCACTTGAAAAGATGCTCCATATCATTAATTATTAGGGAAATGCAAATCAAAACCATGAGATACCGCCAGAATGGCTATTACCAAACATCAACCGTTGGCCAAGACATGGAGAAACTGGACCTGTGTAGAGTGCTACTGGGAATATAAAATGGTGCAGCCACTGTGAAAAAGAGTATGATGGTTCCTCAAAAAAATCAAAGGATTCCCATATAATCCAGCAATTCCAATTTAGGGTACATATTCAAAAGAATTGAAAGTAGGGACTTGGAGAGATACAGTGGTGCTGGTTGCCAGGACAATATGAATGCACTCAATGCCACTGGGCTGCATGCTTAAAAATGGTTAAAATGGCACATTGTATGGGAGGTACATTATGCCAAAACTTAAAAAAATACTGATCTTAGAGTGGTAAAAAAGAGAAAAAATAGAATCCATGAAGAATAGGCTTTTGTGAAAACACAGGGGATTTGAGAGAGAGATGTGAAAATGAAAAACAGTTATTAAGTTGGAACAATGAAAATCGCTCTGGCCAGGTTAAGCAGCAGGCTGGGATGCAGAACTGGGGAATCTCCTGGAACACAGGACAGAGGGAGAGATGAGAAATATGAGCAAGGATTAGGAGACAGAGGACAAAATGGCCCCAGGCAGCATCGGGGAAGAGTCCCCAAAGAGATGACTGGAAAGGAGGAGGGTGACGTTCAAAGAGATGATGCCTGTGTTTCCAGAACTGAGGAAAGCTGAGTCCCTCAGGTGAGCAAACTCATTGCGCTCCAGGGAAGTCGATGGTGCAGAAACCATGAGAAAGTTCCTGGAAGACACGGGAGATGTGAGTGTTCAACTGTCACCAGTGAGCTGCTCTGGACCTTTTCCTCTATCTGTCTAGTGAGGGGCTGATCTCTGCTTGGCTTTCCTGTTGTCACGGTCTGTGACTTGGGGAGGTGATGCATTTTTTTATAAAGAGAGGAAACTATATACTATAAGTTCTATATTATCTCACTTAATCTTTGCAGAAATTTAAGACGGTTTGTAAGAACCCTTTCGTAGGTGTCAAAATGGAGGCTCAGAAAATTGAATTCTCCAGGCCACTAAGGTACTATGTGCAGAGGCAGGATTTGACTCAGGCCTAGTCCAAAGCCACTGGATTCACTCATGTTAGAGCCAGGGTAGGCTGGAATGGGGGTGGGCAATTGGAAGAAGAGGGTGTTTGAGATATCAGAGAAACTGTCCAGCAACCATGCCTACCTTGGGCCCTCATAGTTAAGAGCTGCTGAGGCGTGATCAGCCGTCAGACATCAGCAGGTGCAGCACAGGGAAGGGCTCAGACTTCAGGGTCACTGGTAGAAAATGCCAGAATGGCCTCTCTTTCTGCTGTCATCCCTCCTCTTCCTCTGCCTTCTTCTAGTTAGACCTAGCTGTACCCCCCTCACCCTAGGAGACAGTAACAGGAGTCCAAACAATTTTAATATTTCAAAAAGCCTAGGGGATAAGGCTGGTTAGGCTGACCCTCATGTTAAGTCTCGTTGCCCTCAGTCAGACCTTTGGATGTTGACTGCTTGGTGCCCTCATGCTCTTCCATAAGCTGTGACAGGCAGCATGAACCCCTGTGTTCACAAAGATAGGAAACGGCATTCTGACAATGACCTTTGTCTGGCAGACAAAGAGCTTTTGAAACGTCAGGCTGGGGACGGTGGGGGGAGGGGGTAATTAAAAAGTCTTTGGTGGTAGAATCTTAGAACTATTTAGAGGATATGTTTATAAATTCCATTGTCCTAACTAATCATAAACTCCTATCCTCTTGCATATCCAAAATACTTCAACCCCACATCCTGCTCCATGGAACAGGCTTGTACAACCTAGTCTATGTGCAACATGCACACTGACACATGCACACACAGATACACACCCAGACACAGACACACATGGCAGCTGGAGATTGGGAGGGCAAAAAAGCTGGACCAATGGATATTGGAGACAGATGTTGGGGGCTGGGCCTGGCTGAAGTCAAGGCATCAGCAAAGCCGGGAATAGGCTCTGATGAGGGGTCCTCACAGAGGGGCCAGGCTGGCAGTGGAAGCCTCTGGCCTTGGGCAACTGATCAACTTCCATTTCGCCAGGTTCTAGATTTGGCATTTGACTATCTGAAAAATCGATTGTTGTGTTAATTGGAAAAAGGATACACAAGCATAGATACACTGTGATCTCATTTAAAATATGTACCAAAGGGGCGCTTGATTGGCTCGGTCAGTTAAGTGTCTCAGGTCATGATCTCACAGTTCGTGAGTTCGAGCCCCACATCGGGCTCTCTTCTGTCAGCCCAGAGCCTGCTTCAGATCCTCTGTCTCCCTTTCTCTCTGCCCCTCCCCCACTCGTTCTCTCTCTCTCTCTCTCAAAAATTAACATTAAAAAATTTTAAAATTAAAAATAAAATATGTACTGAGAAAAAAAAGTGGAAAGATATGCAGTAAAACCTGGGATGGTAGGTCACTCGTTCTGCGAGTGTTCTGCAAGACAAGCAAACATTTGTAATAAATTTTAACTTGATAAATGAGAGATGTCTTGCAATACGAGTAGTACATGATGCTGAATGTCACACAATCACAACAGAGCCAATGGTTCTTGAACTTCACTTTGATATATGAGTGCTTTGGATTACCAGCATGTTTCTGGAAAGAATTATGCTCGCAAACCAAGGTTTTAATGTATACCAAAATGTCAGTGGTGCTTTTCTCTTGGTGTTGATATAAAGGGCTTTTATTGTCTCTATAGTTTTCTGTATTTTCCAAATTTTCTATACTAAACATATAGATAAAAGTTATAAAAATGTCCCTCAAAATGCTACTTCCTCAAGCCCACATTGACTTTTTGAGGGAAGGCTCAGGGTGAGAGAATGAGCTTGGGGGAATGGGAAGGGGTGGCCTCCGGAAGTTAATCCCTGTGTGACTGCTAGCTCTTGCCAAGCTCCAGCATTTAGGGCCCTTCTCCATCTGGGGTGAAAAGGGTCTAGCCTTGGACCCCATGGGCAATACTCAAATAGCTCTGTCCAGTCATACAAGTAGACACGGAGCTGGTGCAGGCAGCCTGAGGTGACCAATGCGGTCAGTTCTGCACCCTCACTGAGTCAGACACGGGCAAGGCGCTCTCCCCCTGGGACCCGGAGGAGAGCCAGAAGTCTTCCATCTAAAGGACCTGCCATTTATGGGAAAGCTGGGGCAGGGCTCCCGAAGCACGTGGAAATGGAAGGCCGGAAGCCCAGAATGTCTGCTCCCTCCCCCGTCTTCTTGGGTTGGTGCCGAGGCTGGGCAGGGGCTGCTGGCCACGGCGGGACATTGGCTGACTGCCTGGGCTAGGGGCGGGTGCTGGGGCCAGAGCTCCAGGGCATTTTCCCAGGCTCTTCTTGGAGGAGGATGAAGATGTCCAGTGAAGTGACCCACTTGACTGCCAGGAGGTGGGAGAGTGTCCCAGTCCCTGTCCCTGGCTTCCCTATGAGGGACACAGACTCAGATGGGGGAGGCAGGTCCTTTAATTGTATTCACAGAGAGACTGGGAGGGGGCTCCATGTTAGGTGGCCTGCTGCCCAGGGACTCGGGGGCAGGGTCCGTGGGGGTTTGCGGTCTGGAGGGCAGATGGTCAGTACGGGACTCTAGACATGGTAGTGGGGGAACAGGGTGGGAGGAGGGGGGCTGGCTGAGGTGAGCCTCGAGAGGAGCAGTGGGTCCTCTGCCCACGCCCCCATGCCCCCGATCTGGTCTCTTGGTGGCAGAAGCTCCCCGGCAGGCCCAGCCCAGCCCGGTCATCTCAGGAGTGCCTCAGCTCCACCTCGGAGCCAAACTGGGGCCCATGGTGGGGCTGGTGGAGGCTGTGACGGCGGATGCTGAAGAGCCGCTGGGTGAGGACCAAGGTGGCCACCAGCAGGGTTACGCCCAGGAAGAGCAGCACCCACTGGCCCACACGGGCCTGCTGCTCCTCCAGGTCCAGGCCCAGGAAGTTGACACGGCCGTTGCCTGGGACGGGGCCTTCTGAGTGAGCTGGGCAGGGAAAGCAAGGAGAGCAGGCGATGGGCAGGCTGTGGGCAGGCAGTGGGCAGGCAGTGGGCAGACGGATGGGCAGGGCTGGGGCTTGGTTAGGCTCGCTTCCCTGTTCTTGCTCTGAGGTCAGACTGCAGTCTGCCTGAACTGGGGAGGGGGCTGGCCTGGGGCTGAGGGGGATGGGGTGTGGTACCAGAGTTTGGTGTCCAGTTGTACTGAGGCCAGCCCAGCTTCTCCCCGTGCCGCCCATTTTCAGTGAGAAGCCAGTCCAGCAGCGGCTTGAAGTAGTTCATCATGGCGGACGCAGACATGTTGGTCTGGCCTGTGATGAGCTTCATGGCTTCTGGCCATGGCTTACTGAAGCCCAGTTTCATGGCATCCCTAGGGGAGCACCAGAGAAGGGACACAGAGTCAGTCAGAAGGACAAGTAGGGAGGCTTGCTGCTCCTGCCCCAGCCTAATTCCCGCCTTCCATGTCCCCTCTTCTGGCCTAAACCTCCTTTGGGATTGGGAGGGCTTGAGCAGGTCTGGGGGTAGGGGATGGGAATGGGGGAGGGATGGTTGGGGCCCAGAGGGCTCTAGTTCCCCATTGGGGTGGCACATTAAGGTCTGGCACAGGCTCCACCTGGGATCCCCAACCCAGACGCCAAAATGGCAGGTTTTCCCAGAAAAGCCCCACTGGGGTCAGAGCATGGGAAACGGTCAAAAGAAAGCCAGAAAAGACTCACGCCAGGCGCTTTCCTGCCTCCTTAGACTGGTAGATGTCACATGTGTGCAAGGGGCCCTTGTGGCCAGCTGCCTGACACAGAGCCTCATGGAACTGGAACTGAATGACAAAGCCGACAAAGTACCTGGAGTGGAAGGAAGCATGGTGTGGGATGGGGTGGCTGAGGACCTGTGCCACCGAGCCCCAGTTGCCCGTCACCTTCCACTGCAGCCCGGGTGTTGCAGGGAGCTCACCCTCTGGTCTTTAGGGTCTTCAAGGCTCCCTGTTCCCATGCCTCCCACCCGAGAGGCTCCTTCCACGTCTCGGGAGGACCTGCTTTGAGGAGCTCTGGGGATCACTCATGGGTGAGGAGGGTCAGGGCAGAGCCCTTCAAAGATTTGGACAGTTGCTTCTGAGGCAGTAAGGTCTCCATCCCTGGGGTGTATGCAAGTAGAGGCCAGGTGTTGCCTCAAGAGTCCCACGCTTCTGGCAGGGTGGTTTGGGCAGGGAAGCCAGCCCAAATGATCCCCTTTATTCCAAACAGCAGGGATTCCCTGGTATAAATCTGCAGGTCAAAGCCAGAGCCACCTCTGCACTTCGTTCAGAATGTCCCAAACCAGCAGCGCTGGCCTCCCACTTTGAATGCTGGGCATAAGCCATGTGCCACTAACTTTCCTGGCATTTCTTAAAAGTGCTTTGCCAAGTTTGTTGGTCAGAATTTGGAATGTGTCTCCTTTGCCCACCCCTGCCCTGGAGAATTATCTACTCTAAGCTCAGAAGCTAACCATTCACTTGGGCCTGGCTTTCACATGAAAGTGAGTGCCAGCTTGCAAGCTGGGAAACCAGTGGAGAAGGCAGGTGGTAGCCCTCCTCACAGGTCATCCTGGTACATTGTCCATCCAGGTTGGGCCTGTTCTAAGGGCCCTTGGATACCCCTTGGTCCCTTGCCCACAGCTGCTCTCTGGAACATCTGAGAAGGCTTTCTCTCCTTTCCTACACAGTGGGAACACAATTCACCCGCCCTACACTTCTTTATTAGGTCCTGACTATATGCTGACATCATGCCAGGTGCTAGGTTGGGAAGGTGGGCACCATGAGCACGAGCCCTCCCCCACTGGGCTTCCAGGAACCACAGGTGGCAAGGGCTGGAAGTGACCAGAGCCCTCCTGGGACAGCCCTCCTTGCCCTCTGCCTTGCCTCACACGTGGCCTGGGCTATCTGCAGGTCAGGGACACACAGACCCTCCCCTCAGATGTCCCCAGACCCTTCTCTACCAGGAGGGTCCCAGACCCTATAATTACCCTTCCTAGCCCTCAGTAAGTGCTCTCCTGCAGCAGGCAGAAGGGAAGGGCTGGACATGTCTACACTCTGGCTACGTGACTCACAGCACTGGTGTGTTTACATGTCCCAGTTAAGAGTGCAACTTCAGGGGTGCCTGGGTGGTTCAGTCGGTTAAGCGTCCAACTCTTGGTTTTGGCTCAGGTCATGATCCCACGGTTTTGTGAGTTCAAGCCCCACATCAGGCTCTGTGCTGGCAGCACAGAGCCTGCTTGGGATTCTCTCTCTCTCCCTCTCTCTCTCCCCTGCCCCCTGCTAATGCTGTCTCTGTCTCTCTCAAAATAAATAAATAAAAACTTTTAAAAAAGAATATAAATTCATACTAGTGCGTTATGGCCACCATTTCCTGATCATGCTCTGTATTGGACAGTATGTTGAGAAGTTAAGTTCTGCTACAATTTTGTGAAATCTGCTACGATTTCACAGGTGCAGAAACTGATGCTCACAGACACTGAAAAATTTGCTTAAGGAAACAAAGAAGTGGAAACAAGATTTGAACCCAGTTATGCCTGACCCCAGAACCCAGTTCTGCCTGACTCCATGCCCCTGAGAGCATAGCCTCCCAGTCCAACTGGGTCTCTAACCCTAGTTTTAGTGTGTAGAAGGTCTTCCAGGTATAATTCCAATTATATCACAGGCAATATGTTGAATATATATTAAAGAAATCACAATCTTGTTTAAAAACAAAATAAAACAAAACAAAACAGTGCTTAGCTCTAGCCATGGGTCATGGGTCATGGTTAATAATGTTAACTATCCAACCAAGGTCTTGTAACCATTAGCCAATTATAGTAGAGTTTCTGTTTTCAAATGCCTGGAGGGTAGAGGCTCTCATCACATCAAAAGTGTGAAACAACAATGAGCCTTGGTGGCAGGTAAGTGGCCTAGGCACAATGTGCTATGCAGCCAGGCCTCCCAGGTCACCGAGACAGGTAGCTCCCCACAGGGCAGTAACGGCACTTTGAACATTGAATAGCCTCCTCCCTTCCCCTTTACCTGATATAAGGCACACTTGAAGGAACGTGGAATTTGGCCCCTGGGTCAAAGTCCCCTTGAGCCCGGGCCACTGGGGGGCAGAGGCCCTGGTACTTTAGCCTGTCAAGGGGAAAGATGTTGGAGGGAGGGTTTGGGGAGAATAAAGTCAGGAAGAGTTGGTATTTTTGAGGTGAAGGGTGAACCTTGCCCCGGGGGTTCCACTGGACAGTCCAGATTCTGGTGTGCTGTGCCTCTGTGCACAATCACCCCCTGTGCACCTCATCACTTACACACACACTCACATATACAGATACCCATGGAGACACCCCCCCCCCGAACCCACACCCCCACAAGATCATTCTAGAACCTGAGGTTCCACCACTCTTGGTTGTAGTTCTCCTTGGTGATGCTTCCATCAAATACCCTCCAGCGCCACTGGTCGACGAGGTAGCTGAAGGGGACAAAGGCGATCTTGTCGAGTGCCATCTTCATCAGAAAATTGATGTCTTGCTCTGCCAAGGGAAGGGAGCCTGGTCACCAGATCTCTGCCTGCCTCCTGCCACGTCCCAGTGGCTCAGCCATGATGGGTGTGTGGTGGGTGGAGAGGGGAGGAGTGGGCTCTGTGCCTTTCTGGGTCTAGCGACCTGCCTCTTGGGCTGGTATGGGAGTTCCATCCTCCCGGCTCACCCTGCTGGTGGCCTCCTTATTCCCCACTGTTCTGTCCCAACCTCTGCCTATGAGCCATCAAGTCCCCTCTCCCAGCCTCCCAAGCTCACTGCCCCTTCTTAGTCCCTCTGCCCACCAGGACTTCCCATTCCTCTCTCACCATAGCCGCCACCCTCGCTACTCAGCAGGTTGATACTGTGGAGGTGCTTGGGGGTAGACACTGAGAGGGCCAGCACATCTCCAATGGCCTCGTGAAAGCCAGGGTTGGCACCCTCCCGGAAGGTCACAGGCAAGTCCTTGTACTGCATGAAATACTGTATGTGGCCCATTTCATGATGGGCCACCACCAGGTCCTCCATGTTGACAGTGGTGCACTGCTTGATCCTGGAACACGGGGGGTGGGGCAAAGGGACCCGCTGTCCTTACTGCATACAAAGCAGACCCCCATCAATGCTATATGCAGGGAACACAGCTTTATGGGAAGGAAAACCAAAGGAGGTATGGAATGAGCCCGAGAAGGAGGGAATCTGAGGGTCAGAAGCCCCTACAGCATGGTCATCCAGGCCATTCTTCTGCTTCCAACTTCTCTGAATCACTCCAGCCCTCACTGCCATGCTGTTTTCTGACTGTGCAAAGTACTTGCTCAAAAGGCATAACTGAGGCTTCGCACTCAATTGTGATTAGCGCAGAGCTTTCTAGAATGTGGATTCTGTGTTTTTCATGCACATATTTTGTCTCTTCCAAGACTTAGGTTTCTTGAAGGGAACAACAGTTATTCTGAGCTTTTCTACATCCCATGTGCCCAACACCAGCAAACACATTCACCCAGGACTTTCGTGGTTAGGGCTGAAATGACATCTACAGAGCTGTCCACATCAGAGGCCCAACCTTGCCCTTCATCTTTCCTCATTCTCTTTTGTGAGCCGATCAAATTCTCCCTTGGATATAACCAAAACCCTTCAGTTCAGTTGACCACATTTTTCTGCCATTGTATTGGGATGGGAAGAACCTCCTGGCATCCTGGTAACACCGAGGTTGGGGTCTGCCCACCTTCTCCTATGATTCCCCATACAAGGAAAACTCCCAAGAGAGTTCTCAACCCTCTGATTCTGTACATCCATCCCTACAGCTGCAGTCCTCATGCCTTTGAAGGAAGGGCCCAAGGATAGGCAATCCCGTGAACTCTGGCTGTTTTGTTCTAGTCTCTCTGTGTCCACTCTTACTAGAAGAAACTTCATCAATAGTGGCAGATCATCTTTGCCACTTCTCCCAAGAGGTGGGGTCTTCTTTTCCTTCTTTGCATCTGTGACTTGCTTCAGCCAAGAAAATGTGGCAGAAGTGACTCTGTGCCAGTTTTGGATTTAGCCTTTAAGAAACCAGGCTGTTCTTGCTTTCTTTCTGGGGGATGCCGACTGCCAGTAAGAAATCTGACTGACTGACTGTCATACTGGGAGGAAGCCCAAGCTAGCCTGTAGAAAGATGGTCCCACCAATCCCCAGCTTCTCCAGTCATCCCAGTCCGAGGACCCAACATGTGAGTACAGAAGCCAAATGAAGCTTCCTGTCCCAGCACGTGCCACATGGAGAAAAACTGAGGTACCCAACCAAGAGCCAGAACCAAGGCTCCAGACACATGGCCCCACTGAGCTACACCAGCATCTCCAGCCATCAGAGCTACCCCAGCTGAGGTCTCCATCATTGCACAGCAGGGACAAGCCATTTCCACTGCATGTTGCCTGCGTTCCTGACTGATAAAACCACAAATATAAACAAATGGTTGTTCTATGGCACTAAGTTTTGGGGTGGTTTGTGCATCTGTCTATGCAGCAATAGACAACTGTCCTCCAATGAAGGCAGCTTCTGAGCCTCTGCCAATGGTGAATATGGATCTGTGCAAAGCCCCCCATGTTCTCATGTACCTGTCTGTGTCAAGACACATGCACCCAGGAAGATGGCCTGCTGTAGGCAGAGGTCACTCCAGAATGAGGGAAGGCTGGGAAGCTCTCACAGTGCTCACCTAGCACTGGGACCTTGGGCACTAACCAAGCTAGTGAAGCTGGTCAGTGCTTGAGAAGACCCTCACCTCGTAGACAAGGCTCCCCTGCCAGAAGCCAATGGCCAACCCGAGGCCAGGCCCAATGTTCTTGACCTTTCATGCTAAGCTCTGGCCCCTATACTTGTTTCTGCTCACTCTGGCTGAGGGGACAATAGTGGAAGCTGTACTTGGTTCATCTCCTTGCCCACTGATAAGGTCCCCTGGCTGCAACCTGGACACACCTGAAGTCCTTGCCATTGTAGAAGTCCCAGGCAGAGGCGTGGCACACTACTTCCCGCCCGTCAGTCGGCTTTTCTAGCATTGACTTGTTCCAGAACTCAAAGGGCACAGGCAACAGCCCCAGGGAGGTGAAGAAATTGTCCGCTTCCTCAAACATCCTTCTGGGTGTCCAGCCCTACAAGCAGAGGGAGCCCTGCCAAACCTGGGGCCTCTGGGGACAGACTGTGTACTGCGTCAGGGTGGGGGTTAGGAGAGGGCTCAGCCAGAGGGAATTCCTGAAGCAGAGGCCTTCTCCCACCAAGGCAGAGGTCTCCCCTCCCTTGTGCCTTGGGGTTTCCCTGGAGGAGCAGAAATGTGATGAGGGGCCCAGTGCGCACCTGCTTTATCATGGCCTCTGTGGCATCTATCTTGGGGGCTGAAGGGAAAGGTACCACCAAGTCATAGATGTTGGACCAGGTCTGAGCCCACATGTTCCCTGGAGGCAGGGAGGGGAAGAGAAGGCAGACAGAGGAGAGAGAGATGTTATTTCTTACACTCAACACCATCACCCATGGAGAAGGAACCAGATCCCAAGCCTTATGATCACAAATGTATCCCGAGCACCTGCTATTTGCAAACCGTGCTGGGATTTGACATACATTGTTTTTAGCCTGCACATCCAGCCCTGCTTTGAGTGCCAAGGGCTGAGTTCTAAGCCCCAGCTCTGCCCCCACTCTGGGGGCCACTTGGGCGTAATGCCTCCTTTTCCTGGGGTCTGTGTTTCTCAGTCATTGAGCTGATATCCGCTCCCACATCCTTGATCAAGGATGGCTGGTGTCTTGGGCTACAAGGACCCTAGAGACTGAGCAGGAACTAGATCCAAAGCTGGATGAGTTTCTGGAGTCTCCCTCACAGTTGGCAAATGGTCTGTGGCCCCGTCTGGCCTCTCTGCTCATAGTAACGAACCCCCCAGGGATGTGTTCTCTGTGGCTCGACAGGGACAAGAACCTGGTGACCTCCACTTTGCTCTAGTCCCTGCCAGACCTCACTGTCTTCCACTGCCTACTTCATTCATTCAGGGCATTTGAGTTTACAACCCCTGAAAAAATGAGGGTTCAAAAGTTGGGATGGATCTACACTCTCAATATTCTCTGTTCTCCTAATTCCTCTTCGCCTGAGTGTTGTCCTTCTAACTCCCTACTGCTACTTTTTCCATCTGTCAGAATCTCTCATCTTTTAAAATTTTTTTTTTTAATTTTTGAGGGAGAGGGTGAGAGCACACGTTTGAGCAGGGAAGGGCAGAGAGGGGGACACAGGATCTGAAGCAGGATCTGTGCTGATAGCAGCGAGCCCGATGCAGGGCTCAAACCGTGAGATCGTGACCTGAGCTGAAGTTGGATGCTTAACCGACTGAGCCACCAAGCCTTCCCAGAACCTCTCATCTTTCAAGGCTCTGCTCGTGTGCCACTTCCTGGGGGGGGGGTGCTCACTTCTCATTCCCGGCCCCTTCCTCACCACCCCTGCCCAAGCATCATGGGTCATATGGTCTCCTGCGATGACATTATGAATTCTGTCACTGCTCCACCCGTGGCGACCTGCACCGAGTGACTCTGTAGCAAGTGTGCTAAATGCAAGCAAGGGGCTCGTCTCCCCGAACCCAGCTGCCACCCGGCCCCGGCCCCGGCAACATTCCCTCCAGCCTCACACCCTCACTCCCTCCACCTGATACACCATCGTAGGATCCTGCCCAGCCTGCCCTCTGCCATGTGGAGAGCACCGGCCCCACCTTTCCTCATCTGTGTCTGTCCCCCACCCCGCACCCCCACCCCAGGCCCAGTCCCTGTGCTCACCCAGCAGGTGAGCTGGAATGGGGCCCTCCAGGTTGATGTGTTGGGGCCCGTAGTGGCGGTGCAGGGCCCGGCGCACGTAGGCGTGCAGGTTCAGGTAGAGCGGCTGCAGCTCCTGGTAGAGCTGCTCCAGGTCGCGTTCCAGGGTTGGCATCTCGTACATGGCTCTCCAGGAGTCACCTGCATCTTCGTAGCCTGCAGAGGGGGCACAGGCTCTCTCAACACCTGACCATTCCCTGAGCACCCTCTGCCCCGCCCCCTCTAGGACCTCCCTCTCACCAAGGTTAGGGGCTCAGAGGACCCCTCTGAGGGTCCCAGAGAGCCCGAGATCTTGGCCAGAGGGACTCACCATTGAGCTTGGCAGCCTTGTTGGCAAGTTCCACATATTTGGGGAAAAAGGGGAGGATTGCTCTCCCCACCTTGTCTCGCCAGCTCTCCCAGGCCCACAACAGATCTTCATGTTTCCGGGACGTGGCCATCAGATTCGTCAGATCTGGGGGGGCGTGGGGGGTAGTGACTTGAGCCTCCAGCCCTGGGCTCACCTCCCACCTCCTATAAGGTGATCTTAGTCATAGGAGTTTGGAACTCGGATAAAATTGGTGAACTCACGTCAAAAGGCCTGTACAGGCAGTGAGTCTAGTGAAATGGGAGAAAGGGCGGTGCCAGTCCTACAAAGACTTACAGGGCGGGTGGCCCCAGGGCCACGCTGCACGCACACCACCTCAGGGTTGCAGCAGCCTTGTGAAGGGTGCGCGGGTTTGCACATCAGCGTTTTGGTGACATGGCGGGTCCCCCCAGCCAGGAAGTGGCCCAGCCAGGCACAAACCCAGACTCCAGGGCTGCTGCTCCCCACTGATTCCCTGCAAACCCCTCTGTGGGAAGGACAAACGGCTTGGCCGTCACAAGACCTGAGTTCCTATCTAGTCATCCACTGACCCGAAAATTACCTTGCAAGTCACAGGACCCCCCTCCTTTCCCTACCTTTAAACATTTTTTATTTATTTTTGAGAGACAGAGAGAGACGGAGTGTGAGTGGGGGAGGGGCAGAAGGAGAGGGAGACACAGAATCCGAAGCAGGCTCCAGGCTCTGAGCTGTCGGCACAGAGCCCGACGTGGGGACCGAACTCACAAACCGTGAGATCATGACCTGAGTCAAAGTCGGGCGCTTAACCGACTGAGCCCCCCAGGTGTCCCTCCCTATCTTTAAAATGGGGATAATCCAGCACTCATGGGGTGGAAAAAGTCAAAAGGAAGCACAAGGCCCCTGAGCAGGGAGTGAGCCTTGTTGGTCGCTGAGTCCTCACAGGGCCCCGGGCACCTTTCGCTAACGGTTAGTGAACCGGACTAAATAAAAGGATTGCTGTGAAGACAGTACAGAGAGCCATCCCAACATCATCAGGGAGCCCGGAAGTCCTGGGTCTGTGTCCTGTCAAAGCCACGGGACTGTGCGTGTTGCCTCCTCAACATAGATTAAGTGGAGCTGACACGCACCTCTCGGAGCTGGGGTGAGGACGGCCTGAGCTCATGTGTCATTTTGGAAGCCTCACACAGACCGATGGTGGCTTCTCTTTCTGCCTGAGGACAGCATCTGGGGTCCCCCCACACCTCACTGACTCGCGTTCTCTCCGTTTCAGAACGTGCTTCATGATATCTACTTCTCACAGAGAATAAAGTACATTCAAGTTAGTTCTGTTTAGGGAAAAAAATGTATTTTGAGAATTTCACCTCTGCCCTCTGCCGCTGCGAGTATTCTGTTTTGTTGCTTCTTAGTTTCACTAATGGCAGTGCTCTGACGGCCCAGGCCTGGGTTAGGAGGCTAATTGACGGGGGGAGGGAGGCTGAAGGCTGCGCTCCCTTTAATGGTCTTCTCCGTAAACATGCACATACACATGCAGGCACACATATGTCTCCGCTGTGCTTTGCGTGCATACCCATGTATACAAACCGTAGGCCAAACCCTGTCTCAGGAAAGCCTTCTCTTTCTCCTGTTTATTTTCCATTTCCCCTTCTATTTGTCATTGTTCTAATGTGGGAGTTGGCAGGAGGGCCAGGAAGAGATGGTTTCTGGGTAGCGATTCCTCAGGAGAAGAATGTTTAAGCCTCTGGCTCCCCAGCCCTTGGGAGGGTGAGTCAGGAGGGAGGAAAGGACATATCTGTGTGCAGGTACTTGGGTGTCCAGGGTGAGGCTTCCAAAAGGGAGAAGGTAAGAAGCACCAGCCAGTGTGGAGAGAGAAAGGGGACAAGCGAGAGCTGGTCCACTCCTTCCGGCAGGAAGTGGCTTCTCTGAGCTGTGGCTTTGGTTTTAGGGGGGAGGTGGAGGGTGGGGGCCAGGGAAGGTGGGGAAGATGTGGACAGGGTGGAGGAAGGAAGGTGCTTAGAGTTACTATCCCTAGTCGGGCATCTAAGCACTTGGCACACAAATCTGAGGTACCTCCTACTCTGAAGGGGAGAGCACACAGAGGAATCTAGGGGGTCCCTAGAGGGAGCAGACGGGCAGACGGTCCAAAGGAGGGTTGTGCCCCATCTAAGTGGTGGCAGAGAACCCCCTGGGGGAAAACAGAGGAGTGAATCTCCTGGGCGCACCGACCCCATGAGTTAGGAGACCCTGACCCCCCTTCCATGGGCCAGCACCCCTAACACGGTCAAGCCCAGCATCCCCACCCTCCCTCTCACTCCCCACATGCCCTCACCAGGCTCCAGCTGCAGACAAGTGCCATTGGCGTGGCACACAGAGGCCACGCTGTAAGTGGTTTCCATGTCCAGCAGGATCTGGTTGTACTGCAGGAGGAAGAAGAGAGGCTGTACCCCTTTGCTACCCGTTCTGCCCCAGGCGACATCATGGGCAGGGGGCACTATGGAGCTGGGGGAGCATGTAGGTGCACGTCAATGTGGCAGATGTCATGACACAGAGGAAGAGGAAGCAGCTTGAAGGCCAGACCCCGAGCTAGGACCTGGTCCTGACCTTGGATCTTCCCCTCCCTGCTCCGCCACAAGCCACATACCTCCTCCAGCTCCTTGGCAGGCAGTGCTGCCCGCTCTAGGTCCTGAATCTTCTTCATCATCCGCTTAATGCTGTCATTCTGGAAGCTGGTCATATCAAACTGCCTGGCCCAGGTGCCGAACTTCAAGGTGTGGTTTGCCATCTGTATGTTCTTCTGTAGCTGAAGGCACAGGGGGAGAGTGGACCGTGGCATGAGGCTCAGGAGCTCTGGAGTGGCCTCTGAGAAGGAGGTGCCATAGGGGGAGCAGAAGGGACTGAGGGGTGCAGTGAGGGGGCAGTTTTATCAAGTCCGTTGCCTTTGCCGCAAAGACCCTCTTCAACCTGGACTGTCTATAATGTCCTGGATGCAGTCCGTGCCCCTCAACAGATAGCCATGGTCACGCAAGACCTATCCTGGCAGGGGAAAAGCAGGGGAAGCCCACCCTGTGTCTTGTTAGCAGACGGACAGGTTGGCATTAGTTCTGTGGCCTGAGCTTTAGGGTCCCATGTGTAAAATGGGAATAAGATCACTGGTTTTGCAAGGCTACCGAGGAATAAATGAGGCAGCAGATATAAAGCGCCAAGGAACTGTGGACAGCACACACAATGGTCTTCAAGAAATGCTAGTTCTTAGGGCCCCTGGGTGGCTCAGTCGTTGAGCATCTGACCTCGGCCCGGTAATGATCTCGCGGTCTGTGAGTTCGAGCCCCGTGTCAGGCTCTGTGCTGACAGCTCGGAGCCTGGAGCCTGCTTCACATTCTGTGTCTCCCCATCTCTTGGCCCCTCCCCTGCTTGCACTCTGTTTCTCTCTCTCTCTCAAAGATAAACAAACGTTTCAAAAAAAGAAAAAAAGAAATGCTAGTTCTCGGTGGCTCACCTCGGTATAATCTGCACTCACCACACAGGTGAAGAGTGGAGTGAAGGGAAGCTAGTCCTTGTTGTGATGGCAAACAGGGACTTTCAATCTACAAATCCACCTTTACTGTTACTTATTTATGTACAAATCATTTTTAATTTTTTTAACACTTATTTATTCTTGAGAGAGAGAGAAAGAGGGGGGCGAGGGGGAGAAAGAGAGAGGGAGACAGAATCCAAAGCAGGCTTCAGGCTCTGAGCTGTCAGCACAGAGCCCGATGCGGGGCTTGAACTCACGAACTGTGAGATCATGACCTGAGCTGAACTTGGCCACTTAACCAACTGAGCCACCCAGGCGCCCTTATGTACAAATCATTCTATTGCTAACAACAGACTGCTTGTTAATCAGAGACAACTTCTTTAGGCATTGAGCATTTACCCACCCAAATCTGAAGTTGAGTATTATTTTAAATATTTCCTCTGGATTTTTCACAAATCCTGACAGCCTCCCTCCACACACACACACACACACACACACACACACACACACTGGGTGTGTGGGGGGGGAGGGGGCAGCTGGCTCTGTCTTCGGTTTTAAGGATTGGTCCCTGGGAGGAGGAGCAGGCACATGCGGGGTGTGTGTGTGTGTGTGTGTGTGTGTGTGTGTGTGTGTATGGGGGGGAGGGGGCACATGGACAGGGTCCCTACCAGGATCTTGCTGGCCTCTGTGGTGATGTTGGTGTTATAGTTCCAGTTAGCCTCAGCATACTCATTCCATATCACCTGGGATCTTCGGTCATATTCCTCCACAAACTTTCTAGCCTCCACCTCATCGGTCAGCAGGCCTGTAGGACAGAGTAGAGGCAAACAGACAGGCCTCCCCTTGCCCTCTGCTGCGGGTGGGCCCAAGCCTGCCACTGTCCCTGCCTCTCCCTCCTCACCGGCCCCCCCCGGCCCCGCCCCGCCCCCCAGCCGGTCCCACTTGGGTTCTGGGTTGTCTGGCTGCTGGTTGTTGTCTGGCGAGTTGTTGTCTGGCTGCTGGTTGTTGCCTGGCTGGTTGTTCCCTGGTTGGTTGTCACCTGGTGGGTGGCCTCCTGGCTGGGGACCAGCATGGGGTGCCCACAGCAGAGCAGGAGAAGGAAGAGGCTAGGCAGTCCTGGAGCAGCCCAACCTTGGCCCATGGCCGCAGGAGAGCAGAGCCCTGTAGCCACAGTCCCCCTGGCCAATAAGAATGGAGCCTGCAATGTGACCTCATAGAGCAGTGTGCCTGCCAGCCTGCCCCCAGGGAGGGGCCTCAGATCTGGGCACACCCTCTCTAGAATGATGGGGAAGAAACATACCTGTCCGCCACCCCCCCGTCCCCCGCCCAAACCAAGCTGTGATGAGCAAAGGCCCTTTAGGGCAGGGCACCGGGGTCCAGCTGGGAGCAGCTCACCAGGAACCAGGAACCAGGGGCCTGTGTCCAGAGCCCAGAATCGGAGAGTTGCTTTAGCACCCCACCCCACCCTCCATCAGGGCTTTACCAATGTCCTGTGGGTAATTGTGGGGTACTGGTGGCCGCCACTGGTATTCCGGCCACCCCAGCACTTCGCCGTTGCGCTGATTCTGCTCCTGCAGCCACCGGCTGACCGGCTGGAAGTAGTTGAGCAGAGGTTGAGCATCCAGTGTATCTGAGCCAATCGCCTCCTTTAGCACCTCCTGCCAGGGCCGTGAGGAGCCTGACCGCAGCGCCTCCCTGTCAGGCAGAATGGGCACGGTGGGCACAGGGGGCACAGACCAGCATCCAGTACTGGTCCCTGGCCCACCTCTGTCCCCCACTGGCCTGCAAGAACAGCAACATTAAGATTCTGGGGAACCAGGAGCTCTGGGAAGGGGACAGGGATGTTGTCTCGTCCCATGCTAGCCAGAAGGCCCACTCTGTAAATACTTGCGAGGAAGGAGGGGGTGGGAGGGAAGAAAGTCTCCCTCTGCTGGCAGGGCCCTGTGACTTTCCCATGAGCAGCCAGTTGCCTTTTAGACACATCTTCCTTCCCCCTCTCCCCTCACCTCCCCCTTGCCCTCTTGATCCCCCCACACACCTGAGCTTGGCCCCCGCCTGGGTGGACTGGTAGATGTCGCACTTGTGCAGTGGGCCTTGGTGACCCGCCTCCTTGCACAGGGCTTGATGGAACTGGAATTGCAGCACAAAACTCACAAAGTACCTGCAGGTACGGGCTGGGTGTTAGGGGGGGTGGTGGGGGGGGGGCCTTGCCCGGGCACCATTCAGCTCCCCACAGGGCAGAGGCCAGACGGGGGAGAAGGGAAAACCAAGCCTGGATCCAGGGAGAGGCCCACTTAAAATTCCAGGCTCACGGGGGGCCCAGAAGAGCATGGGGGACAAGCCCTGAAAACTGGTAGGGGTTGGGGGGGGCAGTAGTACCTGATGTACGGTGTTACATTTGGGACATGAAACTTAGCTCCGGCATCAAAGTGCGTTTCATTTCGGGCAATTGGAGCACAGATTCCCTGATACTTGGTTCTAGAAGAGGATTGATAAATTGTTTTAGGATGTCAGGATTGCATGAAGGCTATTTTAGCCTTTGCAAAAAATGCCGTTAAGCAGGCATTCCCACCTTTCCCACGGGGGCCATCCCTTCCCCTCCTGGTGAATTGGGGAAGACTTCTTGGAGGAGGGAGTTTCAGGCAGGACAGAATGTATGGGGAAAAGGGTGAGGCGGGGGGGGGGGGGGGGGGGGGGGGGGGGGGGGCGGTGTGATGGAGGCAGGAGGCTCCTGGTTGTCCAGGAGAGTGGGGAGGGCCTCTTGGGATTAGGCCTTTCCTGATTCTCCTTTGCTCACCGAAGATACCACCAGTCAAAGTTGTAGCGGGAAGGAGGGGTTCGCCCACTAAAGACCCCCCAGCGCCACTGGTCCACCAAGTAGCCAAAGGGCAGGAAGGCAATTTTTTCCAGTGCCATCTTTAACAAGTAATTGATGTCACTTTCTGTCGGAAGAGGAGATGAGAAGAGAGGTCAGAGGGAGATGGGGGTCCAGCTAGGGCAGGGTGGGCCTGGGCAGGAGCCGGCGGGAGCCAGCAGGTGGAGGGGCTGGCAGATGCAGAGAAAGGAAGGCTGGCCTTCAGGACCATGGAGCCCTGCTTGGAAGAGGGCCCTTGGGCAGTGTCCAGGTGGGACTCGGGGTGGGCTGTGAGGCTCCGGGTGGATCCCCAAACCTGCCTGACCTGGGGCAGAGCGGCAGAAACAGGAAGGGCAGGTGGGAACACGGGCAAGTTGAGTCCTGCCGTGGGATGGAGTGGGGTCTGGGTAGGGCCGGGCCGGGTCCTCTCCACCCCCCATACCCATGTCATTGCTGACATTGTCCAGCAGGCCAATTTTGTACAGATGTTCAGGAGTGGAGACGGAGAGCGCCAGCACATCCCCGATGGCCTCGTGGAAGCCAGGGTTGGCCCCTTGGCGCAGGGAGACAGGCTGGTCCTTGTACTGCAGATAGTACTGCACGTGGCCCATCTCGTGGTGCACCGTGGACAGCTGGTCCATAGTGACCCGCGTGCACTGCTTGATCCTGGGGCAGGGAGATGGCGAGGGTGAGGCTGAAGGACAGGGCAGGGACTAGAGCATGGGGAGGCTGGCCCCTGAGGGAAAGGGACCAGGCGGGCGCTGCCCTGGGCCTTGAAGGAGCTGGTGGAAACATACGCATCCTTTGCCCTGTCCCAGCCCACACTCAGGCCTTTGTCCTCCATTCCAATGTACAGAGTTGCTCCCCGGCAAAGCTGCTAAGGGAAGGTGGCCTAGACGGTCTCATATGCCCAGTGGCCTTGGAACAGACCCAGTCCACCAAACAGTGTTGGGGCTGGGGTAGAGGTTGGCCTGGGAAATGGCTTTCCTGTGCCCAGGCTGCCCACCCTTCCTGAAGCTCCAGAAACCCCCCTTTTCCCTCCCATGTCTAGACCTGAAGTCTTTCCTGTTGTAGAAGTCCCAGGCAGAGGCGTGGCACACCACCTGACGCCCATCGGTTGGTTTCTCCAGCATGGACCTTGTCCAAAACTCAGGAGGCATGGGCAAGAGCCCCAGGGAGGTGAAGAATTCCTCTGCCACTCGGAACATGTGCGTAATGTTCCAGCCCTGGTTTGGGGGGGTGGTGGTGCAGGTCCAGGTCAGGGACCAGCAGAGGGAGCTCACTGTGGCTGCCCCAGGGGCGGGTCTAAGGGTCTCCCACCTAGATTCGCTCCTTGCTCGTGAAGGGCATCTCTGCTCTGTGGCCTCCCTTCCCAGAGGCAGGACCCCTACTAACCATAGTGGATAAACAAAAGTAGACGGCTGCTCTCACCCCACCTGTGGGATCCTGGAAGGAGGGGCTGGCACCTCACCCAGGACACAGACCCCAGATCACTGCTTGTACACACACTCAAGGCTGCTGCTATGTAGAAAGGGCAGGACTGAGGTCCCTGCCCTACCCGTCTCTCTCACATGACTTCTTCCTG
Source organism: Panthera uncia (assembly GCF_023721935.1). Lineage (NCBI taxonomy): Eukaryota > Metazoa > Chordata > Mammalia > Carnivora > Felidae > Panthera > Panthera uncia. Next base: position 16,544,063 of record NC_064814.1, on the reverse strand, counting down.
CCCTTCTCCCCGTGTCTGACTACTTCTTGCTGCCCCCACCCTGGCCTGACTCGAAACTTACCTTCTTCACCATAGTGCTGGTCACGTCGAGACTGGGCTTGTTAGGAAAAGGCACCACCATATCATAGAGGTTGTCCCAGCTCTGGGCCCACATGTCCCCTAGACAGAGGAGGGGAGCCAGATAGCTTAGTTCCCTGCCTGCTTCCCCATATGTGCTGCTGGGCAGCTATCTGGGTCCCTGGCACCTGGGCCCTGGGAACTCAAGGGTAGCCTGCTCGGCCGGCTGAACCAAGCATTTTCTAGATCAGTCCCACTCAGACTCCTGAATGCTCCAGGATCTCTGGGGTTGGCGGTGTGAGCCCACATGATGCTGCTGGGGTCCTTCCTGGTGGTGCCGGGGTCCCTGCCTCCCAACCCTGAGGCAAGGCCACTGGGCTTGCACCCTGGGGCATAATCTTATCCCTTCCCCACTGGATGCAGTCAAAGTCTTCAGTGTGATTCCTAGCTCTGCCTTTTGCTAGTTCTCTGCCCTCTGCCAAGTCATTTATGCACCTCAAACTTCAGAGTCACTGTCTGAAAAGTAGGAACAGTAATGGTGATGAGAAGGGCCGCCTGCTATATGGGGTCATGGGGTGAGCTACGTGGGCTCGTGTGTGAGAGTGGACAGGATGATGCTCTAAAATGTGAGGCATGAGGAGGACAATCCATGGGACATGCATAGAGGCAAGGCAATGCCCTTACCCAGCAGGTGAGCAGGGATGGGTCCCCTGAGGTTGATGTATTTGTCCCCATATCGGCGGTGCAGCGCACGGCGGACATAGGCATGGAGGTTCAGGTAGAGGGGCTCTACTTGATGGTAGAGGTGTTCCAGATCCTCCACGAAGGTGGGTGAGTCATACCAGGAGCGCCAGTAGGCCCCCGTGTCTGAGAAGCCTGGTGGAGGGGGCAGGGGTGGTATTGGGGTGCAGCTCAGGTCCCAGGCTCTGGCACTTCCATGCCCAGCTACTTCTTCGCCATTCTCCCAGCCTGCGGCCCATGTATCCGCCAGCTACTTAGAAAAGATGGCCTGGGGACCACTGCTCTGTGATTTTCCAACTAGGGGTCATTCCAACTCTAGCTAAATAGATCCCGGAGAGGCAAAGACGAGTGCTGGGGCTCTGAGGTGTGACAGGAGAGGCAGGCAAGAGGGCCAGTGTGAGAGCCAGGCAGCAGCCCAGAGGAAGGCAGACAGGGCTCGAGCTGGTTCTGTGCGACCTTGGGTCAGTGTACAGAGTCACTGCAACACTTACTCTTTCTGGGGTTGGGCTCAGTGGGGACAGTAGATGATGGGAGAGCACGTTGCCGTCTGGGAAGGGCAGTGCTCACACAACGGATGGGGTGGGTAAACTCACCATCCTGCTTGTAGGCCTCATTGCTGAGGGCAGTGAAGTTCTGGTACAGGGGTTTCAGCGGGATGCCCACAGCGTTGTGCCAGCCCTCCCAGGCATAGAGCAGCACGGAGTAGCTTCTTGATATAGCCATGATGTGGGTGAGCTCTGAGACACAGGTGAGTGGGGTCAGGTGCTTCCTTTGAAGGCAGCGACGGTCTTCAATAAAGCACCCATGCTGGTCTTCACCATCTCTACCTGCTTCCTCAACATCATGATGCCCCCAAAGCCAAGGGTTGCCTATAGGCTGGGTGGGATGGGACTGGGAGCTATACAAAGAGAGCACCCAAGAGGGGCCCTTGTCCCTAGGAAAGGGAGGTGGACAAAAGGAGGACACCCAGAGGCCAGTTCCAGACAGACTCTTCATGGCTCATTGGTTACAGTGGCTAACCTCAGGCTGCCTAGTGGATGGAGTAGGGTGTGGGCGGAGAATAGGAAGGTATAAGCAGAAGTCACAAGGGTCTAAGGCCTGTGGAGGGCTCTTGGGAGACTGAGAGGATCCATAAAAGGGAAAACCAGGCAGCCAAGAGGAAGGCTAGTAGGGATGGGAGAGGCCAAAGAACGCATGGGGGGGGGGGTGGGGGGGGGGATGGGAGCTGGAGGCTGGAGGTTTCAGAAATCAGATTGCCCAGAGAAGCAAGGGTGCGGGGGCATCTGACAGTCCAGCCTCAACTGGAGGTCAGCGCCTTTGGGTTTGGATTTACCCACTCCCTCCACGGCCCCTCCCATTAAACATACCCTCTTTATGGGTACAGCAGGGCTGCAGGGGTGGGGTGGGGTGGGGTGGGGTGGGGTGGGGAAGGGCCGGGAACCCCCAGCAGAGAGAGATAGTAGGGACAGAGCCATACCTGGGTCCAGGGACCAGCAGATGGCAGTCTTGTTGGGATAGTAGCAGACCTTGGCCGTGGAATAGATCCTGTTCATGTTGCTTAGCAGAGAGTTGTACTGGGGAGTTAGAGTTGAGAAAATGTTAGTAGTGAACAGCCCCCAGAGGTAATGTGGCTGCCCCCTCCTCTTTCTGCTAGGACGAAAAGGAGGCCCAGAGAGGGGATGTGGCTTGGACAAGGCCACTCAGTGGCACTCAGGGCACTTCTGATCACTAACACACTGATTCCCCTTCCGGTGGAGGCAGCCTGTGGAGGTGGAAACAAGTGTCCTTAGAATTTGGGATGGGGTTCAAGTCCAAGTTCAGCCACTGCCTTGCAGTGAGGGCAAATCCCTCTCACTCTCTGGCCTGATGCCTTCTCAGTCCTCCTCAGTCTTTCTAAGGAAGCCCATTAATCCAACCAGACTATGGAGAAATTTTGAAAAACCCCTTTTCATCTGTTTACTTGAATTTTGCTTTCTATACCCCATCTCCAAGGAAAATCAATGTTTCAGGAAGCCATTCTGTGCTTACAGAGGCTTCCCCTACAATCAGGGTGCATACAGATTCCAGGGTCCCTCCCTGCCAGGCTCTTCCCCACCACCACCACCACAGTGCAGCACTGGAAGGCACACTGGCCATTTCTGCCTCCACCCCTCAGGTCCACCAGGCCCACCTGCTGCCGCTTTGCCACAGACAGGTTGGCAGGGCCCAGGGTGCGCACACCACTGATGACCCTTCGCAGGATCGGGTCACTGAAGTTCTGCCAGATTGGGTCATACAGGTCCTTAGCCTTCTGGCCCCAGATCTCAGCAAACTCCTGGTTGAGCAGGGCTGCTTCCTCCTATGGGCACCAGAGGGGATACAGGGGAGGCCATGGCACTGGAGAAGGGTTGGAAGACCAAGGGCGCCTGGAGACTGGGGCTTGCGGGAGCACCGCTCCCTCCTCTGGGGCCTTCGGGGTCAGGAACTGGGGGAATCTGCCTAAGGTGGGCAGTGGAGCAGAAATTGGGGCTAGAAGAGAGGCAGGTGGAGGAGAGGGTAAATAGACAGTGGTGAGCAGTGACAGGAACAGGAGACAGGGGTAGGTTTCGGCTACAGAGGATGAGGACCCAGAGCAGAGTGGGCACCCTCAGCGCAGACTGCCGCTGACCCAGCCCGAGGTCATCCCAGGGAGCTGCCACCTGGGGGGGGTAGGGGAGGTGGGTCGAGGTCGGAGGAGCCAGCTTTATCCATTTGGTTCTTGTACTGGGCACCCACCGCGCGTCTGATGGGGCGGAGCGGGGCTGGGGGCGCGGGCGGGTTCTCACCTGGTCCCCGCGGCTCAGGGGTCGGGGGCGCGCGCCCAGCTGTGACTTCCCGCCCCCCAGCGCCCGGTCGCAGGCCTGTGATTGGGCGTCCGGGCCCCGCCCCCGCCCCCGCCCCGGGCCCGCGCGCCCACCTGGAGCCGCGCGTTCTCCTCTGTGATGTTGGTGTCGTACTCCCAGCTGGCGACCGTGCTCTGGTACATCACCAGCTCGGCGCTCGAGTTGAAGCTCTTCACGAAGAGCTGCGCCCCGGACTCGTCGGCGGAAAAGTTTCCGGGATGCAGCTCGGGGTCGAGCGCCAGGGCGGCGGGCGGCGGCGGCAGCAGCAGCGGCAGCGGCAGCAGCAGCAGCAGCGGCAGCGGCGGCAGCGGCCCCCGCCGGGGACGGCCCGACGCGGCCCCCATGGCGCGGTGCGCGCTGTACGACGCGGAGCAGCCCCTTCTCCCGCGCCGCGCCCGCCCTGCGGATTATAAAACCCCGCCGCCGCCTTCCGACACACCCCCACCTCCCCGCCCCGCAGCGCTTCCTCCTCGGCTCCAAAGTCCCCCAGCCGCGGGCCTAACCGAGCGGGGCGGGGACCGACGCTTCCTGGCCCGCCCGGGCAGGGGCGACTGGCCGGGGAGGGGCCAAGGCGGCCCCCTGCGAACTGCAGCCGGGGGCGTGGGGGGGGGGTGGTGGCGGTGGCGGAGGGGGCTCAGGTCAGGCTCTCACAGAGGAAGCTTGAAAGGGGGACCCCTCCACACACACACACCTCTGAGGCTGAGGGAGCCAGCAGTTTGCTGGAACACCCAAGTCTGCACACGGTGCCCTCTCCCTGCCATCACCCAGCCTCGGCGCAGGCCCCCGGGAGCCCGGCGGTCTGCGATGCTCAATCTTCCGGCCTCACCGCCCCAGGCCTCTCTGGGTTCCCGAGTGACAAAGTGGGGGAGCTGTCCGCAGCGCCGCTGGTGCAGCAGAGATGGGGTTAATGATCAGTCACCGGGTCCGGCTTCTCCGCCAGGCCTTGGGGGGAGGGGGTGTGGCCTGCACCCGCGCGGGGAAAGTTTCGGCTTTGGAGGCTGGAGGCGCCCCGGGGGAGGTGCCGCAGAGATGCTCAGAGCCCCCGGCGCACCTGCACACTGAGTGGGGGACTACCGGGAAAGGGGGGAAGAATGGAAGGGGCTGTTGTGACAGGGTTCGCATAGAGGGACGGGAGGGCTGGCACACACGCCCTCTTCCCCCTGGGGACACAAGCTGTCAGTCGCTTACACAGAAAAAACCACACAGACTTGCAGGCTCTGAGAGCTAGAGATGAGCCTCCTGATGGGAAGTACCCCTTCACTGACAGATGAAGAGATCAAGACAGGTTGAGTGGCTGGCTCCAAGTCACCTCAGGCCTCCACACTCCTCATTCTTTCCCTGTCTCATCCACGTGTCCCTCCAAGTGACAAGCACAGGGAAGGGAGAGAATGGCATCTCCCCAGGTTGTGGAAGCTGAGGGTCCTCCCCTAACTCCTCCTGGGGGCATCCGTCCCCAGAGGTGGGAGGACCCTATATGTGGAGAAGGGTGTGGGAGGGGAGGCTGGAAGAAGCAGAGGCAGGGCAGAAGCAGCAGGAAAAGAAGCAGTCGAGAGCTGCGCGGGCGCCCACAAGGCGTTCAGCTGCTTGGGGCAGTTGGGGATCCTGGGTACCCACGTGTGGATGGAGCCTGAAGCTCTGAGGGACACATGGGCTCACCTCGTCCTGGAGCATGTGCAGGAGGCCGTGACCTGAGGAACCCCGAGATGGTGCCGTCTTGTCAGATGACACAGTGCCAGGAAGACAGGTGTGGAGGAGGATGGGGGTAGAGGTGGGTTGAAGAGGAAGGTGCTCTCGGGGGGTCCTCATAGCTTGGTTTTCCATGCTATGAGGGCAATGAGCCATGGGGCACACAAGTGAGCTGCTGTTTTCTGGGAAGGAAGAGTCTCCACCGGAGGCTTGGGTGGGGTGGGGGTGGGGTGGGGTGGTGAGAGCGACACCCTTTCAGCCCCTGGAGGAGGGGGGAGGAGAGGAGGATGGGTGCAGTGCAAAAAGAGCGTGAGGCTTAGCTTGTAACCAGGGAGCCTTTTTCTGTCTTCAGGAAAGAAACCCCAGGAAAGCAGGATGGAGGCAGGTTTCAGCCAGGGCTGCCCTCTGAAGAGCTCCTGAGAACCACATCTAGGACGATGGTAGAGCAGGCTGGTCCCCTCTCAGGTCTGTGTGGCATTGTGATGATGTCTACAGAACATCTGGGTTCGGCATGGAGCAGCCTCTGCTTCGCCGAAAAAATCACAGAAGAAAGGTAAACAGGTGGGAAGATAGTCTAATCCCTGTGGTTTGCGTGGAACAAACTGATACCAGGGCTGGTTGGAGGCGTCACTGCACCTCTCTAACGGTCACATTTACTATAATAGCTTGTTGAGGGGTGCTGCTTCCCTACTACGCCATCAACTCCAGGAGACAGAGACTCTGTCTGCCTTATTCTCGGGTTTTCCTAGAGCTTAGCACAGTGCCTGGCACAAAGTAGGCCCTCATTCAAGGAAGGGGGGACGTGGATAAAAGGAATAAACACCAATCATATTCACTTTCCAGGTGGGAGGCTCACAGCCTACAAGAACAACAGGAAGAGCCAGACCTCACTAATCGGGAATTTGCAATAACATTGACACTGCCTTGATCCCAATGAGTAAAAGTTAAAAACTTCTCACTCTCTTTTTAGGTTCTTATTCATGAGGGAGAGCTATAGTAAGAATACACCTTACATCTGGATAGCACTTTAGACCTCCTAAATTCTTTTGTGGAAATTATCTAATTTGATATTTGCAATAACCTTGAGAGGTAGGAAAGAGATAAGGTCCTTTGGTCAGTCAGCTGCTTCCTGGCTGCCATCAAAACAATGGAGGGGTTTCTGATTCCTATAGGAGGAGGTCACTGTGATTAGGCCAGTGCACAGCGCTGTGGATGCCTGACCCAACAAAGGAAATGCAGTCTGCTTGGGAGATCACTCAATATCTCCACCTCTCTTCCAGGGGAGGAGAAATCACCAGCTACCACAGATCGAGGAAAAAAAAAAATCGCTTAGAAAAATATGCTCCCAAATGGAATAAGATTGAGAGTCTAGAAATAAACCCTTACATTTACATTCACTTGACTTTTTGATAAGGGTGCCCAGACAATTAAATGGGGTGGAGGGAAAGGGAAGAAAGTCTTTTTAACAAATGGTTCTGGGACAAACTGGATTTCCACATGCCAAAAGACGAAGTTGGATTCCTATCTCATATCCTTTACAAAAATTAACCCAAAATGGATCACAGACAATGTAAGAGCTAAAATCATAAACGTATTAGAAGAAATATAGATATAGGGGTGCCTGGGTGGCTCAGTTGGTTAAGCGTTCAACTTTGGGTCAGGTCATGATCTCATCGTTCATGGGTTCGAGCCCCACGTTGGGCTGTGTGCTGACAGCTCAGAGCCTGGAGCCTGCTTCTGATTCTATGTGTCTCTCTCCCTCTGCCCCTCTCCCGCTCAATCACTGTCTCTCCCTCTCAAAAATGAATAAATGTTAAAAAAGAAACAACATAGATATAAACCTTTGTGACCTTGGATTAGGTAGTAGTTTCTTAGATATGACACTAAAAGCACAAGTGATAAAAGAAAAATTAGGTAAATTAGACTTCATCAAAATTAAAGACTTCTGTGCTTCAAAGGATACCATCAAAAAAAAATGAAAAAGACAACCCACGAAATGGGAGAAAATATTTGTAAAGCATGCATATAATAAGGGACTTGTGTCCCTCTTGAGTTGTAAGAACTCTTACAACTCAACAAAAAGACAAATAACTCAGTTTAAAAATGGACAGAAGAGGGGCACCTGGGGGCTCAGTCGCTTAAGTGTCTGACTTTGGCTCAGGTTCTGATTTCTTGGTTTGTGAATTCAAGCCCCACGTTGGGCTCTGTGCTGATGGTGAGGAGCCTGCTTGGGATTCTCTCTTTCTCATCTCTCTCTCTGCCTCTTCCCCACTTGTGTGCTCTCTCTCCCTCAAAATAAATAACCTTCAAAAAAAAACGGGCATAAAGGGGCACCTGAGGGGCTCAGTCAGCTAAACGTCCGACTCTTGGTTTTGGCTTAGGTCATGATCTCACAGTTTCGTGAGTTTGAGCCCCACATTGAGCTGCCAGAGCACAGCCTGCTTGGGGTTCTCTCTCTCCCCTTTCTCTCTGCCCCTACCCCTCTCTCTCTCACTCTCTCTCAAAACAAATAAATAGGTAAATAAATAACTGAAAAAAAATGGGCAGAGGATTTGAATAGACATTCACCAGAGACAACCAAATAACCAATAAGCACATGAAAAGATGATGGTCAACTTCATTAGTCATCAGGAAAATGTAAATCAAACCTCAAACTGAGTTACCAGTTAACACCCACCAAGACACCTAAAATTAAAAAGATAGACAATAACAAATGTTGTTGAGGATGTGGGGAAATTGGAACCCTTACATATTGCTGGTGGGATTATAAAATGGTGGTAGCCACTTTGGAAAACAGGTTGGCAGTTCCTCAAAACGTTGAACATAGAGTTACCGTTGTGACCCTGCAACTCCATTCTGGGGTATATACCCAAGAGAATTGAAAACGCAGCCACACAACAACTTTCACACAAATGCCCAAGAAGCCTATTATTATTCATAATAGCCCCAAACTGGAAACAACCCAAATGTCCATCAACTGATGGATGGATAAACAAAAAGTGGTATATTCATACAATGGAGTATTATTCAACCATAAAAAGAAATGAGGTATTGATTATATGCTACAAGTATTGATGCTATCATATGCTGCAACATGGATGAACCTTTAAAACATTATGCTAAGCAAAAGAAGTCGGTCACAAAAGGCCACATATTTTATAAATCCATTTATATGAAACTTCTAGACTAGGCAAATCTGCAGAGACCGAAAGTAGATTAGTGGGTGTTAGGGACTGGGGGGAGGGGAAATGGAGGTGACTGCCAATGGTATGGAGTTTCTTTTGGGATGATGAAAATGTTCTGGAATTAGCAGTGAGGGTTGGGTAAGTCCGTGAATATACTGAAAACCACTGAATTGTATACTTGGAAAGGGGGAATTTTATAGTATATGAATTACATCTCAATAAAGCTGTTATTAAAAAATATGCCCGAATATTTACTTCTATGTTTCTATGATCATCAAGCAATCTCCTGATTATTGATTGGTTTTCAGAGAAGCTGTGGTTCTCTTACTGAATACCCACCTACTCCTGTTTGCTTGGCCAAAACCTACCCATCTCTCAAAGCCCAGCCCATGAAAAGGTCTAGTTTCCTAAATCCATGCTAATCTCTCTTTTCTATATTTATTCAGCATTAAGTCACATAGGCACCAAAAGCAAAGTATAGGGGAAATAGCACTGGATTAGGAGCCAGAAAAAGCTGGGCCACACTTATATGTCTTACGACCTGAGCAAAATAATCTCTTTGAGCCTCAGTGTCCTCATGTGTGAAATGGCTGTAAACACTTTTACCCATCCCCCCATCTAAGCATTGTGAGAAAATGAAGACCCATCCCTTGTCAGTCATCATACACAATATGTTATTAATATCATAAAAATCATCAGCATTCTTTATATGCAAGACACTGAGAAATACAAGATTACCTTTAATATAAAGATTGAGATGAAGAGAAAATTAGGTCTCTGAGGCCACGTGCCTAAGGCTGGTGTAAGTTGTAGGTGCTAAGGAGTCCAGAGGAAGAAGGTTCAAGTAGGCTGGAGGGGACAGGCAAGAGAGCTTCCTTTGGAGAAAGGCAGACTCTGAGAGAGGTAGGCACCCCTCCACCCCACCACCCCCCTGGCAGAAAGCAGGAGCCCAGTGTGGGAGGGGACTAACAAGGATGCTTGGAGGCCAAGGTGAATCTGGTTTGTTTAGACTCAACCAGCACTGTCCAGTGGAACTTTCTTGTGATAATGGAAATGTCTGTCCAACAGAAATATAATGAGAGCTACATATATATAATTTAAAATTTTCTGGTAACCACATTTAAAAAAATAAAAAAAAGAGGTAACATTCATTTTATTAACATTTTAATAACATTGAGTTAATAATTAATATTTTATTTAAACCGATATATCCAAAATGTTATCGCTTCAACATGTGATTAATACAAAAATTAGTAATGAGATATTTTACCTTTTTTTGCAGCCTAAGTCTTAAAACCCTGGTGTGCATTGGAGTGCCTGGGTGGTTCAGTCGGTTAAGTGTCTGACTCTTGATTTTGGCTCAGGTCATGATCTCATGGTTCTTGAGTTCGAGCCCCACGTGGGGCTCCCAGCTGAGAGTGCAGAGCCTGCTTGGGATTGTCTCTCTCTGCCCCTCCCCTGCTCTTGCACACGTGCTCTCTCTCTTTCAAAATCAATAAATAAAAACTTAAAAAAAATCTGGTGTGCATTTTACACATCACAATTTGGATGCTAAATTTTCACCAGAGTGGAATGTAGTCCTACTAAAGCAATAAAGTTGTGTTTAATGGGAAGATATTTTTTACTGCTTCTGTTTTTAAATTAAAATTAACTAGGGGGCACCTGGCTGGCGCAGTCAGTAGAGCATATGATTCTTGATCTTGGGGCTGAGAGTTTAACACCTTGTTAGGTGTAGAGATTACATTTATTTAAGAATAAATAAACAAATAAATAGGTAAATAAATAATGCAAACTTAAAAAAAAAAAGATTATGAGGGTAGATCATGGGATTGAAGCTGGAGATAGCTTCCAAATCCACACCTCCAGCCCAGACCTCCCTGGGCCCTAGGCGCATGCTCAGCTGCCTTCTGGAGTTATCTGTCTGAGGTCTGGATTAGGATGGTGAGGACCGTAGGACTGCTTTCCTCCAGAGGCCACCCCGCCATGGAAACGTGGAATCCTAGGTTTGCAGAGTACTTTCAGTCTCGCCTGGCCCAGTTGCCTCCAGATGGGATCCTGGATGCCTAGCGTTCTTGAAGGTGCTCATGAGGGTCAGACAACCATTTTCAACACCTCCAGCTTTCTAACTGAAATCATACATCTCCCCCAGATGCGTCTACGGCATGGGTTACCTAAAGCGTGCCATTCGTGCTTTTGGTGGACACGGGAAGAGCTCTGTTGGATAACACCAGTAATCTCCATCTGATCACAAGCTTGGCTGCTTTAATTCAGTCTAAAAGTATTTACTGAGACCATGTTATAGCCAGGCACTTCTGCATGCTGGGGTCTCGGCAGAGAGCTAAACAGCCCAGCTGGATGTGTGTCTGTGCTGGGGAGATGACAATGTCATGTTGCAAAATAAATGAGGCTGCGGTTGGAGCACACAGAGGAGGACGTGCAGATGTGCTGTTCCACCTGGGGCATCAGGGAAGAGGGCCCTGGAGGAAGCCAGCCAGCAGCCTTGTGGACATCTGGGGAGGGGCTCTTCAGGGACCCCGCAGGAGCTAGTCCCCACCTTTGAGGAACAGCCAGGGGGGTGGGCCTCGGTGGCTGAAGCAGAGGGAGCCATGAGCAGGCTAAGGGCAGACAGGTGGCCAGAGCGTGTTTAATCTTGTCGGCTGGAGTAGGGACCTGGTTATCCTGGGATGAATGGAATTTGGGTATTGGAGGTAGCCTTTCATTTTTAAAAATGTCTTTTTATGTAATATATGTACATTATAAATAGTATAAACATGTATGTATACTTGATATAGAATGTAATGTACTTTTTGAAGCATAATAAAATGAATACCATAAACTCACTTTCCAATATTATTCTTGTCTAGCTGAGACTAGTCCTTCCCTTTTCTCCACATGCACCCCCATCTGACTCCCCTGAATGCTGTGTTTATTACTCTCTTCAATTTTTAATTTTTTATTATTTTTAAACATTTTTAAAAAATGTTTATTTATTTTTGAGAGAGAGAGAGAGAGAGCACAAGCAGGGGAGGGGCAGAGAGAGAGGACGGCTGATCCAAAGGGGGCTCCATACTGACAGCAGCAAGCCTGATGCGGGGCTGCAACTCACAAACCATGAGATCCTGACCTGAGCCAAAGTAGGACGCTCAACCCAGGCGTCCCAGCTCTCCTCACTTTTAAAGAATAGTTTCAGTACTGTGTATTTCACACTGTTTAGTTTTGTTTGTTTTAGAGTTTTATAAAAACAGTGTCACCTAGGAATGTACCTAAGAGACATGAAAACACGTATTTGTTCAAAGACTTGCATGCCAAGCAGTGTTATTCAAAATAGCTGACAAGTGGAAATCACCACTTGTGATGTCCACCAACTTGTGAATGAGTAAACGAAGTGTGGTGTATCTGCATAAAGGAACGGACAAAGAAATGAAGTTCTGATGCAAGCTATAACACGGACGGACGGACTCCAAAAACATGATGCTAAATGAAAGAAACAAGACATGAAAGACTACATGTTGTATGATTTCACTTATATACAATGTTCAGAAAAGTCAGGTCTAGAGAGACAGAACATAGGTCAGGGGTTGTCTGGGGCAGGGCATGAGTATGGCTGGAGTGACTAAAAATAAGCATGAGGGGTGTTTTTGAAGTGGTGGAAGTACCCACCCCCCACTGATGTGGCCCACCCCCCCACTGAAATTAGATAGTGTGATGGTTGCACAATTCTCTAAATAATCTAATAATTGTACACTTAAGCTGGGTGAATCGCGCTGCAACATGGAAATGTAAATTAAATTGTACTTTGATAAAGCTTTTTCCAAAAAGGTATCATATTACAGTCTTCTGAGGCTTTTTTCTCTCACAACTATGTTTATGAGACTTTGTTGGTGTTGTTGCATAGAGCTATAGTTCATTTATATTTACATCTGTAGAGTAGTCCATAACCCATCATGATGACACAATTTATTTCCCCAATCTCTAATCCTGTCACTGGGCATGTGAGTTACCTCTTGTTTTTTTGCTGTTACAAAACAATTTGCCAGTAGCACTCTTGTGTATATCTCCTTGGTATATGTAAGTAACTTTATGCATGTTGAATTGAATAATAAAATATCAGGGCTTGTATATTATAGGTCTTTTTTTCGCTTCATTTTTTAGAAATTCATTCTCATTATAATTTATGAAAGTATTGTTCCCCCAGCAGATTGAAAATTAAAACAAAAACGAAACTGGTCCTCATTGAGAAATATTGCTCTAGGGAATATACTGGGAGTAAAATTGCTGAGTCAAGGGTATGTAGATGTTCACATGCAAAAGTTCAAGGGAGTCCCAATGTCAAACTGCTTTCCAAAATACTTGCACTGATTTGCACTCTCACCAGCATTGGATGAGAGCTCCCACGTTGCTCTGTATATTCACCAACACTTACTATTGTCCAATTTTTACATGTGCTCCAGTTCTCTGGGTAGGACATATTTTCATTCCCTTGTTGCTGATGAGGTTGAACACCTCTTCATGTGTTTAGGGGACATTTGTGCTCCCCCTTCTGTGCTATTCCTGTTTGTTTCCTTTGCCCATTTAGTTTTTTCCTTTTTCTTCTTGATTGATACAGTTGGTCAAATACACTGGCTAGTAGTCCTTTGTCATTTAAATGTGCTGCAGATATAATTCCCAGTTTGTGACTTGTTTGCATTTCCTTGGGGTGTCTCTTGATCACAGAAGGTCTTACTTCTAAAGTAGTTGGATTTTGTCTATTTTCTCCCTTTTTGGCTAGCATCTCTTCACTCCTTGTAGATCATGCCCCATTCCTGGTCGAAGCCCCAGCCTGGCCCCTACTGAACTGACAAGCTCCAGAGCAGAGCACGGACATCCCTTTTAATTGCATCCTCCTGCCCCAGCCTCATGGCAGCCCCACTTTGTACTCAGTGATGTATTCTGGAGCTTTTTCTGTACCTGAGCCTTTCCCTGCCCCACAGACCATCCCCCTGTTGGCTCACAGAACCCCAAGTTATTCTGCAAATCCCAGCTCTGGCATGACCTCCCTTTTTTAAAACCAGTCCAGAGGTCTTTTATTTATTGACTTACTTATTTTTACACCTATTAAACCATGAATTCTTATGGAACAGGTTCTGGTGCCTCAGGGTCTTTTCCACCCGTTCTCCCCGAGAATGTGTCTTTGGGTGGAGCAGGTTGGCGCTTCTGTTGAACCCAGGTACTTTTCTCTTCGGCTTCTTTCTTTTTTTCACTTTCCTTCCCACATTTCGGCAAGCTATCTTGGCTCTGGGAGCGCTTAATATGCGTGGTACGTACGTTAATTCTCTTGGCCAGAATCTTGCCCTTAACTTGTTTGTTGACAACAATGCCAACAGCATGCTGGGAAACACGGCAGGCTCTTCCAGTTTTGCCATGGTAACATTTGTGGGGCATTCCTTTTTGAACAGTGCCCATTCCCTTGATGTCTACAATTTTACCTTTCTTAAAGACTTGCATGTAGGTGGCCAAAGGACCAACTCCATGCTTTCTAGAAGGCCTAGAGAACATCTACCTGTGCCTCTCCTCCTTCCCTTTGTGGTCATTTTGGCACCTTGCTGGAAGAGGGAGCTCTGGCTGAAAGGCACACCTCCTCTTCTTAGAAGCATTTCCAGCTCCCCAAAGCTGAGCACTTCTTCCTCTATTCAGTGGGCTTCACCTGCCTAAGCATCAGATGATTGACAGTGTAGAGGTTTTCGACTATTAAAATGGGAGAACTTTTACTTTGAAGCAGTATAGTTTATTAAATAGATACAATATTTCAAAACATGGGATTCCTTAACAGTGGGATGCTTGGGGGGGGGGGGAATGGTTGGGAACCACGGCTCTCTTGCCAGCGAGGCCTACCGTAGCCCTGACATCACCCTGCCCCCACTTAAACATTTCCAGGGCCAGGAAGCTCACTACCTTGGTGGGCTGGACTGCTCTAGTTGTTAGAAACTGTTTCTTATGCTAACTGTGTCTCCCGCCTCATCATTTATACTTGCTGTTCCTCACTGCTCTCTAGAGAAACACTTAGTGAGGCTTTTCTGTCTTTGACATGACCACCCTCTAACATGGGAAGTAGCATCCAGGTCTATCCGTGTCTCCTTTTCTCCAGAAGAAATACAGCACCTTCACTGATTCCTGGGAAGAGATGGTTTCCAGATTCCTCTGCACTTGATCACCCTCTTGTGAACAGACTGCAGATTTTCCGCATCCTTCGTGAACAGCATGCCCTTGTTTGAGGAAAGCTTCGGGGCTGGTCTAACTGGTGCAGAGGGGGGCCTGATCCAGTTAACTTGAGTCTATTGGTGCAGCTGCAGAGTGTCTTGACAGTTCTGGAAGCCCTGTCAGCTCTGTGGCTCACACCGACTCTGAGAGCTGAGGAAAACCCTCAGATCTTTTTCATGTGAAAAATTACTTTGTTTATGTGCATTTTCACCTTCTAAAATGCAGAGTATCTGTAGAATTCACTCCTCTGCACTTGGGCTCAGCACTCCTCCCTTCGGAGAAAGTTTTCTTAGCGTTCACGTCTCCCTGTAGCTTCATGTCAAGCACAAATTTAATAAACAAGCTATCGTTTTTTGTTTTTGTTTTCCAAGTTGGCATTCCAAGGACAATGCGCTGTGGCAAGTAAGCATCCTTGGACCCTGTCTCTATTACACTCTGCCTTTGGGGTGTCAGGGCCCTGACTCCCAGGAAGCAGGGCCAAGGGGCAGGGGCGTTTCTTCACTCGGGGCCCCGGGTGAAGTTCAGCTCCATAGCTGTGGACAGTGATGACCCGTCTCCACCCCCCAGGCTAGGAACATCTGAGTAATCTTTGACTCATATCTGTCCTGTCTCCTATTGCCTAATCTTGCCTGGTCCTCATTAAAAACGTCTCTTTACTTTTCTTTCTCTCACTTGTTCCTCTGCACATATCTCCTGAGACCACTGTGCTTGTGCGAGCGATGGTCTCATCAACACAGACTACCTGGATGATCTTGGATGATCCAAGACGTGACGGGTCCTGAGCCCTGGCTAGGGGTGTCGCTTGGGCTGAGCCCTGAAAGAAGGGGTAGGGGTTGGTCAGACCAGCTGTTGGAAGGCTCACATTTGAAGTGGAGGGAACAAACTTATGCTGGTCAGCACTAGGAGGTGAGCAGAGGCTGGAAAAGCAGGCTGAGGCTGCCAAAGCTGAGGCGGGCAGTCAGTCTTCCTCCTCAGGAAGGCTTTGGGTTGGGCAGTGCCCTGACCACAAACCTATTTCAGAGCCACCACTGAAGATGTGGCTAGCAAACGTGCAGAGGTGACAGGAGAAGACAGTGGCCTAGGGCCCCCCAGAGACTGAGGGAACTGGTAGATTCAGTGGTGCGCCAAGGGAGGTGGGGATGAAAGGAGGCAGGAGCTGACTGGTTGAGGGGAGGTGGAGGAGGAGGTGAGGGGGGGTGACATGTTCCTAGGAGGGGAACATTCCAGAAGCAGGTTTGGATGGTGGGAGGGAAAGGAGATGAAGACCTGGTTTTGGAGGGTGCTGGTCCTTTGGTGTGAGGAGGTGGGCGACTGGAGGGGCCAGCTCTCCTCACTCCCACAGCTGCTGTGGGTCCACTCGCCCTCCACGGGATCCTTTGCCCCTTTCCTCTGCCTGCCTTCTGGGTGTCGAGATGCTGCTGGGCCCCAGAGGACATCCACCCAAGAGAACTTCAGGAGGTGTTGAGTCCCTCCCCCTCCCCAAGCCCACCAAATTTTCTATCTCAATCACTGTTTGGTGAATGTGGGAGAGGCAAGTGAGGGCTGCCTGGAGAGGACTCAGGAACACTCAAAGTACTGTTCCAGACCCTTGTCCTTCTGCGAAGCCAGGCCTGGCATTTGCCCCAATCATGCCTCCTCCCTCCCTTTCACCAACATTAATGGCCCTTCTAGGCTGTGGGTGCTATGTGGGTGCTAGAGATACGACAGTGTACAAAATCAGGCCACGTCCATTGAGCCAGGCATCTAAGTGCTTTACATTTCTTAATTCATTCAAACCTCCTAGCAATCCTATGGCTTAGCTACATTTGATTCCCATTTTACAGGAGAGGAAATGAAGGGTTTTTACTTTTTACTAACAAAAAGGTTAGTAAGTTGACTAAGGTCACACAAGTGATGGAGGCCAAATGCAAAGTCGGATAAGTGCCACCATGAGCCACTCCACTGTCCCCTCCTTCTCTCCGCTCCACAATGCTGTCTCCGTCCACTTTTGTGGGACGTGTCAAGTGCCATATCCTTTAGATGTTCTTATTTTTAACCCCAAATCTTAAACCCACTTCTCCTGGTTTTGCTCCTGGTGAGGTGACCTCTGCTGCCGTCCCGGCAGGAACATACACAGGCATGACACCTGCCTCTTCCTGGCTTTGTGCATTCCTCTTGCCCCACCTGTTCACTGCAGTGCCCAGCCCTCTCTAAGACCCACTGCCACTGTCCCACCTATGGACCCTCAGCATCTCTCGCAGGCCCTCCCTTCTGCTCTCATCCTCATTCTCTCTCTCTGTAGCCCATTCTCACACACAGCCTGGGAATGGATACTTGTCCTAAAGCACAAACCTGAAAACAGCATCCGTTTGCAAAACCCTTCCCCACGCTTCAGCTGAGTGATAAAATCCACGCTCCTTGGAGTGAAGTCCAAAGTCCTTCCTCCCCCTGCCTCCTCCACATCCTCATTTCTGGCCCTACCTCCACAGGTATCAATGCTCCCAGAGGCTCACTGGTGGCAGCTCTGGCCTTGATAAAGTGTTTAATAGTCAGCAAGAAAGGGGGTGAGACAAGAACAGTCAGATATAGAAAGCCAATCGGCATATATTAGCCAAGTCACCAGCTGTCCTGTTTTGGTCCTATTGGTCACAATATCTTTTAATCCAAATATCCTTTCTGTTTTTGTTTTTTTGGTAGTTAAAATATTACTTCTTTCATAAGATGGTGTATGTGAGAAAATGGCATATTTAAAAAAAAGTCTTTACTGGGTGAACTAAAGTGTTTGCAACTCCAGTCAGATTCCATCTTTCTCCTGACTCAGCAGTCTATGCAAGCTGCCCACTGGCACATCAAGCAGACCCTGAGCTCTCAGGCCCCGGGGTCTTTCCTGCTTCTCACTCCTGCCTGCAATGTCCCCCTCCTCCTATCACCTGCTCATCAGACATCGTCCCTCCAGGCCCGACCTGCCCTTCTGTTCCTAAAGCAAGGCCTTGGCACTCAGCACAGTATTCAGTGAGTAGGACTGTGGTCATTCACATGTCTCCCCATGGAGCTCTGGGTGGTAGAAACTGGGCATCCTCATACATTTCTAGAGCCTGGTGCAGCTGTGGCCTCCCATGTACACAGCAGGTTTGCTGAGATCCTGACTAGAACGAATCGATTCCAACCTCCCTTGCAGCAGGCATGGCTGTGGTGGCAGTGAGGGGCTGTGGGGGCGCCCAGGGCTCGCTGGCTGCAGCGGTCAGCCTGTATGCCTGCCTGGACTTCGGCACTGCCATCCCTCTCCTGCCCTGAGGGCCTGACTGGGTGGCAGTGACTCCTCCCCAGCCCCCTCTGTGTGGAGCTCAGGTGCTTGGGGGCTGTGGCATCTAACTGTCCCTAAAGCACTATGGGCCCCGTGTGTGCCTTCCTGCAGCTGTGTGTATCTCAAGCGTTGTTCCCAGAGAGGGGCCAGGAAACTGCCCACACTCTGAAGTGCTGGAGATTATCATCTGCCTCCCAGCAGCCCAGGGAACCTCAGGTCAGACAGGAAGACAGAGAGGGAAGGGAGAGAGACCGAGAGAGAGAGAGAGAGAGAGAGAGAGAGAGAGAGAGAGAGGCAGAGAGAAGTGAAACAAGGTCTGTTTCAGTAGAGACAAACATGGGGCACGCACAGAGAAGGGGGGCAGTTGCCACCAGAGTGGCGGCAGTGGGAGGCTGGAGCTGGGGGTCCGGCGAGCCTCCCACTGGGCTGGGGGAGAGGCACCTGCCTGCTGGCTCTGACACAGTCCTCACTGTGGGACCCAGAGCACAGGAGGCAAATTCACTTCAGGGTCCACCCCTCGCCTCTAGTAAGTCCAGGGCCCTGACAAAGTCCTCTGAATGCTCAGGACTCCTGAGGGGCCTCCAGCCCTGCTGTCAGCCCAGGCAGCACCCTGGTCCTGCCTGGCCTCACTGCCCCTTCCCTGACAGCCCTTCAATAAACAAACTCCCTTAAGGCACCAAAGATGGGTCAGAGGAGGGACCCCTAGGGAAGAAGATGACATTTCGTCTTTAGTTTAGTTACTTTGTAGTAGTTTGTTTTAGGAAGGACCTCTTGAGAGGCCTTTTATGCAGATGTCAGACAGAAAGTCTCATGTTGAGGGGTAGGTGGCAGTGGACTTCTGCGGCCAGGCAGAGGCCACCTTGTAACCCCTCCACCTTGAGAGTGAGGGGGGTTGACTAACATGAACAGGAGGAAGAAAGAATATGAGCTGAGACCCTTCTATCTTAGCAGACCTCCTTTGATGGGCAGCTTTGCAAGAAGGGTGAAGAGCTTCCGGGGAGAAGCCTCTCCATGGAGGAACCTGCCTGGGACCAGGCTCTGCAGTGGGCCTGGTCATCTAGGGGGTGTGGCAAAGCCCAGGAGCTGAGTTCATTCATATGGGGCCACCACATCTGCTTGTGTAGAGCTGTCTAGGCAAGCAGGTGCAGCTGGGTCTTGACTCTACAGGGAAGTGAAGCCAGGACTGAGCCCTCTGTCTAAAAAGCCCTGATGGTGCTTGGATTTACCAGATGAGGAGAGGCCCTTGGATGAGGAGAAAAACTCAGAATACATGAGAGTTCTCAAAGTCCCATCAATGTCAGGACCTGACACTGTCCTTGAAGCTGTAAAGGGCTATCACTTCATAGTAATGATACGTTGGGATGGATGACTTATTAAAGACTCCAAGTAGTATCTAATCTATGCCTTCTAAAGATACAGCCTTAGGTTCTGGAACCTGTGAGCCAGCCCTTGGGCAACATTCTTGGGCCCTGAACTTTAGGGTGACACTTTGAAGGAAGCTTACCCAGAGTCACCTGCTGCAGTAAGGGCAGGAGAGGCGTTCTGGCCCCTTGGATCCCCTTGGGAAAGGGGTCCTTGCATCCCTGCTAGAGCAGGAGGTATGACTGGCCCACAGCAGGGGATGAGGCAAGAGACAAGGATCAATCCAAACTGGGGGACCAGCTGGGGGGTATGATTCTCCCTGGTAGCAGCCCACTTGTTAGGGTCTCCCACTGGGTGGGAGGAATCAAAGGAACATGGCTTCTTGGGTAAGGGAGGTTCTGAGCCAAGGTCGAGGTGCCTTCGAATCTAATCTGCTCTTGACAAGGACCAGTTGGCCTGATAGGAGCACTCCAGGTAGGAGGTGATGGCCAAGGCCAAGAGGAGTGTACAGGACGGAGGTGGGAGGGGTGGAGCCAGGTTGTTAAGTGAAGCCTTTGACTTAGGACAGGTGTGCTGCTAACTTGTTATAACCTTGGAAGAGTCACCAGCCTTTGTGCACTCATCAGACAGTGCCTTATATGAGTGCCCCCCTTTTTGGCTCTTCTGTGTTCAGCTGAGGTCTGACTTAGAGAGGGCTGCCATAAAGCCACCACTGGGGAACACTGCCTGAGCCTCTGCCCAGGTCACACTGGGGCATCTTCTGGGCCATGGCTTGGTCATCCTGCACTTTGAGCTCAGAGCGGCCCCCACTCCCTTGCTGCTCTCCTGTCATGAGAGGCTTGGCCGAGAACCAGGGGGGATGGATCCAGAGTCAGCATGGCTTTCAGAGTCAAGATGAGAACTCAGAGCTGTAGAGGGCTTGGAACAAAGTGCAAGAGTCCTGGGTCTGCAGTTTATGGCTGGTTTGTGGAGTTGATGAGGTGGCTATCATTATCAGCCTCATATCCCCTCCCTCCCCACGCCTCTGCTGGCAACACCCAAGGCTCCGGCCACCCTTCACCCCCAGGCTCACACACTTGCTCCTTGGGGTCTCTCTTGCTCTCCACAACGAATGCCCCTAGCACTCACATAGCAGGTCTTCAGTGTTTGTTGATTGACTGACAGACTGGCCTACTCACAGAGAACAGCAGGGAGGTGGGGACTGAAGACGCCACTGGGACACGCACCTCTTCACGTGTTCTTCCTGAAGGGGAGGGCTGGCCCAGGGGAGTGAGGTCTTGGGGCTGGGCTCCCATGCCTCCTGCTCAGGCCAGCCTGGACAAGGGGTGCTTGGCGGCGCCTCACTGACTGTGACCCTATGTCCAGATTCTCCATTGAGTGAAGGACATGACCAGTAATCAGATACAACTACAACTATGAGCCTATGGACACTTCTTAGACACCCCAGGAATTGCTGCGGGGTCCCTGCTACACACCTCACACCTTCACCCTCTGCTCTCCCTGAGAATCTGTTTACGTTGCCGTTTTCTACTCTGTATACAGTTTCTCCTCTGTTGGGGAAGACAGTGTTAGAGGGTAGGGCAGGATGGAGAGGACCATGCACATTCTTGCCTCAGGGCCTTTGCCCTTCCTCCCTCCTCCCTCTGCTGGACTTATCTTCCCTTACATCTTCATGGGGCCTGCACCTCTACCCCTCTCTCCTCAGAGTCTTTGTCCTGTGACACTCCAGCCCTTCCCCTGCTTTATTTTCTTTATAACACTTGTTGCTACACACAATTAGATCTGTGTGTCGGTGTACATTTACATGTACGTGTGTATATGTGTTGTTAGTTTCCTTTTCAATTATCTGATGCCCCCACTTCATATAAGTCACATAAAAGCAGGACCTTCTGTTTTATCGATTACTATTTCTCCAGGGCCCGGAACAGGGCCTGACACAAGTTGGTGCCCAATAAACCTTTGCTGAAAGAAAGGAAAAGAAGGAGTAGAAGGGAAGGGAGGAAGGAAGGGAAGAAGAGAAGAGAGGGAAAGAAGGGAGGGAAGAAGAGTAGGAAGGGAGGGAGGAAGGAAAAATGAAGGGAGAGAGGGAGGGAAGAAGGGAGAGCAGGCGAAGGGGAAACATGTCCTGCTGATCCCTCCCTCCCCCAGGGGGCTGCACACAAACACAAAGAGAGGTTGGAAAGCCCACCCCTTCCATCGCCTCCCACCTCGGGCACCCAGTGCCATCATGCCACCTCTTGCACCAGGCTGGTCCCCACTGCCTATCCGACCCACGTCCTGTCCCTCAGAGCCCGGCAGCGGTGAAAGCTGGCCTGACTCTCCTGACTGTCACCGCTTCTCTGTCCATCCTGCGGGGTTACATTGCTTTGTGAGCAGGTTTTGTTCTTGTCTGTCTTGAATCCTGCTTTCCCAGACTGGACCACCTTGGGGGTCAGCCTGGGCCCCACAGCTTGTGACGTCCCTCAGCCCAATCCCCTGGAATTCTGGAGGTGCCAGGTGACTCACTCTCTTCATCAGTGGCCAGTCCCCTGCTTCGCTGCCACTCCTTCCCCATCGCTGCTGCTCTGCTGGACGCTCTGGCTGCTCCTGCTGGGGCTGCTGCCCCGGAAGCTGCAAGATAGGTTTTTCTCCAAGTGATTATAGTTCCATTTTAAGCTCATCAAAGTAGCCATGTGCTTTCAGACTCAGACTAGTTTTCTTTTCAAGGAAGTTGGAGCAAGCTCTTCAGGGAGTGGGCCTGATGGTGCCACCCCCAGCAGCAGGCTGCTCCCACCTCTGTATACTGGTCAGGGTATGTGTCTTTCAGTTATTTGCCATCCTAAGGCAAGGCTTACCTCCCAGAGCTGGTGCAGGCTTTGGTTCAGGCATGTTGGTTCCTGGCAGTGGCCCAGGAGCCCTGAGGGGGAACTAGTTAGGCCACCTCCTCTTTCCTGCAGAATGCTCTAGTCCCTCTAGCTGTGTCTTTGGCCAGGACCTTCTTGCCCTCTCCCTGCTGTCTCGTTGCCACGTTAACCCCTGCTTGTCCTGTAGCTCTCTGAGTTGATGTCCCAGGCCCCAGAGGCCTTCCTTGACCCTCATATCTGGGGTAAGCACCTTTTCTACGCACTAAGGTCTGAGAGAAAGGGCTGTGCCTGTCATGTTCACGGATACATTCCCAGGATCACCCAGCACCTGGCACACTGAAGGGACTTGATAAAAATTCTTGTAAAGAGCGAATGAATTCTGGGTGCATTTTGCAGAACCTTAGGCCTGGGGAACCCGGTCTCCTATGCCTTTTGTATTCTCTGCAGCCCAAGGTTAAGGCCTCTGTCTGCAGCACGTGCTGAGGAGTTAACTAGCTGTTTCAGCCTGTTGGGGATGGGGAAGCTTTGCTGGGAGGGGCCAGAATGGCCAGGAGGCCCCTCTCCTGTCTTTCCCAAATAGGAGCAAGGTAGGCTTGCCAGGTAAATACAGGATACCCAGCTACATTTGAATTTCAAATAAATGATGAACACATTTTTAGTATGTTACATGAAGTGAGGCATGCTTATGCCAAACAAACAAAAAAAAAAATTAAATTCGAATTTAACTGGGAATCCATCTTTCTCAATCTGGAAGCCCTAGTAAGGGCAGCCCCGATCAGCCAGGTGCCGGTGGGACTCTGAGGTCCTATTCATGAGGTATTCTCACTGTCTTGGTTCTTCCTGCTCTTTAAATGCTTTTGGCCAAAGAACAAGGTGAACGCCAGGTGTGGTTTCCCAGAGCTGTCACGGACACACTTAACACAAAGTCTCTCCCTACATCACAACCTCAACTCCAGCTGCTGGATCAGATGGTTAGGGAAGGCCTGTCTTAGGAGTTGAGATTTGAAAGAATGAGCCAAGTGATGATTGGGGCACTCCAAAGTTGAGGTGGGAGTGAATCTGGTGAGTCTGGTGGTGGCTTTGTGAATGCCGGCAGGGACGGGATTGCATGGAGCATGCCCTGGACTGCATCCTCAGTCCTCAAGAAGGGGCCTTTGTGCTGCTCTGCCAGCCTGCTCTTACCCACCTCTGCCCCCAGCTGTAGGGTGGAAGCTTCTCTAGCTTCTGTGGCAGCAGTCTCAGCAGCAGGGGGTGTGGGGACAGCAGGGAGTGGGGGGATGTCTGCCATCCTGGGTTGGGGATTCTGGTGCTTGACAGCAGTTTGGTGGGATCATCTGCTCTTTAAAAGGGTTGAGAGGAGCCATGAGCCCCTAGAGCTAAGTCCCTGTGTGGTTGCTCCCCATGGAGGCACCTTATGTCACTAAGAGCACCACCTCCACCCCTTCCCCACTTTAAGCAGACCTCTGAGAACACTGCTGGCAGGGTATGCTCTCCCTTCTGAGAGGGAAATGCCGCAGCCCAGGGCCATGGACCATGGGGGCAGGGGGAAGAAGGACCCAAGGGGCCCCTTCCTGCCTCAGCAGGCATCTCTCCCAGCTTTGGAAGGGGCTGAAAGCCTTATACTGGGAAGCTCAGCACTCAAATCACAGAGTTCCCAGCAGGCTCTGCTCCTCTGTGCCACCCTGCCCACTCCAGTTCTCCTCCTCTAAGCCCAGATATACAGGCTAAACAATGGGAAATGGCTCAGTTCCACATTTAACACACAGAGCATTTGTTGCCTGCTGTTTGCCTGTTGGCACGCTAAGGAAGCTGTTTCTTAATTTAAAATGTCCATTAACTCCCTCCAACTGGAAAGTTACTCGAAACAAATTTATGCTGTAGCAGGTTTAAGCTTGGTCACTCTGAGGGGTGGGACCTGCTGTGTCTGCCCCATTATTAGGTGTGCCCAGGGCAGTGGGCACCCTTGGGTGTTTTGCTATGTGCCTGAGAGTATGTTGTCTCTGTAAGGGGGTATTAGATCTCCAAGGCCCCGCTTGGCCAGGGTCCTCCAGGAGCCTCTGGACACTGCCCATGGGAAGCCCACAGTGTGGGAGGTAGAGGGAGGGAGAGGGGGAGCCACGATGTGGGGGAGGGGTATCTCTTTAACATCTCCAGGGGAGGAAACCCCATTTCCCTCCTACCCCCAGGCTCTTGGTACGTCTTGCCAGGCATCTGACAGGAAAGAACCTTTTGTTCTGAGCTTGTAAGAAGTCTGAGTTGGACTTGTTATCTACCCACAGCATTTCCTGAACAGGGGCTGCGGTAGGGGCTGGCCCCCAGCCTTGGCCTTGGCATCCTCCTCTCTTAGCTGTTGGGACAGGCGAGGCTGCCGCTGGCAAGGTCTAGGCCTCCGGCTGGTGAAAACTGGTATTTATCCTTAGGCTGGTTTGCCTGGGGGTGGGTAGTCAGTCTCAGACAAAGCCCCCTGAGAAAGGGGGGCAGGAAAAGTCACCGTGTGTGTGTGTGTGTGTGTGTGTGTGTGTGTGTGTGTGTGTGTGTCTCGGGAGGGTGGTACTGGGGAAGTGGTGAGTCCAGTCTTCCGGTACGGTGACATCTCCCTCGGGGCAGGGAGGAAGGAGGTGTGTTCCCCCAGAGCTGCAGAAGCTGCAGCGTGGGCCCAGGCCCGGGCCGTGTCTGACACCTAGTGGCCACCTGAGCCCGGGGCGGGGCGAGGGGGAGGGGAAGGTGGTGGGAGTGAAGAGGGGGAGGGAGGGAATCTGGAAGCGCGGACCCCAGGCCGAGGCCCGGCCGCTGCTCTCCCGGCCTGCAGCTCCTTCCGTCGTCTCCCGGGCTCAGTCCCCCTCCCGGGTCCCGGTCCCCACTCCGCAGCGCCCCCCCGCCGCGCCCGCGGCCTCCGCGTCAGGCCTGGGCAGGAGGCCGCCACACCCACGGGGTCGCACACCCCCTTGCGTCCCTGAACGCGGGATTCCCGTAGGCCGGGTCGCGAGGCTCGGATTTCGGAGGTTACCCGAGCTCGGGTCCAGAAGGCCGGGGTCACGGTGGCCGCGGCTGTCACCCCTCATCGCCCTGCGCCGCAGTCCCTGTCACGCGGCGTCAAGGTCGGGGCCCGGGACCTGGCGGGGCCGCGTCCACACACCTGGGCATCAGTAGCGGCCGGGCCCTGCAGTAAGCGCGGGGACGTGAGGGAAGGACTTCCGGCGCCCCCTGCCCTCAGCGTGACCCCCGCCGCGCCGCCCGCCTTGCGCCCCACCCGCCGCCCTGTCGCCATGGAGACGCCGTAGCTCCGCGGCGGGCGCGGCCGCCGGAACCGGCTGAGCGGCCGGGGCTCGGCGTGGGAAGCTCGCCTGTGGGTCCGCGGTGGGGCGCTGCGCGGCGGGGACGAGCTCCGGGCCCGGCGCCCGGCCAGGTAGGCGGCCCGGGCGGGTGGGTGCGAGCCGAGCCCCCGCGCGGAGTCGGGGAGGGGGCCCAGGTGCGCCCGCAGCGGGACGGGCCCGCCCCCCGCGCCGAGCCGCCGTGAGTCCCGCATCCGCCACCGCACCCGCCGCTCACCTCACCTCAGCTGCTCCCGAGCCCCACGCGGCTGGGCCGGAGGTGGAAGAGCTGGCCGCGCTCCTTGCTGGAGCTGCCGGCCTCTGGCCCTGGTTCAGCCTCCGTGCCAGTCTGCGGAAGTTAGAACCGAGCGGCAGGTGACCCCACGCTTGTCAGTGGGCTCACGGCTGATATTTTGCCACGTTCTAGAAACGAGCTGGGGTAGATGTGGATCGACCACCATTTGCCACGACTGTTCTTTTGAAACCTGAAACGGGCCCAACTGCTTTGCTGGTGGCGGGCCCTCCCTCAGCTTCGCCTCTCTCCTCTTGGGGGTGAAATGGCTAGCTAGGAGATCCCTTCCTTGTTCTGGAACATCCGCAGCTTAGTGGTGTGAGGGTAGGAGTTCCTCGTTTGGGAAATCCTGGCTCGTTGGATTGGGCCTGGTAGGCCCCTGAGCTGTGGGGACAGGGGGTGCAGAACTGAGCGGAGGAAGGGGTCCCCTGCTGCCTTTGACACCTAGGTGATGGCAGGGCCACCTCCACTCTCTGCCTGCTCTTTCCCCCAGGGCTCCACAGAGAAGGAGACCCTGTCCCCAGCTTTTCTCCTCGAGGTGGCCTCTCTTCCGTCATACCCCGGAACTTGGCAGTCTTTGAGGATTTTCTGAATCTCATTAAATGAAGCTCGTCTCAGGATGTCTGGGTTCTATTTGTTTTCACAGCAAATGAAGAAATCCCAAAGCTTTGCCACCTTCTCTTAGATACCTTGATTTCTCTTCTGAAATTGGGTTTGAGGCAGAAAATACCGAGAGAAAACTCGTAAGTGCCAAAGTGAGACCCACACAGGGAGAGGGCTGCTGCCACCCCACCCCCACGCAGGAGGAGCCTCCCGGACTTGGAGGTGGAGCCTGCCTGCCCCACGGCTTCCCCGCCCTGGCCGCCTTCCCTGGGCCCGCAGAGCTGGGCTTCTGCTAAGGCGGTGTGCTTCAGCAGCACCAGAAGGTATTGGTGGAGAAAGCTGCCCCAGATCCAGGGTTTTCTGCCCAGTGGGGGACGGAGAGTGGACAGAGGGGAGTGTGGATTTATGAGAGGGGGTAGTGCTGCCATCTGGCTCTCTGTGGCCCCAAACCTCTTGTGTGAACAACTTCTGATGTGTGACTCTTCACCTTACTCTTCCCAAGGTGCTATTAGGACCGGATTTAGTTTTTGTTAGACTGTTATCTGATTATCTACCATGTGGCAGGCACGTTGCTAACCGCTATTACATATTTATCCACTTATTTTTTGCCAGGCCAGTGAGTAATGAGGTGGGACTATCGATAGGGGACTATCGATATCCCCTATCTTGTGGATGAGGAAGCAGGCTCAGAGAGGGGACTTGGCTTGACCAGGACCGCAGAGTCAGATGCAGAGGGGCTGGCTTTAAAAATACATCCGTTTGACCAGAGCTGCATTCGTGGGTCGTAGGCACTTTTGCCTTGCTGGGACCCTTCTTCCACTAAAAATAATACCAATTTTTAAAAAACCCTATATTTTACAACAATTAAAAAACCCCTATATTTTACAATTGTGTTGGTATAAAGACAAGTATAATCCAGGCCAGATTAAAAATTAAAACATTTTCTTCAGCACTAAGTTTGTTTCTCCTTCTGATTTTAGCAGAAATCATAACATTTTTTGTGGGTCCCTACAAGTATTGGAAACCCTGGCACCAAGCCCACTGTACCTAATGGAGAACCAGGCTTTGCTTTCTTCCTGCGGGCTACTTGGGGCCCTGCCTGACAGCTCAACCTTCACTTTGCTTTCTCTTCCATCACATTCTAGGGCATTCTAGGGCACTTGAGTCATCCCTTCAATGGGGGGGGGGGGGGGGGGGTTGGTTAGATCTTAGAAAAGATGTAACCTCTGTCCCCAATATAATCTTGCCTAACCCAATTAAAACCCTGCTGTGGCCAAGGAGGGCTGCAGCCAGGCCAGGCTGCCTGCCTCCAGGCTCTAGGACATGGGCAGTGTCTGGTCCTCATAATGAGATTAGGCCTGGTGGCCTTTTAACAAAACTGTGGGCATGAGGAGAGTGATTCTCAGCACGTTCAACCCCTGCGGGTATCTCCTGTCCCTTTTTGATGACATTAAGTGGAGTCTGACTGCAAGTTGGTGTGGGAGGGGAGGGGTGACTGTCTCAGCCCAAAGTTCCAGAAGCTGCCAGAGCTGTCACCCCCGTCTTGTGCTCTGACAGGAAGGAGGGTGGCTGTGTAAGGGGCTCTGAGGGCTATCAGAGCCTCCTCTGCTTCCATAACTCTGGTCTGCCCGGCAGAGGGGAACTTTGGGGTGGTGAGTGGCAGCTTCAAGGCCCTTGATCCTGCCCCCCACACTTCTGCTCTGGGAACAAAGGAGGCCCGGGGTTCTGGGGGCCAACCCAGCTGGCAGGGAAGAGAGTGTTCTCACTGTCTGGTTTGGGAAATGAAGGGGCCTGATTCAAAGGCATTTGCTTGCTAGGGAGTGAATCTCAACTGCTTTCAAAGTTTGCACATGCAAAATGTGTTTGTGGATGGGTCGGATTCCAGCCAGAGTCAGCAGGATGCGGTCTCTCTTCAGCAATTGGAAGCAGCCCCTCCTTGCGCAAAGATAGGTTGCCAATGACTTGAACCAAATAGGCAACAGGTGAATGCCATTGCTGAAGGAATCTGGATCTTTCACACTCGGAACTTTTGGACTGCGGGGTCACCTGTAGGCAAGGCACAGACAGGCCTGCCCGAGGCAGGATGGTCTGCTTGGTGTGAGCTTTCCTGCATCCCTCATACTTGTATTGGA
The DNA here is from genome assembly GCF_023721935.1 of Panthera uncia. Lineage (NCBI taxonomy): Eukaryota > Metazoa > Chordata > Mammalia > Carnivora > Felidae > Panthera > Panthera uncia. The sequence goes on along the minus strand of NC_064814.1, from coordinate 16,515,470 downwards.
AACCATCAAATTGGAAGGGAGGGTGGGGGAGATGGATTGGTCCTCCGTAGTTCCAAAGGTCATCCTTTATCTGTGGCTTCCTCCTGGTTGCCTCATTACCCGGATGCTTAGTTCCCTAGGACAGGTGGGGCAGGTGAGCTGCCTTTGGAGCAGTTGACAGGAAGATCTCATGGAGCAGCTGGCTCATCCTCCTGCCACCCCGTCTCTCTTAACTACCTGTTCCCATCCTGCTTCCTTCGCTCCCAGGAGAGCTCCCAGGGAACACTGGTGCTTGTTGCTGTGGTGGGCTTAAACCGCCTTAGGAGCATGGTTTCCTGAGGGGTGAGGGGTACAGGAGGACTGGCCTGGGACAGGGAGAGACCTCCTTGGAGCTCTGTTTCAAAGCGACTTCTTTGGCAAATGCCCATTTGGATCCTTGATTGGCTTCAGTATTTGGAAAGCATGAGAGCTCCACCCTAGATTCTCGGCAAAGCCACACTGCCACCAGACAGCCAGCTGTTCAGGGAGTGCCACCTCAAGGTATTAAGGTGGGGAAAACTGTCTTCCGTGCGTATAGTGGAAAGTGCTCTTGGCGGCCTGAGTTGAACTTGTGGCTTGAATTCTTACTACCCTTTACTAAGAAAATCTGCATCTGCTGTGTAACTTGTCTGTAAGCTCCTTGAAGGCAGGGATCAAGTCTGATCTGTATAGCTCCGGTGTCCAGCAGTATTTGCCAGCACACGGCAGGGGCTCGATGAACAAATGAGCAGCTATTTGCTGCTGGTAATTTGGGGCATGTCATTTATCCTCTTTGAGCCCCAGTGTCCTCACGCATTGATTTGGGACAGCACTCCTCTCACCACAGTTGTATGGCGAAGGTTCCGTGAAAGAATGCTGATGATCGTAAGGGAAGGGAAACAAAAATAATGTAAGAACAGGGAGGGGGACAGAACATAAGAGACTCATAGATATGGAGAACAAACAGTCTGCCGTGAGGCCCCTGGCATGCCCCCAGCACGAGCGGGCACCCCCGCTCTTTGCCGCGGTGGGTGCAGACGGCATCAGCAGTCTGCCTTCCTGGGGAGTTCAGGGCGGAAGTGTACAATGCAGAGCGGCAGAGCCCCCCGTGTGGTCACCTCACTGCTCCAAAGTGTGATTTCTTTTCAGTGCCACCAGCTACTTCCCTAGTTCACAGCAGACACTGACTGAGGTCCTACAATTTAACTCCATCCTGACACTGTCTACCTGGAGATGGCAGGTTAAGGGCTCAGGCCCACGAGACTGCCCCCACTTCAGAGGCCAGTTCCAAACCCAGGTTGGCACCTGTGCTTCCGACCCACCTGCTGTAGATAAGAGGTTCCCATGGCCTTCTCCTCAGGTTCAGTTAATTTGCTAGAGCAGCTCACAGAGCTCAGAGAGTTATTTTACTTATTAGGTTTATTACAAAAGGATGTGACTCAGGAACAGCCAGATTGAAGAGGTAGGTAGGGCGAGGTCCGGAAGGGTCCAGAGCACAGGAGCCTCTATCCCCAGGGAACTAGGGTAGCCGTCCTCCCTCCTGGAAGCTCCTTTTGAATTTTAATGGAGGCTTCAGCACAGAGACAGGGGTGATTAGATCATTGGCCATTGGTGATTGAACAAATCTGCTGTCTTCTCCCTCCCTAGAGGTTGAGGGGTGGAACTCAAAGGTACAGCCTTCAGTCACATAGTTCCCCTGGCACCCAAGCCCCCCCCCCCCCCATCTACAGGTTATCTAGGGGGCTCAGTAACATAACAGAAGACAGCATTAGGGCTTTCTTGGGAAATTTTAGGAGCTTTAGAAATTTTAGGAGCTCCATCATATATATATATTTAATTTAATATAAATTAATATATATTAATATATATTTAATTTAATAAATATATATATTTAAGTTTTTAAATGTTTATTTTTTGAGAGAGAGAGCACAAGGAGCACAGAGGGGGGAGGGGCAGAGGGAGAGGGAGACGCAGAATCCGAAGCAGGCTCCAGGCTCTCAGCTGTCAGCACAGAGCCCGACACGGGGCTCGAACCCACAGACTGTGAGATCAGGACCTGAGCTGAAATCAGAAGCTTAACCGACTAAGCCACCCGGGTGCCCCCATCCTATATGTTTCTTATAAGTCATAACATCACAGCCCTGAAGAGAACCTTGCTCTGGTTTCCGTCTGCCTCCTTAGGAGACTGGCCGGGAGGGAAACATGCTGGCTCTGGCTTGCCCGGCCACAGAGCAGCTCCGAGATACAGGGGCGACGATCCCCTTTGTGGCCCTGAGCTCCCTCTGCTGTCGTTGGTTATTCTGCTGGGCTGGGAGAAGCTGTGGCAGGTCTGCCAGCAGCAGAGCACGTTCCTTCTGTTCTTCCTGATTCAGAGCTAATCAGATTCTGACTGTGCCCCGGGCTCTCTGGGGATAAATCTAATAAAGGCGGGGAGGACAGAGAACAAGTGACCCGAGGACAGCCTCTCTCCGGTAGATTTTTCCTGTTAGAGTTAGGGCAGAGGAATAGATCCCCAGGAGACCCAAGGAAGAGTAGGACGCGTTCCTCGGAGGAGGCACGACAGCAGACAGGCACAGGCGAGCTTCGTGGCAGGCAGGCAGACTGCCAACGGGGGTAAGTGGGCTCCAGGCCAGCGTTGGGGATGCAGAGGTGGGGACAGAGAAGAAAGAAATGTCCCTTTCAGGTTGTGGGGCAGGTGGATGGAGGGGAGGGTGAGTGGCAGGGAGCCGGAAGAGAGGCGCAGGGAGTGAGGCAGAGTGTTGTGAGAGCCAGGGAAGCTGAGTGGACTTGGTGAGAAGATGCGGGGCTGCAGATGGAAACTGAGCTAGGATCGTGTTACAAGTGTTGCCATTTCACTGGCAGGCGCCCCCGTTTGCACAAGGTGGGACAACATGAGTTGGGGAACTGGCCTCGTCCTCGTCCTTGTCCCTGGCAGGTCTGGCGGGTTAGAAGGGGTACAGAGATTGGGGTGGAAGCTCCATGCTCTGGCTGGGGTGGTGGCAATGAAGATGGCCAGGAGGGAAGTGATGGTGGGGACCCTGGGGGAGAACCCCGAGGATTCGGTGGCCTGTCTGTAGAGGTGTCAGCGTCGGGACCAGGAGGACAGCCGCAGTGGTCACCTGCACGAGGTCAGGATTGGATTCGGTTATGACGACGATGGGCAGATGAATTGACTAGGGATGTGCGGAGGAGTTTGAAGTGTTTGCTGATGTCGGTAGAGATGTATGGTGGGTAGCTAGAAATGGGGTTTGTATTTGGGGGAGAGGACAGAACTGGCCCTAGATGTAGGAGTTGCCTTGGGTAAAGGTGACAGATATGGACGGTGGCAAGAGTCTCAGAAATAGGGGTTCATTGTCTGCCAGGGCTTCTGGAAACAGGTGTTCCCACCGGCTATGGGAGTGTGTTTGGAAGATCATTTGATAAAATGTCAAAAACCTAAACGAGAACATAGCCTTGCTGCAGGATTCCATGTCTCCATTTAGGAATTAATGAGACACATGTGCAAAGGTGATCACATGGTGTGATTTATTTAGTGAAAAACTGGAAGCTAGCTAAATGTTGAACAGTTGGGATTGGGGTTTGGTTAAAGTGTGGAACAGCTGTATGGTGCAGTCTTGTGTTGTCATTGAGACAATGATGTGAATGTATATTCATGGACAGGAAAAGATACACAGGATCTACTGTTAAGGTAGAAAAGCAGGTTAGAAATCGGTATGTCTCTGTTTTTATAAAAGAATGTATATGTTTGTAGAAAAGATGTAAGGACACACATGAAAATGCTGATTACTTGTAATTTTTTCCCTTTTTATGTTAATCTGTATTTTACTGTAGGGAGTATGTATTAGTAACACTCGCCACTGCCCCCAACTTTTTTTAATGGCGAAGTTGCCAAAGTTTGTCAGATGTGGCAGAGAGAATCGGGGGGTAAAAAGAGACCTCCCCAATTACTAGTAGAAGACCGGGCCGACTGGACACTAGTTCTTGAGCGGTACAGGGTGGAGAGAGACAGCAAGCGCTGGGTGTTAGAGGGAGACCCAGAACCCATTAGGCCATGTCTCTGCGCCGCTGTCATTCTCTGGAATGTTTCCACTGCTGCTTGGAAAGCCCAGGACACTGCGGGCAGAGAGCCTCTTTCTGTGGGCTCGGGACCCTGCAGCACCGAGGCAGACAGATGGAGGAGGCCATCGTTGTTCATCACCGGCCTCGTGCCCTGGCTGCCTCTCCTGACTGGGCGTGTGGGCCAGGCCTGGGCTCCGGGTCTGGAGAACTATCCGATTCAGGGTGAAGAGCTTGCGTGAAGGCCATCCTGACCCTGGGGGAGGCTAACATGGGGGTGCACTGGGCAGAGGAGCCAGGAAATGCGCTTACCACACACACAAACACATGCACACACGTACACACGCGTGCAGGTGCACACACACAGGCACACATGCACAGACCCCTGAGCAAGACTTTCCCAAGCCTCCTGGAACTGCCACTTTCTTATCTATGGCATAGGGACAGTAACTACCTGCTTTACTGTCCCATACAGGATGGTTATGAATTAAGTGATGTGTATGAAACACCCCATGGGCTCTGAATGCCAAGGTGCTACTCCCTGTCCTGAGTAGGGGTGCAGACCCGGCAGGCCCTGAGCGTGGGGGGAGGAAGTTGTGGCAGGGGGAGCAGGCTGTGGGGCTGCTCCTGTTCCCCACGTCGTCTTCAGGCAGGGCCAGAGCACGGGGGCAGCTGTGGGGGCTGCACCCAGGCTCCTGGGGAGGGCAGGATTTCTCCTGTCGGCCACACGGCCACACACTGGGTGCATGGGTGCAGGGATGTCAGCTTTCTCGTTCTCTCTGGACGTACTTGTGACCCATCTGGAGGACAAACCATGACTAACTCTGTACCTTCAAGGGATTTTCTCACTTCTCTGAACCTCCTCTGTGAGCCCCACCTGAGAAAAGCCAGGGCCTTGGGAAACAATGCAAGGCACGGGCACGTCCCCCCGCCTCTGAATCTGAAGGACCTTTGCTTGCACCCTCACTGCATCTCATAGCCAGGTGCTGGCCTGTCTGTCTCTGGGGGAAGCGGGGCACCTCTGCTGAGCTGTACTTGAATCTCGGGAAGGGATGGAAGCACTGCTGTAGCACAGGGGCCGGGAGAGGTGGGTGGAAGGGGGCAGCGGGCAGCGGGAGGCCGGGACGTAGCCTCTGGAAGCTGTGGGCCACTCTGAGCTTTGCTGTTTTCCCTCCAGCAGCTGCCTCAGCATGGAGAGCCACGCAGGCCTGGCGGCCACCCCCAGGGCGCTGCCTTACTACGTAGCTTTCTCCCAGCTGCTGGGCCTGATCGCCGTGGCCACGACCGGTGCCTGGCTCGGTCTGTACAGGGGCGGCATCGCCTGGCAGGGCGTCCTGCAGTTTAACGTGCATCCCCTCTGCATGGTCATAGGCCTGATCTTCCTGCAGGGAGATGGTGAGTCCCACCCTTGCTCCTGAGAGCGGCGGTTTGCAGGAACCCTCTCATCCCTGGGGTCTCCTGCACTTAGACACATCTAAGATTCTAGAAAAGACAGGAAGGAAGCTGGCTTGGGGCCTGGGAACACCAGGCATCCAAATCTAGGGGCCTGAGGCTTGTGGAGCATCCAGGGGTGTGCGTGTAGAGCAAGCAGCCCAGGGGCTGGGCTGTGAGCTGAGGCTGGCTTCTGCAGGGGTGGTTTGAAGTTGGAAGAAAAACGGTGAGTGTGCGTGTGTGTGCGCGTGTGTGTGCGCGTGCATGTGTGTATGTGTTGGGGGAATGGTGGACTTGGCAGAGCTGCAGCTCCTCTCTGGGGCAGGAGTGAGCCTGTGACTGGCCCCCACCCTGCCTTCTGTGTGGCCTGCTCTGGTAACAGGGAAGCTGGATCTGGATCTGTTTGACCCATTCTTCCTAGGGGCGGTCCTGGTGATAGCCATTCCCCAGCAGCAGATTCCTAAGAGGCATTCCCCGTGCCACCTGGCCCTGTCCGGCTCAGCCCTGTGAGGGGGATTAGCTTGGGAATCGGGTTCCCCACCTAGGGAACCTGATTGCGGAAGGTAGTGAGTATCTGCTCAGCTTCAATACTGGACTATTTGAGGACCATCAGAGCTAAGAGGTGAACTCAGAAGCTTGGTGACACCTCAGCGTGACTGCATGACGAACCGAGGACACAGCCCAGAATACACAGGACACTTGATAAGAAAGTGGTGGTGGCAGGGGCGCTAGGGCACACCTACCCGAGGGCCCCCGCCGGGCCCCACCGAGTCTGTTTCCCGTCCTACTGCCTGTGGCTGGGGTGCCCTGCCAAGCCCTTGGTGCGGATCACCTCTGCCAGCCAAGCTGCGTCTCCTCGCTGCCTGTGGCAGGCGGGCCTGACCTTCCCTTTCTCACTCCCTGAAAGCCCTGCTGGTTTACCGTGTCTTCAGGAACGAGACCAAACGCACAACCAAAGTCCTGCACGGGCTGCTACACGTCTTCGCGTTCATCATCGCCCTGGTGGGTGAGTTCCTGGGCACAGCTTTCCCTTTCCCCCACCTCTGCTTCTAAGTTGGTGGGGGGGGGGGGGGTGTCGCCGCTTGACACGTCTGGTCTCCACGCCGGTTCTGTTGTGGTCCCATCCCCATCCCTCCCGCGATCCCCCACCCCCCAGGCATCCCCGGCTGGGAGGCTGGGTGCTGGCAGCCCTCAAGCTGGGACCAGATCCCAGAAGTCCCGGCTGGTTGGGTTTCCCTTGGGTCACCTCACCCGCTCCCCTCCCCACCAGCCCTGTCCTCACACGGCCCCTCTCTCCGGTCCAGGCCTGGTGGCGGTGTTCGACTACCACAGGAAGAAGGGCTACGCTGACCTGTACAGCCTGCACAGCTGGTGTGGCATCCTCGCGTTTGTTCTCTACTTCGTGCAGGTGGGCGGTTCCGCGCCTCGGCGGTGGGGTGGGGGTGGGGTGGGGGTGGGGGTGGGGTGGGGTGGGGTGGGGGTGGGGGGGCGGGGGCGCGCGAGGCCACGGCGGGGCCGCCTGTGCCACGGAAGGGCCCGCTTTCCCGGGCGTGTGCCTGAGAGTGAAGGAGGTGCTTTAGCACGGTTGGACGCTGCTTTCAGATCCCCAAGTGGGTACGAAAGCCAGGATCTCCCAGGCGAGGGTGCCTCAGACCCAGGCCGCCTTCCAGCTGACGCGGCACATGTGTCTGGCCACGGGCCCGGGCTTCCAAGCGTTCGAGCGCGATGAACCGAGATCGGCCTCGAGTGCCGGGGCCAGGACCTTTCCCATAAGCGTTTGCTGCTCCCCCCACCCCTGCTCTCGAGATGAAGAAGGCCCAGCGGTGGGTGGAGGGGTTCCCCGACTGCGTGTGGACACGGCCTACGTGGGGTGACCTCGGGTTGGTCAGACGCGGCCGGCTCGGTCTCCGGCACCACCCCGCCTTTCCTTGTAGTGGCTCGTGGGCTTTGGCTTCTTCCTGTTCCCCGGAGCTTCGTTTTCTCTGCGGAGCCGCTACCGCCCGCAGCACATCTTCTTTGGCGCCACCATCTTCCTGCTCGCTGTGGGCACAGCTCTGCTGGGCCTGAAGGAGGCGCTGCTGTTTAAACTTGGGTGAGTGTCCTGTGCCCCCACGGGCCTTGGGAGACGGAGCCCCGCCCTCTGCGTCTCTGGGCCTCTGCCTTCTGAGGCAGCTTCTTGTGGAGTTAGCGAAGCAGAAGCAGTGGTTTTCCTCTCCGGGCGGGGGACGGGTGGGGCTGGGACTGGAATACCACGCCAGCTTTCTGGCCTTGGTGTGAATGGCATTTGGGCCTGACCGAGACCCCTCGGGGGGCTTCTCCCTTCCACCCGAACCCTGCAGGGCCAAGTATAGCACGTTTGAGCCTGAGGGCGTCCTGGCCAACATGCTGGGCTTGCTGCTGGCCGGCTTCGGCGTGACTGTGCTCTACATTTTGACTCGCGCTGACTGGAAACGGCCACCCCAGGCGGAGGAACAAGCTCTCTCCATGGACTTCAAGACGCTGACCGAGGGCGACAGCCCCAGCTCCCAGTGACGGCCTGCCCTTGTCCCACGGGGAGGGTCTGGCTGCGGCTGGCCTCCTCAGTTCCGGGAGGTTCTGATAGGCGTCTTTGCCGTGCCCTGTCGAGGCCATCTTTAGGCCGGGTGGCTCTCGGGGAGGGCTCGGCAGTGTCGGTAGGGACCGTGGGGGCAGCGTTCCCCCTCGAGCGCTGATTTCTGGGGTTTAGGGCTTGACCTCCTCTACTTTCTTCTCCTTGCTGCTGCTTTAGAGTCCTGTTAGTCATGCACAGACCCCTGCCCCTGTTGTCGCTGTCACCCCCTCAAATCAAGAAGCTTTGGGTAGAGTTTTGGGTGGTCAGTCCTGGTCACAAAGGCACAGATCCCTGAAGGAGATGCAGGGTGGCTCTCCCCTTGAGGCAGCGGATGCTGGGCCGTGTCCAGTGGCTGCAGAGAGCACAAGGCTGTGGGATAAACTGGGGCTTAGCGACAGGCCTGGCAAGGCCAAGACTTGCTTTGTGTAACACTGAATTCAAACCAGGAGTCTCGCTAGTCTGAATAACACGGTGGTGTGAATGGGCCCAGTCTTTGGCAGTAGAGCAAGTGATATTATGTGTAAAATATGTTGGTATTCGGAGCGAGGTTCCCCAGGAGAGGGGAGGGACTGGCCCCTGGGAAGCTCTGGAGATGTGGCTTCGGCCCAGCTGTGCTCTTGGCCTCCCCTTTCTTCAGTCCTCAGCCCCAAGATGCTGTGCTGGGAGAGGGACAGGGCACAGGACTGAGACAAACTGTACTTGGCGGCCGAGAGAAGGGGAAGGAGGTGGCCCCTCGCACTGGCGGGCTGGGTGGTGGGCTGGCCACTCCCTGCAGGGGCCCGGGCCACCAGTGCCCCCGGTGTCCCTGCCCTCACAGGCTGGCTCTGACTCGAGGCCGAGGGCATACATCTTGTTTTTTTTTTTTTTAAATTTTAACGTTTATTTATTTTTGAGACAGAGAGAGACAGAGCATGAACGGGGGAGGGTCAAAGAGAGAGGGAGACACAGAATCTGAAGCAGGCTCCAGGCTCTGAGCTGTCAGCACAGAGCCCGATGCGGGGCTCGAACTCACGGACCGCGAGATCGTGACCTGAGCCAAAGTCGGACGCTTAACCGACTGAGCCACTCAGGTGCCCCTGTTTTTATTTTTAAACAAAAAACTGCCCTGTTGCTCCCTTTCCCTTTCAGTGGGGAAGGCAGGGCCGCCTGCTTCTGTCCAGGAGGAAAGCCTCATCCCCTTACCTGGGCCCATCTTTGCAGGAGGTTGGGACGGAGTTGGAATTGGGTTAATTCCCCCCAGCTGTGTAAGTGTGTTATGCTGCCGCCTGAGTCACTCTTTGGATTCAGTCTGGAAGTAACGTGATCAGAGCATTGACCTTGTGCTTCTTGGACTTGGGGAATGCTCTCTTCTTGTTTTCCTCATTTTCTGGGCTTTGAGGAAATGACAGTTTGAGACAGACACAGCTTACTTAAGTGAAGAAATGAATGAGGTTTCTAAGCCCGGCTACTGTTCTGTAAATGGTTGCCTTTTTCTCACCTAACCGCTGCCTTAGAGAAAGGGGCTGGCCGCTTCTGATGCTCAGATTTCTAACCCTCCGCTTTGCCACAGGCCCTGCCTTAGGCAACAACGCCAGTTCTCCCAGCAGGTGCCTGCAGGTCCGGAGCCCTCCCTAGCAGGGCTGCCCAGGTCCCTCGGAGCCTCTCCCTGCCTCCCTTGTCCCAGCCTCCCTGCCTCCGCTGCAGCTTGTCTGGAGGCTACACCGCGTGCTCCGCCAGGAAGGGGCTCCGTCAATTCTTTCACCACCTGGCTCACGCTGAATAGCCAGGTATTTTACAGCTGGAGAGACTCCTGCTTGGACAAACTACCAAAGTACAACTGCGTATCTACCCGCCCCCCCCCCCACCCCGCCTCAGAATGCCACTTAGAGAAACGGAACCTTAAATTTGCAGTAAAAATCTGTAAACTGGTCTGTTTGCCAACGTGTATGTTGGATGATTAAGGAGGCCCCCTGAAAGCTGATCCACTGTGGTTTATTTTACTTTGCCTGTGTCCAGTTGTCTGTGAAGTACAATGTAGTGTCGGTGCAACAGATGATTCAATAAATGTCTACAGCTGATCTCTGGCCTGTTCTCTTCATTCACCCTGGCAAAAAAGGGGCCAGTGCTTTTAGTGGCATCAGACATGTGAAGTTAGTTCTACCAGGCTCAACAGAAACTGAACCTCCCCTCCCCCCACGCTGGGCACAGAAGGTAAAGCGATTCATGATCTCTGTCATGGCCCAGGGGCTGTTTAGTCTCTGGACCCAGAGCGGGAGGCTCTTCCTCATGGTTAGAGAAACACTTTTCCCAACCCAGAGACAGTGGCCTGGAGGGTGGAGCGTGGTAAGGGCCTCGGCAAGAAGTTTTCCCTAGTAGTCACTCAACTTTCTACCTTTTAAAAGAGATGTCTCTTTATTCCTTAAGGAGAGGAGCAAAGGTTTGAGAACGAGGCGGGATTCCACTTGAGAGCAGTTCCTAAGACCCAGGCAGGAGATGTGTTTATATGAAGTTGGGCTGGATCTCACGCTGGGATACACTGTGCTCCCGTCACCTAAAACAAAACACTAGTTAAAGGGACCCCTGCAGCAAATCCTCTGAGGAGTAATCCTTGGGGAACAGGAGTCCTTCCTAACATTTACTTTATTTTCTGTGTTCTCCAGAGGTCTTTGCTTTCTGCATCTGTAGAATCTTTCTCCTGAATCAAGGCTTCTGTGCGAAACTTCATTCGCTTAAAAGCATGCAAAGCACGTGGCATGATACATGTCCCAAGCTGATCGCTCAGTCAAGATCACAGCTGGCTCTCAGTGTGCGGGGAGAAGCAGCTGGCCCGTTTGCAGGCTGTCTCACTTCCGGCTCTTGTGCTCACTTCTGGATCAAGGGTCTTTGTGTTTGTGAATATTCAAATGATCCCAGACACGAAGGTCACGCCTCTCCCTCTAGACACGCATCTCCTCTCCTTCACCTCCTCAGGAGTCCCTCACCTTACTGGGTTTGGAACCCCCCGAGTCCCAAAGTTTTCAGACCAAGCAGGTGGTTGCTTCCGGAGTCCTCTCCTCTCCTCTCTGAAGGCCACTCTGGCATCTAGGGTGCGTGACTGCGTGCCCGGAGTTTTCCTGCTTCCCCGGCTCTGTTTGGGGGAAATGGATGTGGTTATGCAACAGGGATGTTTGTTCAGCACAACGTGGTGTCTAGAGGAAGCGGTCTCTTCCCTTGCTTGTCCCTGCAGTAGACAGAGAGGTACCAGCCGGGCAGGAAACCCGCAGCCTCTCCATTTACAATGCAGCCGTCTAGCTCTCTAGACGGTGAGGATGGCAAATTCTGGCCAGATTTCTGAAGAGAAGATGAAGCCACTGGAAGAAGCTTTGACGGAGTTAGCCTCAAGGACTCTAGCTGGGGCTGTCCCCTCACCTCGGGCTCCCACCACAGCCCGCTTCAGGCAGCAAGACGGGGGTGCGGGCCTCAGCTACTACAATGAAACAAGAAGAGCTCGGTGCTCCCTTGGTTTGGCTGGAGAGAAACTCACCAAAGAAAAAGCCTCTCTTTCTCAGCGGGCGCTGCAAGCCTTCACTGAAAGGCCCTTAGAACCGTCTTGTCTTAGCCACAGATCTCACGAGCGCCTACAGCGCTGTCCCAACTCCGAGGAGGTGCTCAGTCACTTCGCTGAGTGAATACGAGCCCAAAGGGGTGACTCTGCTTGTTCCGCAAGAGACCAACCAAATCATCAGGAATGTGGCCTCTGTCTTAACCTGCCAAAGTCGTGTCCCTGGGGGAGGGCTCCTCGGCACGGCAGGCCTCAGTGAGGGGGAGCCTGAGTCAGCCCCCCCGGGGCAGGTATCGTAACGTAAGGAGAAAGCACCACAACACCGTGTTTTTCCAAGTGTTACCCTTTATAAATAAGTACATTTGCTTTCATACATACAGTTCATTGTACGGATGGCGATCTGTACACATGGGCAGGAGAATGCATTCATTTACCTTTTCACATCTACCTCACACAGCTCACATGTACAGACAATACAACTGCTCAAGCAAGTACAGCAAAGGAAAATGTCTTTCCTTATACACAGGGGGCTAGATGCCTCTGTGGGGTGCGGGACATCCCCACTGCACGAGTTCACAACTGTGTGGTGTTCAATATATCGGGAGAGAGAACAAACATGCATTGGATAATATACTGTACAGAGAAAGTCCTTTACATCTGAGTCATAGAAAACCTAAAGGAAAACTAAGTGCATTAAAGCTTTTTCCAGCAAGTGTCTTGAAAGGACAGCAAAGAGGAGGAAGAATCAAAATCATATTAGTACAAATCACTCTTTAATTGTAGACTGTACATGTCTGTACTAATTAAAATCATCTTGGATTTGGAGGAGACAGAACAGAGACGGAGATGCTGCGCTGGATGGAAAGGAGGCCATGCCTGAGAATGGCACCTGCCCTGAGCCTGAGGAGGAACTGGCCCCACTCAGCAGGAATCAGCCAAAGGAAAAAACAAAAACAAAAATAAACTAGAACAGGAAGTGTAACTTACAGGATTTCCAAAATAACCTGTGAATGGAGGAGAGATCTGGAGCCGGCTTTTCTATCTTTTTTTTCCAGTAAGCTGGTACACAATAAGGCAGGTACATTCAAGTACTAAATTTTCCAGAATTAACTCTCTGTCTGGTCCTGGGGACCGAAGGGATCGAGGGGAGTCCCCCTAACCAGGTGTTCTGGTTAGCGATTAGGCAAAAGAAAACTCCAGCCAGTAAGTGCTACAAAAACAAAGCAGCTAGGCTCCTTCCTGTCCACAGAGTAGGTCTGTCTGAAAAACAAGAGTGATGCTGGCCTGCATCTATATGCATTCAGCTAAAAACCTGACAGGTCAGCTTAGTGGAGATTATCAGAGTCAGCAGGAAGAAGTGAGATGGTATGGGTGAGGAAACATGAAAGTAACACTTGATTTTTGGTGTCCAATTACGCATTCATTTGGTACTGACTTTCAAAGCTCTGACTGTGGCCATCACGTGGCCACAAGCATCTCAGGGTGGTTCAGCAGCTGTGAGGCATTGGACACCGAAATGCAGGTTACCAACACTTCAGCCCTTGAGTGGTCTGTGTTATAAAAGGAGTTGATGAAGACCCAGTGATTATTCAAGTAGCTCTGCACAGTGGCTCCACCATTCCCATTGTGCTTGTGTCCAGGCCCCCAGCCAGCCACCTTTTCTTGGGAGCAGCCAGAGCTGAGTTCAAGGCATTGCATGGTGAAGGTTTCCATGACACGTCTTTGTAGGTAGCTCTTACCCCTAAGCCCTTTTTGTTCATTGTTGTTAGTCATGGTAGATGGTCAGTCTGGAATTCCTAGAGGAAAAGGAGAAAAAGCCACACCTCCCAACGTGCGCGCAACGGGGCGGCACAGGCCTTGGTGTGGAAGCAGCAGCAGGCTGCCTTTGCAAGTTGGCTTCGTGAGAAGTGGGCAGCCCAAGGACAGACAGACAGGGTGGGAGAGGCTGGGACAGGGAGGGGACACCCTGCCCCCTGGGGAGCCTGTTCCATTTTGTGGCAAAGGTTCAGTGAGCAACTGGTTTTGTCCAAGGCATTTCTGCAGTAGAAAAATAACTATTTTTGAACCAAACCACCCACCTGTGACATCTCTGGAGTTGTACAAGTTGGAGGCCAAGAGGAACTGAGAGGGGAGCTCATGGGGAGTAAAGGAGACTTCCTCATACCCACCCGGCCATCAGAGGAAGGGAGTTCTAGTCAACGTTCTCCGGGCCTCTGCCTGGCTGAAGGTCCAAAAGCAGGTAGCGGTCAAAGAGCTTATCTTGCCACGACTGGCACGGATGCGTGAAGACCCCTTTCCAGGTCTTTGTCCCCTCCTTCCTGAACCCTCTGGGCCTGCCTGCTGCCCTGGAAGCAGCCCCTCCAGAGGACGCGCTGCCGGTCTTTGCCACCAGACGAGCCTGGTGCAGAGCCACAGTGACACCTAGTGGTAGAATATGGTTGAAGCAAGGTGACGTCTACATAACCCACTGTATATGACTAAAATCTAAGGAAAATACTTATGGATATTAAATTAGATACTGGTTAATTTTTCTATTGGGTACATCTCTGGGATATAAAAATACCAATATTTAGAGAGGGGTTCATAAACTACTATACAATATAAGGACTGAGAATACCTTTCTCTAGGCTGTTCTGTTTACAATAATTTAGGAAAAGTGTTTAATAATCCAGGCTTAACTAAATTAGCAAACTTGTATCTCTGGACAACGACCTGGGGTACTGTACATGATTCTAATTAGTGGAATTTTCCTGAGCCTTCGAGTTTAAGTTAAACACATCTAGAAAGAGGGGCACGTGGGAGAGGAACAAGAAGGGTTTGTGCTCTATTAATTTGGGGCTTTAATAGTGCACGTCTGCAACCCGGACAAGATACAACAGCAGATACAAAATGGTCTCCATTTTGTCCATGCCAAATTCTCATGTTACACAGGTTTTCCCTTTACTTTGTAAATAAACATTAATTTTTAATTGTTAATTGTGTGCCTTACTGATCCAGTAAATAAAGTAACCATGTCTCAGGAGTCCCTAAGAAAATTGCTGGAAAAGCACTTTAAAATCACTGCAAATATTTTTTGTATTTAAAAATTCTTAATCCTTTTGATGCTTATATACAACAGTTATTTCTTGTGCTATAAATGTTGTGATCCACTGCTTGATTTCTTTCCTTTTTTTTCCGTTTTTTTCCCTTGAAAGATACACTAAAAGACAAGAGCGGTTCTGCTATTTTCTAATGAAGACATTACGCACACTTAAATATCCAGTATTTATCAGAGTTACAAATTCAAACAGTAAAGTGCACCCATTTATAGACATGATGTGATGGAAACCCATTAGTGCAAGAATTCTGGGTGAACACAAACGTACAATTTGGTGAGAAACCTAGAGGCTAAAGTCTGTTACCACTGTCTCCATTTCAGGGTGTGTGAATTGGGTGACTGGAACTTAACCAGTTTCATCTGAAAAACTTCCCCCACCAGAAGCCAGACACGGACTCAGTGAGTGCTGCTGGGGGAGAGGGCGTCTCCGGGATACAGTACTAAGATCATCCCATGGCAGTGAAGTAGCACAACAGGGCATGGGCAGTCAGCTGAGCAAGGAAAAATGGTCTCCTGCCCCCAATCAGGTCCAGTCGGCATTTTCTAGTCAAACTCAACTGGCGCCCAGTAGTGACATTCACTCCCTCTTATAATGGCTAAAAAAGAACGGCATTTTGACTGTTTTAAGTGTTTTGCCCAATAAGGCATAGACCCTAAATCTCCGGTTTGTCCAGGAAAGCCGAGAGACACCCTGGGGACAAGTGGCATCAGTGGCATGTCTGGGAGGTGCAGAAGCTGCTCGCTCACCTAGACAGCTGAGTGCAGGTGGTGTGTGTGGCATTCCAGACACACAGGGGCACTTTCCTCACAGACACGGACATCTTTCAGAATGTAGCAGCAGCTCCTCAGTGAGAGGTGGGCAGGGAGGGGTGAGATGCAAAGGGCCCTGTAGGGCTGAGACCTGGGCAAAGCGGGAGCTGGGCTCCCGGCTGCAGGCTGATGCTACAGCTCTACACTTCCCCTTCTAGATGGAAGCAAGAGAGGGGGAAGGGAAGGGAAGGGACAAGACACTGGCGCCCACCCTGGTCTGAGTAGGAGACAGTCCCTGGGCATCTGAGAGTGGGAAGATTCTGGGTCTTGAGCTGGCCCCGAGACAAGTCCTGGCCTGTGTCGGGCTTGGGGGCTGAGGGGTCCGTCCATTTGGCAGAATCTAAATTGGTAGAGAAATGTTTCTGATCTCAGCTGCATGCTCCCCAGGTCTTAGTGATACTTTCAGAGGACACTTACTATGACAAACAGGTCTGGTCACATCTGGATTTTTATTCAGGAAACTGCCCTTCCTATAGCCCTTTCTTTACTCACAAGAGCAGAATGATTCGTAGTAACAGAGAATTGATTCTCTGTTGTTCAGCTTCTTAAGTTCTAAGAGCTGATGCGCAGTCAGTACCAGGCCTGTGCTAAGGCTTTGGTTTCAGTGTTCTTGCTGTCCATCTTGTGCTGGCCTCAGTCACGCAAAGGACAGGTCAGCAAACGACCTCAAGACACAGAAGAAGTGTGGAGGGTAACTGCATCAGAGGACCTGCTATCTGTCTCATGTTCCCCCACCCAGGGCTGAAAGGGGTCTGTCTGCTCCCTGAAACACTTCACTGTGCCTGGTTTTCAAAGATCACTCCCCAAACCCTCCTACCTAGAGAAAGAAACGAAGAAACAATTCCTAGAGTAAACAGATAATGAAACTATAGATCTTGAAACGGAATCAGACGACACCTGGCATGGGGTGCAACAGTCCTGGGTGCAAACTCCAGGAATAAAGTCTTACAGCCCCAAGAGAATTCAATTTGCTTCTCAAAGAACCAATTTCTTCACGGTACCATGTGGGTTTAAAAGAAAGAGGGCCAGTAGAACACAATGTGGCTCCAGGTGAAGACCCGACAGGACTATTGTACCAAACTTTGGCGAAGAGTTTGCTTTTATGAGATATGATGCTCAGTGATGTACCAGGACTTAAAAAGTAGACTTCGCCAAGACAAGAGATTTTCTATAGCCTTTTTCTGAGAATCCAGAACAGTCTTTCTTCCTCTCTCTTTCTATGTATTTATGTATCCCCCCCCCCATGGAAAATCAATAGCTTTTAATAGTTAATTGTTGGCTAAAAACCTAAAGGATAACTCTCAGTGGATTATTTAAAAATATCCATGATTCTCATCCAATTTCCTTGGCTGGGTGAACTATTTAAAGGGATAGTTGTTCTTTAAATATTCATAAAACGCTTCTTGAAAAATCAACATAGTGACATTTCAAATAATTATATATATATATATTTTTTCTTCTAATTTAATTGACCTGTTTCTTCTCTTTCTCCTTGATCCTTTTGCCCCCGTAGGAAGACCAGCGATAATCTAAATGAACATTCTAGACCTGATGACTGCAGGGAGCTGGCAGTCCAGGGGAGGACACCATGGCACAAGAATGCACTGGGGTTGGCTATTTGGATAACACTGGATAAGAATGCAAAGGCAAAGGGGCGTCATACTCTTTCTAAAGTTCCTAGAAGAAAACGAACAAGAACATCTTATTTTTGTAAAAAAGGAGAAAGACATTTACACAACAAGAACATCAGTGAAAGCGATTGTCTCCTGGAAAAAGCTGACCAGTGTGTCTGATCTCCCTGGGTTAAAGCACACGGCACAACAATCTCCTCGCTGGCATCGGAAGAGAGGGAGAGAGCATGTGGCTGGGGCACAGACGAGAGAAACTGAAGTCCTGGCTCACGGGAGGCCAGCTTCCCAGTCGGCTGCATGCAAAGAACTCCAGCACGGGGCTGCCACCTCTAAACACCACACAGAAACTGCATGAGAAATTAAGCCAGAGAACTACCTCAGATGTGGAAACCAAGCCTGAAGATGTGCAGTGAAAACATATGGGTCTCACTCCAACGAACGTCTTTTAAACATTAGACTCCACAAATGGTCTCTTTGGTTTGATAGGGGATGTCTGCCCTTGTCGAGAGTCCCGGGACAGCTGCCGGTACAGGTTGTCCTGATATGCCTGAGCCACAGGGAGGGTCCGCGCCACCTTCACATCGGGGTATGAGGAGGCCTGGCCGACTCTCTCCAGGAGGTCTCCGCGGGACCCATTAGCCAGCATCCCATGGGGGCTGTAATAATCGTCCTCCAGCAAATGGCCATTCTGTGCATTGTTGGTTTTGTTATAAAAGGCAATGTTGCTGATGGATGATGGTGGACTGAAGGACTCAGGCTGAGGCAGGTTGCCTGGAGACGTGGGACTGAGAACGGTATCCACGGATGACACGGCCCAGGTCCGATTCTGCTGGTGAAGGTGGGGGTACTGTTGAGTCCGGGCTGTTTTATCTATGATCCCCATGAATGGTGTGGTCCTGGATCGGGTGGGCTCACTGGGGTAACCTCCCTGAGTGGGAGACACCGGTGACAGCTCGTCACATGACCTATCATACGCCGGTTTTAGTGGGATCTCCATTTGTTGAATCGAGGAAGATGGCCGGAAGGTAGGAGTGAGGTTGGAGGCTGATGAGATACTATTGCTAGATGGAGAGAAGCGCAGGCCTACGCTTTGGGAGTGCAGCAATGGCCTGGGAGTTGGTGGGTGGGGTTTGATTTCATTAGGGTTGACACTAATAGGTCTTCTGATTAAATGTGACACATCAGGGGAACCTAGTTGGCTGGAGGAGCGCTCCAGATCTAGTTTTGAGTGACAGACCGGGTAATAGGATGCAGACTGGCTACGGCCAATCTGTGGTGTCTGGCTGTATCTCATACCACCTCGATATGCTGAGGAAGGTCGCTGTGGAAGGTCTTCTTTGGTCAACCCTCCATGCTGACAGATGGCACCTGCACTCAGGCTGGCCTGGACGTGCTGCACGGGCCTCCCATCCCCTACAATCCCCCCAATTGACCCTTGGTAAACCAACCGGCTCTGACTTACTCCCATGTCTCCTTGCGAAGACTGGTATTTATTAGCCATTGAGTGGGCTACTTGGCCATAGGCCCCTGCGGAGAGGACGGTGCTCGAATGAACCGCTGAGCTGGGCTGGTTGCTTCTCACAATCTGGGCCTTGGCAGGCTGTAGCCTGAGCCCTTGCTGGGGAACTGCCACAGGAAGCTGAGGCATCTGATAGGGCCGCTGGGCCATTTTGGATAATGGAGATTTTGGTCTGCCAGGAAGCTGACTAACATTTGTTTCTTGCTGATAGCGCACGGGTGAGCCCGACTGGGATCTGTAGACACTCATGCTTTCAGCTGGAGGGCTGGCCCGGTACTGAGGGCCTCTACGGAGGGGGGACGGAGGAGGGCTTGGATAGTCCTTGCCTGGCCCTCCCACGGGAGGGGGGCTAAAGCGGTAAGACCCGCTCTGGTGGGCTGGGGACGTATGTGGTGGGCTGGGCCTGTAGTGAGAGTTCTGGTGAGTTGGAGAAAGAGCGGGTGAGGTGGACTGATAGCTCTGTCTGGTGGGAGAGCCTACAGAACTACTGGAACGGAAGTCAAAGACCTGATGCGAGCCGAGCGGTGAGCTAGAGATGTAGGCTGAGTCCCGATGGGCTGGGGAGGAGGGCGGGCTCTGGATTATCGGGAGCCCCTGACTGGGCCGAGCTTCGGTCTGGAGGCCAATGGAGACATTTTCAACATCCTGTTCCAGGTACTCCTCCTCGAACATATCCTGTACAGAGTATACATCTTCGTGCTGTGCTTCGGGTTCCGTTTCTTCTGGTAGCGGCGGCTGAGGCGGCTGCTGAGGCGGCGGTGGCGGCGGCTGCATCTGTCGGCACTCTTCCTCCACGCGCAGCAGGAGCCTCTGGATCTCACGGTTGTTTGGGCAGAGCTTGATGGCCTCGTTCAGATCCTCTAAGGCTGCTGCAAACTGTCTGCTTGACAAAATGTAAACACAGGAACCGGGGTTATTCTGAGTCAACGGGAATCACCAAGAGCTGAGGACCACGGTCGCTATTTTAGAGAACTGGGGTGGCATCTGTGGGGGTCTGGGGGGTGGTTTTGTTTGATTTGTAAGGAAGGAAACAGGTAGGCTGTCATTCTGGAAGAGTCCAGAATGCTTCCTTAGCCCGTTTACCCTCCATCTTCCTTCTGGCCTCTCTGGGATTAGTAGAGAAATGGCCCCATTTCATCAGTCCAGCCAGGCCCTTCAGGAAGATTCTCTTAGTGCCCAAATGCACACCAGGCAGTATCAGAGTTGGGTGGGGTTGTCATTTACAGGGTCACTGTCAATTAGCTTAGCAAAAAAACAGTTAACTACAATATTTAAGAATCTTGCTGATGCAGCATAATTTTTTCTTTATATTCTCGATATTTTGGCTCCGAATTTCAGGCCTGTTCTGTCCTAGGCCAGAAGACTGTCCTCCGCCCTTTTCTTCCCCTTGCCCCCCAGCACTGTTGCTCCTCTGTTCTGCTACATCAGAGCTGGGCAGGTATGACGCTTGCTGACTAGGCAACTCGGATTCTAATTTACAGATGAGGACAAGAACTCTCAGAGATATCCCCATCCTCTCTATTAAGATCGCCCAGGAAAGGGGCAACTGGCCTTGTGGGGAAGGAATTATCTGGGGAAAAAGAGAATTTGATAGTCAAGCTTCTGTAAGGACTCTGTTACCCCAGCTAGTTAAGACTAATATTTCTGCCACCATCATTGCTGACACTTAACCTGGATTTGGTTTTTCAGGACCATATCGCCCCTGGCCACAACACTGACCCTGAAGCAGTTCTTTCCCAGGCCATGTTAAGGAGAAGGGGAGGGCACTGGGCAGGAAGCATCGAGGACAGTGACAAGTTATCCAAAGATCAGTGATGGCTGGTTCTAGGTCTTTCTGGAGCCTTTCCTTCCCATTGGCCAAGCCACAGCAGATGGACACGAGGGATGGAGTTTCTCTTGGGCCCCCTCAATCCTGGCAGCAAGGACCTCCTGTCTCCATGAGTGTGTGGTGTGGTGGTGGTGGGGATTTAGGTGAGGAGGAGGTTTGATGCCACCAGACTTGAGGAGAGCCCCAGAAGGAAGACTGAATACCACAGGGACTCCTCAAATGCCTCTAGGAAAAGAAAGAGGAGCCTGTGGTGTAAGTGACCCATCCTATTTCTCTAAAAGGGCCAGGAAGATGTTTTGCTTATGTGACCTCTTCTTAAGTCACCAGTGTCTCTTTATGCTATCTGCTTTAGGGGTTAAAAAGTGACTGAGATACGGCAGAGGCTTCTTGGAAGAAGGTGCCATTCTCCAACAACGCAAAGGCATTTTTCTCCCAAAGTGAAATGTTGTAGAGCTCCACAGCCCTGAAGACTTGCCAGTCTTAAGCGGAACTCTGCGCTATGGGAGCCATCCCCAAAGCTTGG
The DNA here is from genome assembly GCF_023721935.1 of Panthera uncia. NCBI lineage: Eukaryota > Metazoa > Chordata > Mammalia > Carnivora > Felidae > Panthera > Panthera uncia. The sequence goes on along the minus strand of NC_064814.1, from coordinate 16,494,468 downwards.
CCCTAAAAGTCCTCAGGGATAGACACATTTGGGTACATAGGTCCCAGGACGGCCTACATGGCTTTGGCCGGATTTTCGGAACAGAGATCTCTTGCTTTTCACCCTCTCTCTCTCTCTCCTCACCTGCTGCTGCGTTTGGCCCTTGCTCTCGCATAGTAAGCTTCATAAGATTTCGGTTTCAGCTCCAAGGCCTTAGTAGCAAATTCCTCCGCCATTCCAAAATCCTGTCATTACAATAGGTGTGCAAATGAGTCATTGAAGAGATATGAAAAATAGACAATTTGGGAATAAAACAGATTACAGGTACATTTGTTTGACATTAATGGATGGAACACCTGGGATTCTCGACATGCCTGGCACGGCTCTAGCCACATGGCCCAGACTGGGAGTTCCTTCACCTTTGCCCTGTGTGGCCCTGCAACAGCTCTCGGGGAATTTATCTGCCCAGAAGCATGAAGATACTTTTAATTTGCCTTCTTTCTGCTGTTCTAACGAAGTTCTTTCTAGCCCAGAAGCCAGATGTTAACCCAGTGAAGCTCCTGAAGTTGGAAACCGGGACTCTTGTTACACGGTGTGTGTGAGGCAAACACATCCATGTACCTCACGCAGGCGCTCATCCTACCCCCGGCTTCCTGTCACACCCACTATTCCTCGGCTTCCTAACGGGTGAGCGAGCTCCAGCAGGATGAGGTCTGCGTAAAGGAGAACCGCACTGACCATGGAGACCAGATAGGGTAGGGACCCCAGACAGACTTGGGTTCAGGCCTCTGGTCCCCCCTGGAGCCCCTGAGAGGGTGTGCCGTGTGTTCTCACCCATGTCTACTCTGCAAGTGCAAGTAAGTGGGATGACGCATTGGAAAGCCCCCGATGCGGTTTCCGGCACATGGCAGAGCCTCGGTAACTGGTTTTCCTTTCTATTTCACAGGGGCTTCTCTGGCCTCTCCTTCTCTGAACTGGTTCCCTACTTAGATGCATTTAAAACAAAAAAATTAAAATAAGAGAGGGCCAAGGCTACGACCGGGGTCTGTGTTGTCCCCTCATCTCTTGATCCTGAGGGTCCCTGAGGGTGTGATCTGAGGAGTGGGGTCCCTGAGGAGTGTGGTCTCATGTGTCCTCCTAGGAGAACCCTGGGAACAGGCACCTGGGTAACAGAGCCGTACATTTAAAGGCAGCCTTCCATACTAAGCTAAAGACAGAGTGCTTTCTCTTCTTTCAATGTCAGAGCCTTAGTACAGTAACCTCTGGTGACATGCGTGTTCCTGAGGTGGAACAAGGGCCTGGGGCATGGGTAGAAATTAACCAGAAAAAGTGGTGGGCCATCTCTGAGACACAGACCTCAGGTGTTTGGTTCAGTGTTGGTCATGGGGGGTGGCTGTCACCTGTTTCTGAGCAAGTGTGGAGCTCTATGGAGAGGAAGTATTCCATCTCATGGGAGTCACCTATTGCTACTCTGTTTCCAACCTTACCCTTCTTTTCTTTTGGACAATCACCATTTCTGGCAAGATTTGGAATGCTTCTAAGGAGCAGATTATTTGTTCAGGCAAAAGAGAAGGCAGCAGGCTGGCGGCAGCTCCTAGCTTCATCTCATTCTCACGGGTTGCTGCCACGGGGGACCCTGGGTACTGCTGATCTGGTTATGTTTCACAGAAGGGCCTCACTGCCTTCCCCTGGGGTGTCCCCTTCCCACAGGAACCGCTACTGTGTTCCCCCTCTCCTCAGCACCTGGGGCAACTCTGCCTCCTTGGGCCGTAACTGTGTCCTCTGAGACACGTGCGTCTACAAGGCTCTTCTCGTCGCCAGGGTTTAGACGGAGGATGTGAAGGTCGTGTACACAACTGCTAGCAGACCCCCTCTCTGGAAATGCCAGCAGACCCCCTGCCCCTGCAGCTGAAATCTCACTTCTGCACAGCTGAGCTCTCTAAGTATCAGCATTCCTGTTTGGCGTGGGTTGTTTTTAGCTCCTGAAGTAACTGTGAGACCTCAGGCGGGGGCTGTCAGAGATTCCTGACACGATCTCAGCTACTCCCAGTCTCTGAGAGAGGGTTCTTGGCCTGGGAGCATCTGTGTGTCACAGGAGCAGTGGCTGAGGGCATCAGAGACGGTATGTGCGTGGCTGGTGAGAAGGACCAAGTACTACGTGGGAGATAACAATGGACCAGGAAGAGTTCTAAGATTCCCTCTTTGACAAGAATGGACATGGCACGCTGGAGTAAAAAGATGAGGAGAGGAGGGAAAAGTTCAAGACTAGCCTTTGAAATAAACCTTGAAGTCCATGGTCCTGAGCCTTCTTTCCAGCCCTGCCTTAAGTGACTAGGGGTCTATGAGAAAGGAAGGGTGTGACTAAAATTCATATCTAATTGCAGCTGGAATTCTAGTGACCACTGCTCTCACATTTTCCCAAAGACCAGAAAACTGACTTGGGGGTAGGAGGTAATGATGATGGTATTCCAATCACTTTCAGTGGGAACTAAAAATTCATAAAGCTACCGAAGTGCCCACAGCATTAACTTTTTTATAGTTTCAGATACGGATTGTACTTAGACTTGATTTCTTTCAAATTGCAAATGTCAGTGCTCTGTGAAGGACAACCAAGTTCCAAATGGGGCAGAGAACGATTTCAGGGGCCTGGTAAGAGCCAGTGAGTGACACGGGCTGTCAACTTCCAGGGCTGTAGAAAGCAGCTGGGAGGAGAGGGACTTACGTTCATTTTCCTGCGACATCGAGAGAGGTTGAGGAGGAGAGACACCTTTAGTTCCCGGAAGGTTTTCAAGTCCTCACCAAACCCTTCTCTAGGGAATTTCTTCAGAGCGTACTGGTAGCGCTGGGCAGCTTCCTTTACTTTACCTTTCTAACGGGAGTACAAGACGGCAAAACACACAGTTGGTCTGCTGAGCAGCTGAGGAGGTGTGGCCCCACTCCCTTCCTCCTCTCCGCAGCAAGTACTAAGCTAGCCCTCCCAACCACCAGCCTAGGGAGTAGGTCTGGCCCTGGTGGTGAGAGCAGAGGGCCCAGTCTTTTCAACAGGAAACTCGCCTGGCAGGAAGGGCAAGGTTGAAGGGAATACCCAAGACCTAAGCCAGAGAACCAACACCTGGAACCTCCAGCTTCCCAACTGGATTCCCAAGAGACGGACCTTGCTCATTTCAAAGGAGCTTTTTCTTGACCTGATCTCCCTGGGACACACATCATTTCCTAGTCTCAACCACTCCAGAGTTATTACTACTTCTTTACTTTTGGCCTGCCTGGAAAGTTCTTTTCCTGTTTGATGTCCCACCTTGCCAGTCCCCTAGGAGAGGTCATTCTCTTCCTTACAAGGAGGTGGGAGCTAAAACAGTCTAGCTGTTGCTTCCCTAATCTCAGTGAATAAACAGTATCAGTCAGTTTTCCCCTGTTTTTAAAAAAGGCTTGGGGTAAGGTGGTAGTAGAGAAGAGAAGTTTAGAATGTGTGATCCATCTGTGCAGGAGGGATTTTCCACAATGAAGTAAATCCCAGCCTAGGGATCTGGTCACAGGGGCCTTGAACTTTTCTTACATTTTGTATCTGAAAATCTATCAGCTGAGCTCAGAATGATGCACGAGACATCTCCCATTCATTTAGCTGATCTTAATCTACTCCATTCCTTCTGTACAGCTGCAACTCCACCAGGGATCCTGACCTTTTGATTTTCTCTGCAGCACCATTCATTAAGGACAGATCTAGAGTTGGCCAAGGTAGAATTCTGGGTGGGAACAGCAGTAGCTTGCCTAACCTCATTAGGAGGTAGGACTCCTTGTCTCAGAATATCAGAAATTATATTCTAACCAGGGCTTAGATTCTTGACAGCAGTGCTATCCCAAAGTCCTAGAGTAATGAGACCCTTCTTGGAAGTCACGTGAAATCCTGGTTGGGTCAGGACTCAAGTTTCATAGAAGCCTGAGAGTCCTAGATTATCATGACTTTCACACAAAGGGTCCTCAGGAAATACAACCCTGCTCCCAGGAACTCTGTACACTTCTTACACAGGGATGGGTGGGACATGGAAATAATGTGCTACATAATCATTCCCCATCTTCGGGCCCAGGGATATCTCAGTGAGGTTGGATTTGTATTTACCTTTAGAAGAAGATGCCGCTAATCTTAACATAACCAGAGAACTATGACACGTAATTTTTTTTTTCTTAAGTTTTATATACTTGAGTAATCTCTACCCACAGCGTGGGGCTCAAACTTAACAATCCCGAGATAAAGAGTCATGTGCTCTTCTGACTGAGCCAGCCAGGCAACCCCTGACACAGTACTATGTATCTGTACTACATAATTTGACTTGTCCCATGAGTTTCCAGCAGATTCCATGCAGAATCTATGTAACTGCCTATTAGTAACTAGGTAAAATTTGGTGTTTAAATTGATCAGCTGCAGGCTTATGTAGGCTACTTTTGCTCTCTTGTTGGGAAATTTAAAACTCAGGATCCTCAACTTATGAGCCCATCACTGAGGTATGGCATTCTCCCTCTGCCTCTAGAGACAAGGATGAGAGTGTCAAGACTTTAGTAGATTCTACATATAGAAAACAGTCAGTGGCTGCTTTGAGGAAACTTTGTTCCTTCCTCCTCTCACCTTATAAAACATGTCCCCCTCTTCCATCAGCTTGCTCAACAGGATGATCATGATGTCTGGTTTGGAGGTGGCCATCGCCCATGTGGCTGGACCTGTAGTGTACAGGATGCATGATGGGTAAAAAACTCAGACAATGTAAGGGTGGTAGGAAGCTAGGTGAAAAAAACATCCTGGGGGAATTTCTGCTGAGAGAACAACTTGCTCCACAACAATTTCCTCATCTTTCAGACCTGGGAGTATCTTAGGGACTCCCACTGCCAAGAAGCTGCGTTGGATTTGTATTCACCTTAAAATAAGAATATCTGAACTGTCTGAGCCTGCACCACAGGAGGGCAGCAAAGCCTGTGTGTTGTATTTGGGCAGGCCATGGCTAAGTCTGGAGTTATTTTAAATAAGGTAATCGGGAGAAAGAGTTTGCATTAAATGTCACCACAAGATTTAAAAAATCCAAAAAGGGCAATTTATTTTAGAACCTGGGACTCCAAATCCCTAGCTGTTTAGTCTCTTAATTTAAAAATCTGTACTTTGCAGAAGGGGAACCATTAAAGATTCTAAAGGCTCCCTTAATTTGTAAGTATCAAATAGGCCTCCCTGGGATTTACTCTGAAGCAGGAGTACAATTTGAATGTCAAAAGATGTGAAACAAGCCAACATTACTGAGGACGACTTTACCCACAAAGAGAAAGAAGAGGTTAAATTGATTAGTTTATAGACACCTGAATTATTTACCAACTAAGCTTTTCAGGGTTAGTTATCAAAAGTTCAAGTTATTCTCTACAACAGTCATTAAAAAAAATCTTCTTTTAAGGTGAAGTAAATTAAAAGATTAGAGGTGTAGGGAACTCATGCAGGCTAAATCAAAGAGGAGAAGGCAAAGCTGACCAAGCCATCAGACCACGCCTGATGCTGACAGCGGTGAAATATACCTCGTGGGCGACTCGGTAACGTCTGACAACCTTCAAAGAAAGGAGAAAACAAAAAGTTGTAGGAGAGGAAAAAAAAATGGATGAAGGTGAAAAAAAAAAAAAAGAAGGAAAAAGCAGCAGTGAGAGGCAGGCAGCAAAAAAGCCAGCATATCAGCCAACCCTTGCCTACAGGTCTGTGGGATGGGGGAGCAGGTGGGACAGCAGCAGCAGGGACTGCAGAGTCGGAAGCACATACAGAGCAAGGGAAAGCAGAGGCTCAGGGCAGCGCAGGGATCGAGGATGCTCACAGGGCGGGGCTGGCACAGAGGCATTAGCACCAAGATGTGCTTAGAGTAGCCTCCCGGTCAAGGCTACGTGGGGCATGGCAGATAACCATGTGATTCTGGACACAGAGTAGTGTAGACCATGGCTCAGATGGTGCTTGCTCTGGGCCAAGAGCCTTTCTGTTCACTTGGACAATAACTGGGCCAGGGCAGAGGGGAAACTACACACACTCACACCAAACACCCAGGGCGGCCAGACCACTGGACCAGTCTGGCCCCTGGGCACAGATGGTCAGCACCTTATTCCTTTCTCCTACCTATCTTGGCTCCTTTCTTCAGAAGAGTGACAACAACAGAAGTGTTCCGGCACCCCACAGCCCTATCCAAAGGGCGCATTCCGCTATAGTCAACATGCTCGATCATGGCCCCGTGATCCACCAGGAACTGGACCTAGGACATGGATCAAGGAGAACAGTTAACACAAGTGCAAGGGCTCAGCGCTGCTCCACTGAGTCTGGCTGCTGCCTGGACTTTATTTAACCACAGGTCTAAACCAGGCTGGGACCATGGTATTTACAGGCCATTCCTGTATTCTTCATCTTTAGTGGTGTTTTGAATATTCCTGTCCTCTAGCAAGTAGGGATTTGAGAACCTTCTATCAGGAATCATCTACATGTTATTCTACCCTTAACCCTAGATAACATTATGGACGGAGAACCTTCCCTAAGATCCCTATGACCCAGAGGCTTGTTTAAAGGCACTCACCACCTCGGCATCACCATAGAAAGCTGCCAGATCCAACGGGGTGCGGCCATTCTTGTCAGCATGGTCTGTAGCGGCTCCATTATCCACCAGAGAACGTACTACTGAGAGATGACCCTTCAAACAAGCCCAGCTGAGGGCTGTCAGCCCTTCTTTGTCCATGAGAGCAATGGAGGCACCTACAAGAGTAAGTATTAACACAAGCCTGAGGAAACCCGAAAAACATGAAAATTCAGAGCAGGAGGGAAAGCTGGTACTTAAGGTGTAAGCTCTGCCAACGCACAGCTTTGTTTCTGGTATGTGAGTGGTCTTTCAATAAAACTGTTAAAAAAAAAATGATCCTACAAGCTTTCAGTAGAAGAGAGCCCAGTTGTTTTTACTGGGTATTCCAGGTCCTCCACAATCTACCCCCAAACTTCCTCTCTATGCTTAAGTTTCATTACATTACACCCCTGGGAGAATCCTCTACTTGGGCCGAATGGATGTGCTCACTGCCTCTAGACTCTCCCATAATATTCTGTATCCTCACTTTTGGTCATGTTTGCTTTCTCATGGGGAATCTTTTCCTTCCCCATGACCTGCCTCACTTCTACCCATTCTCTAGCAACCATTTCAAAATCCCCCTATTTCCAGGAAGCTTCTGATCACTGTTACCTCATCTTGAATCTGCATATGTCACCTTATTCCGTTATTAATCTTTTTTTACGTATCCTACTTGCATGTAATAAATTCTCGATGAATGTTTTCAGAACTCAGCAAAAGTCTTCCATTTGTAGTAGTATAAACTCCTAGAGAGGATCTTGTAAAACAGGAGGAGCTCAGTACATGTTTATTATTGGTGATAGTACCAGGCCACTTTCTCCCTCCCTAGAATGTGGGGGAAATGAACTCACGGGAAGAGCCTGAGCCCAGGCCACAAGGAAATTCAGAGTTTAATTAAACTTGTCAGCCTTCAGTGATCCCATCCCCACTCTCTTAGCCTCTTTGGTATTCTACATCTGTTTCTCTTCAACATTTGTATTTTCATCTCTAAGGATCAAGCACACTTGATACACTGTTTTGTAATTAGTCTAAAATTCAATATACATTTGATTCTTAGACTAGACTGTAAGCTCTTGGATGGCAAAGAGCCTGTCATTTCCTGGCTAGTTGTGAAGAGTAACTAAGACAATTCTTTTCACACAGTTGCCATGTTATACTAACTAAATTAGGATCAGCTTACTGCATACAGAATACTTTCCAGGCTGCCTCCTCAGCTGGACAGGATTCAGATGTGAGATGTGCCACAGCTGGGCTCAGGGTCTACTTGGCAGTTACCCGCCCTATCACCTTTGTATCCCTAGAGGTCAGGCAACCAGACTCTGTGGCTTTCCACAGCAGGATGAAGGGCTAGAAGGTACCATACCTCTAGCCCTTATGACAGCCATTTATGTATAGGGTTATCTTGTCATATATTGCAATTAAAACATTGACTCTAACACAGAATGGATTTGAATGTGGGACAGAACCTAAGGAGTTTTCTCAGATGCAACATCTATAAATTCCCTGGACAGAGCCTCCATTGGTGGAAGAAGCAGGATAAGAACGTTCTAGATGTATGTTACAGATAAGCTGACCTTCCATAGAAGAGGAAAGCTGGAATTTAAGAAATTAATTGGAGATACACATGAAATAAACCCGTATATTCAATTTACATCCAAAATTCAATATGTAATCTTCCTCTTCTCTCTTTTCTTTCATTTGCAGTTAATGGAATCACACCTCTTCCAAACATCCATTTTAACATTCTGGAATTAGCTTCAACCCAACTACCCTTCCTACATGTAATTGCTCTTTATATCCCAAATCATTTTTTGCACTTGACCTTTCTGTTCTATTCTAACAGCTACTGCACCTGGATTAGCGCCTCATTACTTCTCATCTATTCTATTACAATGCTTCCTAATTGATCCCCTGGTCCACTCTAATTTCTCCATCAAATCTACTATTCACACTACTGCCAGAGTGATTTTTTTTAAAGCACAACTCTGGCATCAATTCTCTTTTAAAAAACCTTGAAAGGCTCCCCATTGCCTTCAGAATTAAGCCAAAACCTCTTTTAATCTGTTCCTTTTCAGTTTCTTTCCACATACGTTTCCAATTTTACTTCCCAAGAGCCGTCATGAGTTCACTGGACAACTCGCATATTTCTTTAAACCTGTTGTGTGTTGGTTCTCCTCCCTAACTTTTCATTTACGATCCCCTCCCTAAAACAAAATATTTTTCCTAGTCACCTTTCAAGGTCTGCCCTTTCCTAACTGAAATACCTTTATGAGAGCTCTTAGGATTCTTGGCTTTTCAGGTATTTTTGTTCCATTCCTTCCTTCCCAGATTACAGACTCTTAGAGGGCACAGACTTATAGTGTGTTAGTTAAAAGAAAATCACTCACTGGCATATCACTAGAATAGTGTTCTGCGAATAATGTGGGCTACATACCTGTTTGTAGGGTTTGTTGCTTTAGTGGAAGTCTCTGAATTAAGTGTGAAAAAATGAAATACTGTGGATCCCTGACTTATGATGGTTTGACTTACAATTTTTCAACTTTACGATGGTGTGAAAGTGATTCGCATTTAGTAGAAACCATCCTGCGAATTTTGAATTTGGACCTTTTCTCAGGCTAGTGACGTGTGGGGACGGTGCTCTCTTGTGATGCTGGCTAATATCCGTGAGCCGCGGCTCGCCGGCAGCTGCACTAGCATGAGGGTTAACGGCGGATACACTTCTAACCATTCTGGGCCCACACAGCCATTGTTTTTCACATTCAGTACAGTATTCAATAAGCTATACAAGATATTCAACTCTATTATACAGTAGGCTTTGTGTTAGATGATTTTGCTCAACTGAAGGCTGATATAAGTGTTCTGAACACGTTTTAGGTTGGCAATGCTATGCTATTATGTTCTGTAGGTTAGATGTATTAAATGCATGCTGGACTTAAGATATTTTCAACAAGATATTTTAAACTTGAGTTTATCAGGACGTAACCCCATCATAAGTTGAGGAAGGTCAGTAGTACAAAGACCAGCATGTCTGCAATGGTAAGGGAGAACAAATCTCTGGAATCTGTGTCTGATAAGCTTCTATTGGCATGTGACAGACACTGTGCAGTGATCTGAAGGTTATCAGTGGCTGAAGAGGTCCTGCCTTTTCCAGCAGACTTGGGTTGTTCTGGGACATTTACTCATGCCACATCTTATCCTGAGAATCTAGGTACGCCCCTTTTTCTCCCCCAACCCCTTCTTGCCAGAAGTGAGGATAGATATCATGAAACCAGACTTGTTTGTTGGCTTGTATTGGGGAAGCAAGAACCACTTTGTACACTGGAAGAGCAGTTCTCTGGTTCAGACCCAGTGTTATGAGTCTGAGGCTGTGGAAACAAACAAATCTTTGAAGGATATAGCTAAAGACCCAATAAATCTTTGGCTGAGTTTTAGTTTGAAATCTTAGAAGAAACCTTGTTTTCTTCCTAACTCAACTACCTGGCCTGGGTGTGATTCTTCAGGGGGCTGGTTTCCCTGAAGTGTGCATGCCCACAGATGTAATTATCGATGTTTAGGTCCAGTTTGCTTAGAGGGAAGGCTATCTGGAATGGAATCATTAGGCTCCTCACAATCGACTACCTTCTGCTTCATGTGAATGCTCAAACTCCACTAGATGGTACTGTAGAGTCACGTGCGACTTTCCCACGATAGAAGTCCACCATCACGCACCTCTGTTTTGTACAGGTGATTGAGGTCAGAGCAATCAAAAGGAGCCTGAAACGCTTTTGAAGGTGGTGTGACTACAATCTGCTTTATTATTTCCCATTCACCAGGAGTATATGAATGTTGGTTAATGTCAAAGGAGTTTATTACAACAGGAAAATAATAATATCCTGATTTCTCATATAGGGTCCCACTGTCAGCAACCGTCTTAATCTCTGTCTGCCTCCTCTGGATACAAGAAAAGTATTAGTTGTGCAGGCCTACAAGATAACTGATAAAGAAAAACTGCAGTCTTTGGAAGATGAACATCTGCTGAGTGTATATTAAAAAAATCAAAGTTTGAAGATTACAGATTTGAGTTAAAGAATTTAGAATATGTTAGTTTGATTAGAATACCAAAAATCCCTCAAGCCATAAAGAAACAAAGACTATCAGAGTGAAAGGGTCCGACTGTATCCAAGAGGAGAGGAGACAGACCTTCATATTTTAACCAACTAGATGAATAGTATCTATTCTTAACATCTCTTAGATTCCATCACTGGAAATCATGAATTCCTTGGGTTGCTATAGGCACTGACCATCCCCAGCTCTGGGATCCCAGGACTGACCTTGTGCAAGTAGAAAGTCCACAGTTCCTAGATGGCCTTCAGAGGCAGCCATCATCAGCGGGGTACGACCCTGCTTGTCTGCCATGTTGACATCAGCGCCATGGGTGAGTAAAAGATCAACAATCTGCAAATGCAGAGAAACAGGGACAAATTATCCAGGAAGAGCTGCTGGGCAGACACATGCATGTTGTTGCCTACACTGTGGAATCTCGTCCTGCTGTACAGGTGAGTCACCTCTGCATGTAACTTTCTGCTGCAAGAACTCCCTCTAGTGTCTGCACAGTGCTAGTACCACGTGATTTGATGTCTGACTCTTTAAAGGATAGCCACATGAAAATCCAACTGTGTATTTCTGACTCAGCCCCTGAGTAAAAGAGAATTTAAGATAAAAAAGGCCAACACGTAGACAAAGATGATCTCATAATGGGAGCTCCAACATAAGTCACTACTTATGCCAGTGCCCTTTTATTGATCTGTAGGGGTTGTAAGCCTACCTGCGGTGAATACTTACGACTGAAGGGAATATAATAAAGTGTCCTTGATAACTCTTTAATACTGTTTGGCTTCTAGAGCCTTTTTTTCTACACAAATACTTCCAAAGATTAATACCAATATGCTTTCTTTTCCATCCTAAGTGTATAAATTAGCATTTATCTGGAATTCAAACATCTGGAAAGACTGCATAGCTAGAACTTACATACACCACATTTTCTTTTGGCAAGCCTGAGATACCTGCAAGCAAGCTAGCAGGGGTCTGTTGGGGTATAAACCTTTCAGAGAACCTGTGGATACTGTGAGGTATGAGAAGGAGTCATTCCATGACCAGGCCAAAAGTAGCTAGTCCTTCTATACAATATAGATCATGATGTTTAAAAAATTTTTTTAAACATTTATTTATTTATTTATTTATTTAAAATTTTTTTTTTCCAACGTTTTTTATTTATTTTTGGGACAGAGAGAGACAGAGCATGAACGGGGGAGGGGCAGAGAGAGAGGGAGACACAGAGTCGGAAACAGGCTCCAGGCTCCGAGCCATCAGCCCAGAGCCTGACGCGGGGCTTGAACTCACGGACCGCGAGATCGTGACCTGGCTGAAGTCGGACGCTTAACCGACTGCGCCACCCAGGCGCCCCAACATTTATTTATTTTTGAGAGAAAGAAAGCACAAGCAGGGAAGGGGCAGAGAGATTGAGAGACACAGAACTGGAAGCAGGCTCCAGGCTCTGAGCTGTCAGCATAGCGCCTGATGCGGGGCTCAAACCCACCAACTGTGAAATCATGAGCCGAAGTTGGATGCTTAACCGATTGAGCCACCTAGGTGCCCCCCGCCCCCCGCTTTCTTAAAATTATTTTGATGTTTTTTTTTTTAATGATGATGATTCTGAATGTTAACTTTCTGACATATTCTCAGTTAACCAGAATATTAATAACAAAGGCCCAAGTCGTCAAACCTGATGATGGCTGAGTAACCCAAACTTTGTGATTTTTTTGCTCTCGGCCTCAGAGGGCCCTGTCTAGAACTCACCCCTACGTGAGGGATTGGAAGTAGCTGCCCTGCTTACCTGCCAATGGCCCTGGCGGACAGTGCTGAATAGGGGCACTGCCCCTCGGCGGTTTGGCTGGGCCACTGCTGCCCCCTGTTCCAAGAGTAGACGACATACCTCCAGTTTGCCCCTTCCAGCTGCAGCTGTCAGTGCTAAGGGCAGAGAACACAGACTGAGAACAGGTGGGGCTTGTCCTCTCTAGCCCTCTATGTTAAGCACAGAAGTATATCTGTGTTTGATTAATGTAACTGCTACTTTACCTCCAAGAATAATGATATTAGCCACTTTTACCATGAAGGAAAAATTTTTAACATTTATTTGTTTTTGAGAGACAGAGAGAGACAGAGTACAAGTGGGGAAAGGGCAGAGAAAGGAGGAGACACAGAATCCGAAGCAGGCTCCAGGGTCTGAGCTGTCAGCACAGAGCCCAACGTGGGGCTCAAACCCAGGAACCCTAAAATCATGTCCTGAGCCAAAGTTGGATGCTTAACCAACTGAGCCACCCAGGCACCCTTCCACGAAAGAAACTCTTAAAGAAAAATCATCAATAAAATCACATTTAAATGGGCTCACAATATATGGAGACAACTGTAATAATAAACTTATGATTAAACTTACTTGGTTTCATTTTTCCTACCTAGCCTGTCATCCCTGCTTTCGACCTCCCTCTTTTTTGGTACCTCTTCACTACAAACCTTTCACGGGTCTATCTATGCCTGGGTGGGATGCAGACAGAAGGGCCTTTGCAGAGTAAGGTCTATTTTAGAATTAGTCAGGAACCACTTCTGGCCAACCTCTACTCCTGGACCCTTAAACCTAAAGAACTAAAGTCAGGATCTGCAGGTCACAGGGGCTTGGGCCAGTTTTCATTTTTTTTTTCTTCATTAGCTGAGACAGAAGTTTCTAGTACATTTGCAACTATTTTCATATGAGGGTCAGAACTGTTCAAGGTAATAGTCTTAAAGATGAGAGAAGAGGTATAACAAAGGTTCTTCTGAATACAAAATAATGGAATCACAGATTAGAAAAAAATAGCTACAGCAACTATAAGGGACACAGAAAGAAACTTAACATTCTTCTTTCTGGGCTGCTGTCCATCGTTCATGATCTTTGATAGAGTAGGGGGGAGTCCATGGGTGCCGATTTCATTCTTTGAGTACGGTTTCAATAGTTGCAAGAAGGATTTGGAGATATACTTTCTACTAAGTCCATCATTTTTTTAATATATATTTTTTTAACGTTTATTTTTTTGAGAAAGAGAGAGAGCACAAGACAGAGAGAAGGGGACAGAGGATCCAAAGAGGGCTGTGCACTGACAGCAGAGCCTGATATGGGGCTCAAACTTGTGAACTGAAAGATCATGACCTGAGTCAAAGTCGGACATTCAACCGACTGAGCCACCCAGGTGCCCTATTAAATCCATACTTGAACAAATATAAATTTTTCATTTGACCATGGGGTCTCAAATGCATAGGTTCAGTGTTTTAAAAAGAATGCGGATAGAGTCAATTTTCCCAAATTGACTTGGAAAACTGATGTGGTGATCAGCAAGTCTTTCCTTTATTATGGCTACCTACTCCAAAGACAAATCAGAAAGAGACAATATTTGGTAAGTGCAGATAATATTTCAGTGTGCAAATGTTGGTATCTAATCAGGGAAGCAACAGAAATTCAAATCAAATGGTCACTTGAAATTTTTTTCATTGAAGGCAATCTGTGGCATTTTTGCCTTTGGGCTTGGTCAAATTCATCCACAGTTAACTCATATGCAAAGCCAAACTAACTACCTGTAGTTTCCACTAAGATAAACTTCAAGTGATCTTTTCTTCCCTCAAGGATAAGAAGGGCTTATGAAGAAAAATGTGACAGTTTTAGAAGATGTATTCACTCAAACTAGATGTATCTATGCCTTGTCTTATGTGTATTTTCAGTTTTATTTTTGAACTGCTAACACTGTCATTTCTGTCCTATTCCTCACAGGAGGGTAGTGGCTTATCTGAGATGAGGGTCATTTCCAAGCCCTGAATGAGTGAATATAGGTATCAGTGGGTATGATTATTTACTTGAAGTTTTGTCTCTTGTTCCTTACATCAAGGTGATCTTCCCTCTTCGCCAAGTTCATATATCTAACAGTTCAGGAAAAACAACAACAACACTGGACTTCTTGGGTGAGAAAATAAGAATGGCTTAAGAACTTGACTGGAAATCATGTTGTACACCTTTAAGTTTACACATGTTATGTGAAAATTATATCTCCATAAAACTGGAAAAAAAAGAACTTGACTGGGGTAGACACTTGTTAGGAATCTTAAGAATCATCTTGTTGGTACATAAAATAAATGATTGGGAAATTTTCTAACTCTTACTTTCTGATTCCATTTAAAGTAGCTATGAGGTGACAGGGCTGCAGCAAACCTCCCTTTTAATCCCCTGGGTATGGTGGGGGAGGGTAAATACATTCTTTTTCATGGAAGAATTTATAGCCTGCTGGAGAAAATATAGACAGTATTTCAGAATCAAGCCTTTCACCCATGATGCCAGTTTATAGAACACTGTTGAGAACGTACAACCAGTGCCCATCTTGAAAGCTAAAATTTATATTGTTCACTCTAACCTGGAGTTAGACTGCTCTGGCTGGCCCATTTCAACTCACTGGATAACACATTTATATGAGAAGGAATGTTCCATTTGGCTTTTTTCTTTGTTGTATCATCTCTGTTGCTTAGGTTATGATGTAATTTGGCAGGAATCTCCAGCTGATAGCTGGACATGGCCATTAACACAGCTGGCCAATTTCATCTCAGAACAACACAACTATGTAAAATGGGATCTGTATTTTTCAAAATCCAAGAGCAAAAAACTGCTCTGGCTGGATTTTATAGAAGTCTTATCAGAAACTGTTAAAACTTTTTGAAAGAAAGAAGATTAAGGTAAAGCCAGTTCTATAAAACAACAAACTGATTCTTAGAGCAAACAGCAGTTTGGAGCCAAATCTCCTCCTAAAAGACCAGTAACAGAATTTGTTCCGTAGCCTGTCAGCATCTGATGAGATTATCTGACATAAATGGTCTTTTTTTCAAAGTGAAACATCTAAGGAGTCTAACGAGGCAGACAGGATGCAACTCAGAGTTGGGAAAATAGCCAAAGTCTCCTTGGATGGGATGGTGACACTAAGCAGAATGCAGCAAAGCAAATGGCTCTTCTGTTTATCTATTTTCAACCATGAAAGAACATAACACAGACGGGTCGTGCACGGCCAATGAGAGGGAGGTGGTTGGGGAGACATAAACTGATCACTGGTATCCAAAACAACATTAATTAAACATCTATTGAGCTATTTGTCAGACACTGACTGTCTCTGCTCTCAAGGAACTCAAGGTTGAGTAAGGATAACAGACAAATAAAAAATACACTACTATCCAGTGTATATGTTTTTGGAGGTAACGCAGAGAAAGAAGTGTCTGTGATCTTTAGGAAGAGATGTTAATCTGAGCTAAATGCTGAAAGAGAAATAGAAGACTTACAGGCATGCAAAGACAAGGCGAGGCATGCTAGGCACAGGGAGAGCACATAGGAAGTTCGCACTGATGTGGGAAACAACATGTTTATTGTTACTGGAGTTACTAGAGAAGCCAGGCAATAGATGAGGCTAGAGATCATGACTGGTCTTCTTAAGCTATGCTAAATCACTTCATTAATGGTTCAGGTGGTCAGTAAAGGGTAGTAAGCAAGAAAGTGACATAAACAGAGTGTGGCCCACAAAGATCACTTTGGCTGAAGTCACAAGGGAGATGAATCAGGAAAGGGTGACAAGATCAGCTAGGAGGCAGTTGCAGTAAGGCAGGCGAGGATGATAAGGGCATGAGTTATGGGCATCTTGTTTATTTTGTGAACGCTTGCTTCTTTTGGGTCATAGGATGGTTCAGGCCCTCCAGAGTTGCTAGACGCTTTTAATGCTGGTCTTGGTCTATGCTCGTAAGACAAGGGGGAAGAGGGAGTGGTGAACAATATTGTCACCTTAACTGCTTTTCTTCTGTACTGTTCCATAAGAAGTCTATGGAAACCCTGTGGGATGGGAGGAGACCAGCCAGATGGTGAAGGGTGGATGTAGGCAGATACTATTTGGAAGGATAAAGAGGCTGCAAAAGGAGGACAAAGGCAACTAGGATATTCTATTGACCTGCTTTTAGAAAACCCACTATATAAAAATTATATCTCAGTTAATATTTCACTATATGCCAAGATAAACTTCACTGATTCTAAGATGCGCGTTTTTTCCCTTCACGTTTTAACAACTCTAAAATTGGGGTGAATTTCGCAAGTGATGTGATAATAAAGAATGGTGGCATTTGATAGGCTGAGGGTTTCTTTTTTTGTAGTAGCACAAAAAATAATGGCTATATAGTTTCTTGCAGTTAGCGGTGCCTTAGAATTGATATAGTAAATGATACAGATTGTTGGGAACATCACAACCACTGTATTTTCCTGAGGTAAAAATTGTGTTGTTCAGACCAGGGATGTAGGTACAAGACCCAACCAGCTGGCTGCAGGTCACAGACCTTCATTCTCTATATAAAGGGGACATATATAAGATTTTGCCATTGGAGAAATAAAACATCACAGTTCGATGGGTCTTTATAAACTGTAAATGACTATGTGCTACAAGGTAGAAAGGAACACGTACGTATATTTAGTAAATCCATCACTATAGACTGAAAAGCAACTCGTAGTCTCTTCAATATTAGTAGTGAAGGTGTAGGGACATTTTTACATAGTGCGAACATAATTTCCTAGAAAATTTTCTGAAGCCAAATAACTGTTTATAGATCTATAAGTTATATTACAAATGCATTTTATTCTAGCTCTATTTAAAAAGCATTTTATGTTTATAATGCTTAAATTATCTCAATAAATATCAAGTTAAACACAACATAATTCCGATTACAAGCAAATTGACATGAAGCTTGGATTTTTTTTTTTTTTTTTACAATCTTGAGATATGGTCCATATTTAAATAAATTAATGTAGCAGACTTAGTGGCACACCTTAAAATGATGAGATATTTAAAAAGACCTGAGGCCACACAGTTTTATTCTAATGAGAAACTCCTATCAATAAAAATAAGTCTTCCACTTGGTTCACTCCCTTCTTGAACATTTTTAAGAAATTCTTTCAAGTACAGCACTAAAATATGCTTGATATTCATCACTATGATTACTAGTCTTACAATTCCTATCCCCTGTCACCATCAGGCCATATTTATTTATTTATTTATTTGCCCTCCCCTGGGGTTCCACGTGGCTGGCCTGGCAACACAGTGCTGGGAAAGGTCGAACTACCGGGAAGTCCCAACATGCCCGTCCCTTCTGCAGCTCTGTTGCAACATACATACTCCAGAAGTGCCGACATCCTGGTCAGTTCCTTCTCCTCAGTTTGTCCTCTAGCTTCCCGTAGGGGAGAGTCCTGGAGACAGCAGCTGTTTCCAGCTGCACAGTTTCCTTTAATCTGTCACGGGCTCTTAAGCTGCAGCTGCCTGGCATCTGTTCCCTTTGGCTCTTACAGAGGGAGGGATTGTTTGAGAAACAAATTCCTGAGCTCTGGACCATTCTACATGATGTTAAAGAAGCCATGAAACCTACCTATGATTTTTGCCATCAATGGAAATAAGACAATTTGATAGATAGCTCATTGTAAATTTTAAATGAATTCAAGTGCCTTCTTTATTTTTAGTAACATTCTGACTCTAACCAAAACACATACCCTTCTTGTTTAATAAAATATTCCCCCTAAATTGGCCATCTCAATATTGGTCTACCTCTGGCAAATATGATACGTATCTGCGGTGACTCTACAGCTTTCATTGCCCTGGTCTCATAAAAACACATAAGAGGTTACTAATGTTTCTCCAGATGTTCCAGTTTAGACTTGGGGGAAAGACAATAATCATTTCCTGCAAAGGCCACAAAGAAGAAACTTCTGTTTATGTGGTAAGTACCAAGCAATATAGAAATCTCTTGGCTACAGATCAGAAGGGACTGCCATGGGCTGTGCCTGAGAGGGTGGTCCCTTCATTTCGCATCCAGAGAGCAACTGTACTTGTAATGTAGCAGTGTAACCATGTCAGATACCACTCCGCCTGATAACACTTGGTTAAGCCGGAGGTATGGATACAAATTGAATCTCCCGGTTTACAACTGCAGGTGGAGCCATTTTGATGGGAGAAACATTTACACGTAACTACTGCAAGGATCACATAAAAGAGAGGCCACAACTATTTTCTGCTCCGGTTTGGCACACTGGAAGGAAATTTTTAGTCTTTTAAAAATATTTGGCAACAAGAACACGGTAAAGTTTTGGTTGAAAGAAGACTCCGGTGCTAATGATATAGAGAATCCAAAGGGAAAGAGGAAGAAGGCCATTGCTTGGCTTTTCACTTTGGCTGAATCAATCTCCAGTACAAAAGCCATCGAGATGGAGTCTCCATCTGGATTTTTCTCCAGAAGAAAAATCAGGGTGTGAGATGCAGAGTGTCCCCACACAAATACAGCACATTTATGAGAAAAGACAGTAATGTCCATGAGAAGTACCTGTCTCTCCCCAGAGACTGTCAAAGCTGTTGATCTGCGCTCGCTCTACTTCTTCTTCATCTTTTTCTGGAAGATCCAGCAGGTAGGAGACAATCTGAAACAAGAAGTTGTGTCAGCTCACACTTCAGGTGGGAAACTCTGCTACCAGCTCTAGCCTGTGAGGTTTGAAAGATACCTGGATGACCCAAGGGTGACAAGATCTCTTGCACACGAAAGAAATCAGAACTGACTATCCCAGCCAAGAAACCCAAAGCTTCCATGATGAGCATCTGTTTTATCGGGTACGGTTTTTTTTTTTCAAAAAAAAATTGTTAATGTTTATTTATTTTTGAGAGAGAGACAGACAGAGCATGAGAGGGAAAGGGACAGAGAGAGAGAGAGAGAGAGAGAGAGAGAGAGAGAGAGGGAGACAGAGAATCCAAAGCAGGCTCTATGCTCTGAGTTGTCAGCACAGAGCCCAATGTGGGGCTCGAACTCATGAGTTGTGAATCATGACCTGAGCCGAAGTCAGACGCCCAACTGACTGAGCCACCCAGGTGCCCCTATCGGGTACGGTTTCTATGTTTCTCTTCAACACCACTCATTTACACAGCATGTGGCTTTTAAAACATTTTTTATTCCTCGTATTTAAGTTGAAGAAGCAAGCCCTCATTCTCTCAATAAAAATACCAATAAGTAAAGAGAAAATACTAATCAATCAATAAAAACCAGAAAGCAAATATGGAGAAGATCTAGGGCTGTATTTCATCAGAGTATAGCAGTGATGATTTTTTCCTCTCAGAAATACCAAGACAGCTGTGGGGACAGCAAAGGGAGAATGACTACTGACATGAAAGCAAAAGTGACAGCTGTTTCCAGGGATCTGTCTGTAGAGAGAGCTCACAAACCCACTGATATTAAATATTCCAGTTTTACTTAATATCCCTTCGGTGGCACATCAGGTCAGTGGGCAGGGTAGCTGTGTCACTGCAGCAGCCCGTGCCCCGTGAGCCAACAGTTACTGGCCCGTGACAGCCGAGCATTGCATTGCCAGTTCTGTAAGCCGGTTGCTGAACGAAGGTGTTTGTTTAAAGTTAGGTAACAACCAACTACATTATATTAAAAACAAAGGTTAAAAATACAAAATTTCATGACTTCTTAATTATTTAACTACATTGTGCATTGTCTGTACTCCTGATCGTGTCTGTCTGGTGGAGACAGCACACAGTGGTGGTGCTGTGTCTCTGTGCATCTCTTCACAACCCTGTGCTCAGGGCTGTCACATGGGTCACTCTACATCAGCTGCGGTGGGAGAATTTACACCTTGGAAACTGGCAGACATTTCACATCAAGAGTTGATTTACTGCTAAAGCTCCAAGAGGTTCCAGTTTAATTAATATAATTGGTATGAGGGTAAGTAGTAGTTTAACATAGATCACATATCAGATTTAATGACAATAAAATTGGGAAAAGAGAAAATTGGAGTGTAGCTCCATTTGTAAATGATTGCTGAGATGCAACCACAGGTTGACTTAAGATATGAATTTCACAAAAATCGAGCATTTCATTAGAATTATTGTATATTTCATTATTTGTAGACTGTGTGCTATGTGTTCTTCATAGCCGTAAAATTTACACTAATTTTAAGTACGTACGTACATACACACACACACACACACACACACACACACACACACACTTCTGCTCCACTACACTACCCTCTTGGATCTTGGAGCTAGATGTTAAACATTTTCTGGCAAGTATCAATTGCATATATTTGCCACTATATTATTATTATCAGTAATAAATAAATTAGCAAAAATACAGTTTGTACAGTGTTTAACAGTTTTCAAAAGCACCTTTCGTACCAGCTTTGTAAAAAAAAGTATTTATTAGACCCATTTTCCTGATGGGAAACTAAAGTTCTAAGAGATTAGGTAAATTACCCAAGGTCCAGAGAGAATGAGTAGCAAACTGGTACTCAAACCTGGTCCTTTTGAGATTTCAAATGTTGTGCTCTTCCCTTTCCAAACCGCCTCCCCATGTGAATGCAGGTCAGTAAATAATCCTGAGGAGCCCAGTGTCACTGTCTGTTATATCAGAGTGGCAAGATGGGGAGGAATTAGACTAGCCGATTTCCAAAGTACTTTCCAACTCTCAAGTGCTATATTCATAATTCTACATATGCTGGTATTTGAAAATTCAAGTGCTTCATGGAGTTCAATTTCCTATTCCTCAAAGCAGTGACCAAAAAGCTAATTCATACTAATTAGGCTGGTAATTTTGTAATAATGCAACCCTTTTTAGCCTGTTTCCTCAGTCCTTCAATACACGGCTTGGAAAAAATCCCCCAAGTCCTCAACCTTATCACCTGTTTTCTTACCTCGGTGTAGCCCATGCTGGCTGCAGCGATGAGGGCCTGCTGGATGGCGTGGCTCTTCTTAAATACTCCTTGCTGCTGGCCGGCCATCGTCCAGTCACACTGAATCAAAAACTTGACAACCTCCAGATGACCTCGGAGTGCAGCATGGACCAAAGCGCACTGCCCATTCTTGTCCAAATGATCCACCTCGAGGGGAAGGACAGAGAAATGTGTGTGAACAAAGACTTGTGGCCGCACTTCTGATACAGTCACACTGGCCCACTGCACACGACTACACTACCAAGAGTCATCCCTTCCCATATCCTGAACCATTCTCTAGAGAAAATCTAGAAAGTTCTCGCCTACTCAGGCTAGATCATTGCTGAGCTGTAACTCTGGTAGATATCCCTCAGGGGAGAACTTCTTTTCATAAGGCCAGACTTTTGTTTTCACAGAAAAAGGGACCAAACAAACAAACAAACAAAAACCCAACCAAAACTCCCAGCTCCAGCTTTGTTTTCCTGAGATACATTCTCCTTTGTCCTCAAATGGTTCTTTTCAGACCAAGATTTGAAAGACTGTAGTTCTGCTGGCACAAAAAACTGTCTTTGAAATCATGAAAGGGAAGAAAAACATTCTGAAGCTCACATTTTTTGGTCTTCCAAAGAAGCAAAATACCTCATATCATGAATCATACTTTTGACCACCAAGCTTTGGCGGAGGCCACTTCTTCCTTCCAACGGGAGGGTGGAATCTCAAGGATCTGGCCAAAATGGCTAGCGGTACTTGGAGTTTGAGGCTAGACCATGTTCCAATAGCAGCTTTGCTAGCTGCAGTGGTGGTTACAAGTGTAGGTTGAAAGAAGAGCCTGGTTAAGATCAGTCTACCATAAGGTAGCTACAAGTTTCAACAGAACAGTAGCCTCGTCTGGCGGGCAGGCTTCCAGGGGTAGTTAGAGCACCTGAAACGTAAGTTCTCTACCTGGTTCTCCCCAGTTTTAGTTCCACCCGGCAATCTATTCAACAAATGTTTATTGAATGCCTACCATGTGCAAAGTACCACACAGGATGAAAAGGTAAGACAGTAAATATAGATTCTGTTCTCAAAGACTTTCAACCAAGGTAGGGCAGGTGCGACCAATATAAACAAAAGCCTATCCAACAAGGAATAATAAATGTCATATGGAAAGTAAAAGTGCAATAAAACTGGAGAGAATTCCCAACTAGAATCAGGAACAGATTCTGAAGGAAAGGTGCTATAGTCTGAATGTTTTTGTCCTCTTGAATTGTATGTTGGATTTCTCACCCCTAGTGTAATGATATTAAATGGAGAAGTGATCAGTGTCCTAATAGAAAGGTCGCAGAGAGCTTGCTTTCCCTGTTCCACTATGGGAGGACATAGTGAGAAGGCGCTGTCTATAAACCAGGAAGCTCTCACCAGATGCCGGATCTGCTGAGACTTAGTTTCGGAACTGTGAGAAATAAATGTTGTCTATTAGCCACTCAGTCTACGGTATTTTGTCATAGCAGCCCCAACAGACTAAGAAAAGGACCATCTCAACTGGCTGAGATAGTTAATGACTAACTCTAGTTGTTGTAAGGTAAGGCACATGAAGGGGAAGTTTCAACTACAAAGTTGAGAGGGTCTTTTGGGACCAGGGTACGGATACTTCTGAATGCCAGGCTAAGTTGTCTGAATTTTAATCAGTAGGTAATGGAGAGTCATTGAGAATTTTCATGCGCATACTGTATTTTCAAAAACTAAGAGGATGAATAAAACGTGTTTTGGCTCATTGGAGAAATGATTAATTCCTGGGCTGGGGCATTACTAGTAAACAATGAGTATGGAACATCTTGTGGTGCCATAAAGCACAGAAACACTCATAAAATAATTTAGTGGAAGTTGAAAGGATACAGGAACCAACTTGAGGGAGGTCCCAAAGGCCAAATCTTGGGCAATTTGAGAAAGAAAATAAATAATAATGGTAATGGGTTACATAGGTCATAACATAACATAAATAAAGGAACCCATAGTGCTATAAATAAATGATCCAATACATACACGGGGGAGAAGGGACAACTCTTCTTTACATTAAAATTCTAATTAATAAATGTTGAAGGAATGAGGGAAACAGAAACTCGCCATTAGGCAAAAACACCATAGCAATCATTATTGCAGCAAGAATCTCTGACAGGTGGGACCCTAAAATCAGTGAGCAAAAGCATAAGAAACAAGCTATCTGCCTAGTCTCAAAGCATATCCCTAAAAGATACTTCTTAATTACAAAGGGAAACACAGTGGCTTCAGAACTCAGAAATCTGGAAGGCACAGTCCTGCCCAAGGGAGAGAGGTTAGCATCCCTGGAACAGGGGATCTGACGATGAGGAAAGATCTATCTAAAAGATCTCTCATTGGGGTGCTTGGGTGGCTCAGTCGGTTGAGTGTCTGACCTCAGCTCAGGTCATGATCTCGTAGTTTGTGAGTTCGAGCCCTGTGTTGGGCTCTGTGCTGACAGCTCAGAGCCTGGAGCTTGTTTCAGATTCTATGTCTCCCTCTCTCTGCCCCTTCCCCACTCATGCTCTGTCTGTCTCTCAAAAATGATTAAACGTTAAAAAAAATTTTTTTTAAAGATCTCTCATCTAATGCTGAGAAAAGATCAACCTACAGATGAAGAACATTCTAAAAATAATAATATTCTACAAATAACTACAAATTCTTCAGTATTTTGGTGCTGATGCCATGGGAGAGAGTTTGAGGGTGGAGAAGACCAAAGGAGAGAATCTCAGTGAACAGTGTCATTAGGAGAAGGAAGAGAGAAGAGCAACCAGACAGGCAGGAAGGGAACCAGGCCTGTGCTACAAATTCTGGGAAACGTGTCAATACTGCCAACACTATGGAGAGGTTTAAAGGGGTGAGGAATGAGAAAAGTTACTTTACTTGGTGATTGGCAGTTGTTAACAACTTTTGAGAGTAGCTTCGGTTGAATGTCAAGAGGTTAGGTGTTTTGTTCGTTGGTTGGTTTTTAAAGATTTTATTTTTAAGTAATCTCTACACCCAACGTGGGGTTCAAACTCACGACCCCAAAACCAAGAGTCACATGCTCCACTGACAGAACAAGCCAGGCATCTCCTCCGCCATTTTTTTTTTAAGGAATATTTTTTATTAGGCCCTGAAAGAGATTTAAAGAGACTTTCTCTCTTTTTAAAAAGGCTTTATCACTTCTAATCCTCACGGTGACCCTATTAATCCTTTTGATGGATGCATATAGTGAGACAGAGGTTAAATGACTCATCCAAGTGCTCACGGAAAGTAAGTGTAAATGTAGGCTTTGACCATGTGACGTTTGATTCCAAAGTTTTTTATTTTAATGACTTAACTCCTCTTTCTTTCATGGAGGCCAGACTACAAGTGGTGAAGGGGCAGTGAGGAAGCAGGTAGAGACGGCTCATAGGACAGGATTGGTGGGTGTGGAAGGGAAGAGATGGAGTGGTGCTTCCAGTCAGCAGGAGGGTGGGAAGTTGCTGTCTGGGTTACAGGACACATTCATAGGTTTGTTGAGGATTCGGAAAGAGAATGAAACGAAATGTGAGAGAAGAGCAACACAGCGATAGAAAACACAGGTGGAGCCAAGTGCTCTGGAAAGGAAGGGAAGCACTTCCTCCTTTGAGGCAGCGGTGAAGCGAGCGTAGGTAAGGATTAATAGTCTTGAGATGAAGGCACATTGAGATGAACTCAATCTCGGTAATGTAGGAGGGCAGGAGAGGTTGGGCAGGATCTTGGGAAGAATGCAAATGATTTCCGTATCTGCTCTGGGGAAAACGAGAGAGGGCTTAGAATGAGAACTGGGCCGTAGGGAAGATCCAACTGAGATCAGAATATGAGTTTGCAGCAGTAGTAACAAGGTCCAGTTGTTCTGTTTTTAGAGATGTTCATTCAAATGAGCAGGATTATAGGTGGACATTATAGGTCTGTGTCACAGTAAATATCTAAGGCTCTGGGATTTAACTGAGAGTCTCGAGTCCCAGTTCCCGAAAGTCTCAGGAGTCCCCCCCTTCTTCCCTGGTAAGAACACTGGACACCTCAGAATGAGGTCATACATATTACTTATATTTCACCGCAAAACCACTAAAATCGTCAGTTTGTTTTCAAGACAAACAAAATGCCACAAGGCTACAATTTTCCTTAGAGGCTGACATTTTTGAGACCAGCATTTTTCTTTTCACCAAAATTTTGAAAGAGAGTTTTCTTTCTTTCTTTTTTTTTTTTTTATCAGCAGCTCTTGAAATACCACGAAGCAAACACTTTTTCAGAAAGGTCTTCTGAGAATTAAAATACACCAGCAGAGAGACACTTCTGAGGGCATCTGAATCATGTTCTCCCCATACCACTACGGCGCTGGTCCTCAAGGCTAGGGTCAGGGAGTCTGGCCCCTGTTCTCACCTCCGTGGCTAGTTTTCCTTCTCTACATATGAAAGGCTCAGAGTCTGTGGGCACAGTTCAGTTAGGCCCTCCCAGCGCAGGGTCTTTGCTCCTGCACTTCTCCTTCCCTCCTCACCCTGTGCCCAGTAGAAAACTCCTTGGCAGTTAGGTGGGGACTTTTTGTGGCTGCTGATAAACGCAGTTTCCTAAGTACCTCCCAGGGGTTTCAAAACTGTGTCCAGGTGTGGAATGGGCAGTGGCAAGTGGACACACACCGGGCTCCCTGTGATTTGCTCCCTAATGTATTTGATGTGCTCTGCCTAGACTCGTGAGGTAACACAGGAGACAAGGAAGACTCTACAGCAGGGAGGGAGGAAAAGGGAGGAAAGGAAGAGGAGCAGAGTGGGGCAGCCATTACCTTGGCGCGTTTCTTGCACAGCAGCACAACGATGCTCAGGTAGCCTGCTGCCGCGGCATAGCCCAGAGGAGTCAGGCCGCTTTCCGAAGACGCATCCACGTTGGCCCCAAACTCCAACAGCAGGGCCACCATTTCTGTGTAACCAAGATGAGACTGCACACACAGAATTGGAGCATTATTTAAAACCTCTGTCCGGTAATTAATGTTGGCACCTCCCAAGATCAGGAGTCGGCTGACCTGGAAAGAAGTAAGCAGAAATTACACACAGGCCAAGATCAGTTGCAATCTTTCAGCCACCTTTAATCAAGTCCCCTGGGACCCCACAACAGCACCCAGCAGCATCTAGTAGCTGCCCTATTTTATAGTCTTCACTTGCTCCTTTCTCAATACTTTGTTTTTAGAAAGGGTGGTAAAATGTCTCCTTTACATGAGCTGCTCAGTCATGAGCGCAAATGTCACCCACACAGTAGTTGTGTTCACACAGTCTCTGCTAAGTGAACAACAGTTCAGAAAAGCTCCTACTGACACAAAGCCTACCTGAGATCAATTTACTGCCTAGAAGCAGGAGCACCTGATCCTATAAATCAGAGCCAGCTCAGAGAAGGTAGTAGTTTAAGAGGTCTGGTCTTCAATTCACAGAAAAAAATGCAACAATTTAAAATACATCCGATTATTACTGCTTCTCCGCCTTTTGGCTAAGACCAAGTGTAAAATACATTAGATTATCAATAAAAGACTGACTGGTAGGAGACAGTCTAAGGCAAGTCAAAGATCAATTAAACAGCCACTTAAATGTCCTAATTTTACTTTTGCACAGCTAATTCTTTAATCTGTCATTTACATGCATTTACCTTTATGTTTGGAGTGTAGAGATTTCGTAAAGATGCCAATGCCATGGAAAGGCCTTCTGTGCTGTAGGAGATCCAGAGACCTTGGAGGATAGAGGAGGACACGCCAACTTTTTTACTCAAACCCTGAAAAAGAAATCAAGTCAATTATTAGCCCAGCTGAAGAGGACCGTCGGTAGTGAGTTAGTGGCCTCTAGGTTTGTTGTACTAATAAATGAGAGTAGAGTCTTGCCTTAACAATGTCCATGGCCAGCAAAACCAATCTACTCATGGGGATAAAGACTAGTCCTGTGGCAACAAGCTAACTTAAATGGTCTCTATCTTAGCAGTCTCTGGCAACAAATCTACTTATTACCCCTCTTTTCTGCTATGCTGGATGTAATTCTTTCCCCACATCTTTTCTGACAAAGATAATGCAGTGTGGTCACTGATTTCCATCTTATTTTCTTCCTGGGCATTTGGGAAAAGATGTTTCCCAGCTTCCTTTACGGTTAGGTGGGCCATTTGACTGAATTCTGCCCGGTGAAGTATGGGCAGAAATAGTATGTTGCATCTAGGCTTGGCCCCAATCCCCCCCCCCCCCCCCACTTTCTATTGCTTCTCTTGACTGCGGGCTGGAAGATCCAGCGGAGGAGTCTGAGGCCCTAGACTATTTCAGAACTACTACATGGAGGGAGCCTGCCTAATAATCTTCCCTGAACTGCAATGTGAGAGAGAAAAAACCGTTCTCAAATCACTGAGATCCTACAGGTTTGTTACAGCAGCTAGCACCCCTCACCTTGACTAACACACCCTAAAGTGATCACATCTGTTCATCCCTACAAAAACAACATAGGTTTGATTGCCATTAGCAATAAATTTTCTCTAGTATGACTGAATAGGTCCCACGCATGTACTAATGTTTGCCCCCTTCACCTGGCTTCTCCAAAAGGAAGTCAGAATAATTTTGAAAATTTCTGGATAGTCATATATTCTCTGGCAATCATTTTACTCTTCTGCCTATATCTGGGTGAAGTGAGTTAAAGCGGGAAATCCTGAGGAAAGGAAGATACTAACAATGAAGTCTGGCACCTAATAAGTGGATCTGGGGAGGTATTCTCTTAAAAAACTTAAGCTACTTTTGCCTGCTTTGTTCCTTGAAATGCAGGTTGTTTTTGCCTAGAATACCTGCATATGTCCAAAACAGCAATTCATGGCCAATCTTATTTTATTTATACTCCTGCCCCTATTCCCCAGTCCCTGTGACTGAATTATTTTGAAGCAAATTCCAAACATCTTTTAAGTTACTATATAACTATTTAAGTAAATGCCTCAAAAAAGATAAGGGCTCTATTTAAATTTTTATTTGAGAGAGAAAGTGAGAGAATGCTAGAGAGTGCAAGTGGGAAAGAGGCATAGAGGGAGGGAAGGAGGGAGGCAGGGAGGGAGGCAGGGAGAGAGAGAGAGAGAGAGAGAGAGAGAGAGAGAGAGAGAGACAGAGAGAGAGAGACAGAGAGAGAGAGACAGAGAGAGAGAATATCTCAAGCAGGTTCCATGCTCAGCACAGAGCCCGATGCAGGGCTTGATCCCACAACCCTGGGGATCATGACCTGAACTGAAATCAAGAGGGATGCTTAACCGACTGAACTACCCAGGTGCCCTGATAAAGGCTCTTTTTAAAACAAAGCTCAACATCATTATCATACCTAAAATTAACATGGACCCTATAATATCAAATATCCAGTGTTCAGATTTCCCTGACTGTCTCAAACAAAGAAATAATTTACTTTGGTCTGAATTGTGATCCATAAAAGGTCCATATGCTATAAGTGATTTTAAAACACTTTAAAAATATAAATAAAAAATTAGATATTCTTCTATTAATTTTATTTATTTATTTAATGAAATTTATTGTCAAATTGGTTTCACCCAACACCCAGTGCTCATCCCAACAGGTGCCCTCCTCAATGTCCATCACCCACTTTCCCTTCCCCCCACCCCCCATCAACCCTCAGTTTGTTCTCAGTATTTTAAGAGTCTCTTATGGTTTGCTTCCTTCCCTCTCTGTAACTTCCCCTGCCCCTCCCCTTCCCCCTGGTCTTCTGTTTTCTTAGAATCTACATATGAGTGAAAACATACGGTATCTGTCTTTCTCTGCCTGACTTATTTCACTTAGCATAACACTCTCCAGTTCCATCCATGTTGCTACAAATGGCCAGATTTCATTCTTTCTCATTGCCAAGTAGTATTCCATTGTATACATAAACCACATCTGTATCCATTCATCAGTTGATGGACATTTAGGCTCTTTCCATAATTTGGCTATTGTTGAAAGTGCTGCTATAAACATTGGTGTACAAGTGCCCCTATGCATCAGCACTCCTGTATCCCTTGGGTAAATTCCTAGCAGTGCTATTGCTGGGTCATAGGGTAGATCTATTTTCAATTTTTTGAGGAACCTCCACACTGTTTTCCAGAGTGGCTGCACCAGTTTGCATTCCCACCAACAGTGCAAGAGGTTTCCCATTTCTCCACATCCTTGCCAGCATCTATAGTCTCCTGATTTGTTCATTTTAGCCCCCTCTGACTGGCGTGAGGTGATATCTCAGTGTGGTTTTGATTTGTATTTCCCTGATGAGGAGTGATATTGAGCCTCTTTTCATGTGCCTGTTGGCCATCTAGATGTCTTCTTTAGAAAAGTGTCTATTCATGTCTTCTGCCCATTTCTTCGAAACTGGATTATTTGTTTTTCGGGTGTGGAGTTTGGTGAGTTCTTTATAGATTTTGGATACTAGCCCTTTATCCGATATGTCATTTGCAAATATCTTTTCCCATTCCATTGGTTGCCTTTTAGTTTTGTTGATTGTTTCCTTTGCAGTGCAGAAGCTTTTTATCTTGATGAGGTCCCAATAGTTCATTTTTGCTTTTAATTCCCTTGCCTTTGGAGATGTCTCACGTAAGAAATTGCTGCAGCTGAGGTCAGAGAGGTTTTTTCCTGCTTTCTCCTCTAGGGTTTTTATGGTTTCTTGTCTCACATACAAGTCTTTCATCCATTTTGAGTTTATCTTTGTGAATGGTGTAAGAAAGTGGTCTAGCTTCATTCTTCTGCATGTTTCTGTCCAGTTCTCCCAGCACCACTGGTTAAAGAGACTGTCTTTTTTCCACTGAATTTTCTTTCCTGCTTTGTCAAAGATTAGTTGGCCATACATTTGTGGGTCCAATTCTGGAGTCACTATTCTATTCCATTGGTCTATGTGTCTGTTTTTGTGCCGATACCATGCTGTCTTGGTGATTACAGCTTTGTAGTAGAGGCTAAAGTCTGGGATTATGATGCCTCCCACTTTGGTCTTCTTCAATATTACTTTGGCTATTCAGGGCCTTTTGTGGTCCCATACAAATTTTAGGATTGCTTGTTCTAGCTTTGAGAAGAATGCTGGTGCAATTTTGATTGGGATTGCACTGAATGTGTAGATTGCTTTGGGTAGTATTGACATTTTAACAATATTTATTCTCCCAATCCATGAGCACAGAATGTTTTTCCATTTCTTTGTATCTTCTTCAATTTACTTCATAAGCTTTCTATAGTTTTCAGCCTACAGATCTTTTACATCTTTGGTTAGGTTTATTCCTAGGTATTTTATGATTCTTGGTGCAATTGTGAATGGGATCAGTTTCTTTATTTGTCTTTCTGTTGCTTCACTATTAGTGTATAAGAATGCAACTGATTTCTGTACATTAATTTTGTATCCTGCGACTTTGCTGAATTCATGCATCAGTTCTAGCAGACTTTTGGTGGAGTCTATTGGGTTTTCCATGTATAGTATCATGTCATCTGCAAAAAGTGAAAAGCTTGACTTTATCTTTGCCAATTTTGATGCCTTTGATTTCCTTTTGTTGTCTGATTCCTGATGCTAGAACTTCCAACACTATGTTAAACAACAGCAGTGAGAGTGGACATCCCTGTCGTGTTCCTGATCTCAGGGGGAAAGCTCTCAGTTCTTCCCCATTGAGGATGATATTAGCTGTGGGCTTTTCATAAATGGCTTTTATGATGTTTAAGTATGTTCCTTCTATCCCAACTTTCTTGAGGGTTTTTATTAGGAAAGGATGCTGAATTTTGTCAAATGCTTTTTCTGCATTGGTTGACAGGATCATATGGTTCTTATCTTTTCTTTTATTAATGTGATGTATCACATTAATTGATTTGTGAATACTGAACCACCCCTGCAGCCCAGGAGTGAATCCCACTTGATCATGGTGAATAATTCTTTTTATATGTTGTTGATTTCGATTTGCTAGTATTTTGTTGAGAATTTTTGCATCCATATTCATCAGGGATATTGGCCAGTAGTTCTCTTTTTTTGCTGGGTCTCTGTCTGGTTTAGGAATCAAAGTAATGCTGGCTTCATAGAATGAGTCTGGAAGTTTTCCTTCCCTTTCTATTTTTTGGAACAGCTCGAGAAGAATAGGTACTATCTCTGCTTTAAATGTCTGGTAGAATTCCCCAGGTAAGCCATCTGGTCCTGGACTCTTATTTGTTGGGAGATTTTTGATGACTGATTCAATTTCTTCATTGGTTATGGGTCTGTTCAAATTTTCTATTTCTTCCTGTTTGATTTTTGGAAGTGTGTGGGTGCTTAGGAATTTGTCCATTTCTTCCAGGTTGTCCAGTTTGTTGGCAGGTAATTTTTCATAGTATTCCCTGATAATTGCTTGCTTTTCTGAGGGATTGGTTGTAATAATTCCATTTTCATTCATGATTTTATCTATTTGGGTCCTCTCCCTTTTCTTTTTGAGAAGCCTGGCTAGAGGTTTATCAATTTTGTTTATTTTTTCAAAAAACCAACTCTTGGTTTCATTGATCTACTCTACTGTTTTTTTTTTTTTTTTTTTTTTTTTTTTAGATTCTATATTGTTTATTTCTGCTCTGATCTTTATTATTTCTCTTCTTTTGCTGGGCTTGGGGTGTCTTTGCTGTTCTGCTTTTACTTCCTTTAGGTGTACTGTTAGATTTTGTATTTGGGATTTTTCTTGTTTCTTGAGATAGGCCTGGGTTGCAATGTATTTTCCTCTCAGGACTGCCTTCGCTGCATCCCAAAGGGTTTGGATTGTTGTGTTTTCATTTTCATTTGTTTCCATATATTTTTTAATTTCTTCTCTAATTGCCTGGTTGACTCATTCATTCTTTAGTAGGATGTTCTTTAACCCCCATGCTTTTGGAGGTTTTCCAGACTTTTTCCTGTGGTTGATTTCAAGTTTCATAGTATTGTGGTCTGAAAGTGTGCATGGTATGATCTCAATTCTTGTACACTTATTAAGGGCTGTTTTGTGACCCAGTATGTGATCTATCTTGGAGAATGTTCCATGTGCACTTGAGAAGAAAGTATATTCTGTTGCTTTGGGATGCAGAGTTCTAAATATATCTGTCAAGTCCATCTGATCCAATATATCATTCAGGGCCTTTGTTTCTTTATTTATTCTTTGTCTATATGTTCTATCCATTGTTGTAAGTGGAGTATTAAAGTCTCCTGCAATTACCACATTCTTACCAATAAGTTTGCTTATGTTTGTGATTAATTGTTTTATATATTTGGGGGCTTCCGAATTTGGTGCATAGACATTTATAATTGTTAGCTCTTCCTGATGGATAGATCCTGTAATTATTATATAATGCCCTTCTTCATCTCTTGTTACAACCTTTAATTTAAAGTCTAGTTTGTCTGATATAAGTATGGCTACTCCAGCTTTCTTTTGACTTCCAGTACCAAATGATAGATAGTTCTCCATCCCCTCACTTTCAATCTGAAGGTGTCCTCAGGTCTAAAATGAGTCTCTTGTAGACAGAAAATAGATGGGTCTTTTTTTTTTTTTTATCCATTCTGATACCCTATGTCTTTTGGTTGGAGCATTTAGTCCATTTACATTCAGTGTTATTACTGAAAGAAACAGGTTTAGAGTCATTGTGGTATCTGTAGGTTTCATGCTTGTAGTGGTGTCTCTGGTACTTTGTGGTCCTTGCAACATTTCACTCACAGAGTCTCCCCTTAGGGTCTCTTGTAGGGCTGGTTTAGTGGTGATGAATTCCTTCAGTTTTTGTTTGTTTGGGAAAACCTTCATCTCTCTTCCTATTCTGAATGACGGGCTTGCTGGGTAAAGGATTCTTGGCTGCATATATTTTTCTGTTCATCACATTGAAGGTTTCCTGCCATTCCTTTCTGTCTTGCCAAGTTTCAGTAGATAGGTCTGCGACTACCCTTATGTGTCTACCTTTGTATGTTAAGGCCCATTTATCCCTAGCTGCTTTCAGAATTCTCTCTTTATCCTTGTATCTTGCCAGTTTCACTATGATATGTCGTGCAGAAGATTGATTCAAGTTATGTTCTCTGTGTCTCTTGGATTTCAATGCCTGTTTCCTTCCCCAGATCAGGGAAGTTCTCAGCTATGATTCGTTCAAATACACCTTCAGCCCCTTTCTCTCTTCTTCTTCTGGAATTCCTAGGATATGGATATTGTTCCATTTGATTGCATCACTTAGTTCTCTAATTCTCCCCTTGTACTCCTGGATTTTTTTCTCTTTTTCTCAGCTTCCTCTTTTTCCATAATTTTATCTTCTAATTCACCTATACTCTCTTCTGCCTCTTCAATCCGCGCTGTAGCCACCTCCATTTTATTTTGCACCTCATTTGTGCATTTTTTAATTCATCATGACCATTTTTTACTCCCTTGATCTCTGTAGCAATAGATTCTCTGCTGTCCTCTATGCTTTTTTCAAGCCCAGTGATTGATTTTATGATTATTATTCTAAATTCTTGTTCCGGTATATTGCTTAAATTGGTTTTGGTCCATTTGTTAGCTGTAGCTACTTCCTGGAATTTCTTTTGAGGAGAATTCTTCTGTTTTGTCATTTTGGCTAGTTTTCTGTCCCTTACGTGTTTTAAAAGCTTGTTGTATGCTCTGCACCTGTGAGCACTGCTATATTAAAGGAGGGTCAT
Source organism: Panthera uncia (assembly GCF_023721935.1). Classification (NCBI taxonomy): domain Eukaryota; kingdom Metazoa; phylum Chordata; class Mammalia; order Carnivora; family Felidae; genus Panthera; species Panthera uncia. The sequence goes on along the minus strand of NC_064814.1, from coordinate 16,460,440 downwards.
ACACTGTCCAGGGCCTTGCCCTTCAGGATGTGTTTTTTTTGGGGATTGTTACTTGCTCTCTGTTGTTGTGACTTTATTTTATGACCCTACTTGCAGTAATATTTTGGACCCTCCACCAGATGTGCTTTGATTTGTTCTTTGGAGTAGCCCTATAAAGGAAAACAGATAGACAAACAGGAGACAAAAACACGCAAGCACACAAACAAATAACACAAACAAATAAACAAAAACAAAAACCTAAAGGCTAAAAACAAAAAGCCCAAAAGCTTTTTGTAAAGAAGACTGTAAGTAAAGAAGAGGATAGAGGCAGTGCTGATAGAAGAGCACATACAAAGAGAGAAATGAGAGGAGCGGGGGGAGGGGGGGGCGAAAAAATAAACATTGATTAGGCAGAGAGACTAAAAGGCTTAAACCAGAGAGAGAGAGAAAGGAAAATAAAGAAGGAGGTGGGGAAAATGAAACGAAGATAAAGTTACCCAGACAGAGAAACTATATGGCTTAGTTATATCAGAGAGAGAGAAAGGAGGTATAAAACATGTATCAAGACAATGGATTAAATATGTCTGTTTAGACAGACTAATAACCAGAGTAACCAGCCTAGGGGAAGGAAGAGATAAGGAGGAGAAATGGGGAGAGGGGGAGAATATATCTATATATCCAGAATTGACCTAGGGTTAATCCAGGCAACGCTGCATCGCTTGTCAGGAGGAGCTGTCCGCAGGGTCTGTGCCCCTTGGGTGGATACGCAGTTACCCAGTGCAAGGGGGCGTGGTTTGGCATATTGTGAACCCACCTCCACTATGGGAGTGATCACGCCCTGGGAGTGATCCCTGAGGCCCCGCCTTGGTGGTGGTGGTGGTGGTGGTGGTGGGGCGGTAATGATGATCCCCCAGTCTCTTTTCCACGGAGCCGGACCGGTGGACTCAGTTTCAGTCAGCTTCACTGTGCCATGGGCGCAGATGGGGCGGTCCTTCTCACTCCACCAACTCCCCTGACCCTGCGCTTGGCTAGGATTCAAAGTCCCGCTCCGTGCGCTGTGGCACTGTGGGCCTCCCAGTGCGGTGATATGTAGTCCTGGCTGGCTTTGTCTGTGCCACAGCACTTCAGGGAGGAACGCCTTCCCCCACTGTGGACTGAGCCGCCGCCCTCACCCTCACCGCGAGCCACTGGGGTGGCGGACGCAGGCAGCCTTTGTCTTTTCCCACAGCACTCTAGGGAAATGGCGGCCTTATCCTCCCGCAGACTGCGCCCTTGGCCCAGCCACCGTGCCTGGGGGTGGCGGACGCAGGCAGGTTCTGTACTAGCGCGCAGCCCTCCAGGGAGGGAGCCACTTTTCTCCAGCTGCGGACCGAGACCCCGACCTATACCCGCACCCAGGCCTGGCTCCCCTCTTCTCCCCAGGTGCTCGAACAGGGAGCTGGCCCCAGTCCGAAGAAAGCCCCGCAGTTAGAGATGGGATGCCTCTCAGTCTCAGTCCCAGGTCTTTCTCCTGTCCAAATAGGGTCCTGCACTTCTCTAGCCGCTCTTTCTCTTCCCTTTGTCTCTCTGCAGAAGAGGGTCTCTCCCCTTCGTTCCCACGCGGCTTTTTAATCTCCCCCAGTTCACAGTTACCCACCTATCTTTTTTCCCAGCTTTTCTATTTTCTTCACAGTAGATTCAGTCTCTTTTCCTCCCAGGCTCTGGTGTTCAAAGTCCTTTCGCTTCTACACTTCTTTGTTTGAGAGGCAGGGGAAGTATGGATTCCCTAAGACCTGATTGTAGATGGCAGAGGCATGTGTCTGTTTTTGTGTTTAGGTGTCTAGCCCTGCCAAAGGGGATGTCCCAGGCTGAGACTCTGGGTTCACCTGCATGGGTCTGCACGGGTCTCCTTCTATTAATTTTTTAAACAAAATATTGTGGACATATTCCACACATGTACTCACACTTTTGCCTCATTCTCTTAAAAAAATTTTTTTTTTCATGTTTATTCTTTTTTGAGAGAGAGAGAGAGACAGAGTGTGAGTGGGGGAGGGGTAGAGAGAGAGGAAGACACAGAATCCGAAGCAGGCTCCAGGCCCTGAGCTGTCAGTACAGAGCCCAACGCAGGGCTTGAACCCACGAACTGTGAGATCATGACTTGAGTCGAAGTCGGATGCTCAATGAACTGAGCCACCCAGATGTCCCTGCCTCATTCTATTTTAAGAGAGACATAGTAGTCCATTATATGGATGTATCATAAACATAATTTACTTAAGTCACGCCCCTAGACATGGATATTTAGGTATTCTGTTTCTTTCCTTACTATTAGAGCTATGTTTCAAAGGTCATCTCTGTACATAGATCTTTATACACTTGTGCAAGTATATCTGTAGGATATATCTCTCGAAGTGGATGCTTTTGTATTTTGTGCCATTGTAACAGGGCTTTGTCGATGTGGCTGGACTGTGTCTAAACACCCAATGTGAAATTGGCAATTTGACAAAACGAGGAAGGATGATGCTAACTACATCTACTCTTTTTGTCTACCCTATCCTAATGATAAATAATGGACAAGAGGGTGAGTCAGAAAGGCTGGGTGAAATCCTGGCATAGAAGATCTTTGGGTTCCCAAAAGCATACTCCCACGCTGGAAGGCTGAAACAGAATCCAGTTTTAAACCTTTATACCACACAGGGATTATTCCCACTTTTATCCTCCTCCACTATTTGAAAATGGCTGCTAAATTTCTACATTATCCACATCCTCTCTGGCCTTGAGGAGTTGAACTCCGTTGTGAATCTCTCCGCCAGTATCCACTTGGCACAGCAAGTGGGGTGCTCTGAAAAGAGTAGGAAGGACTGACACATTTTCCGATTGCTCATTATTACTTTAGGGCTTCTTTCATTTGTGCTACCAGCAGGGACATCAATTGCAATCTCTCTTATTTGGCTAACCAGTTCATATGCAAACAAATAAACTGAGGCAAACACATTGTTAAGTAGTTATGATTATTTTCACATATGAGATTCACTATTTGGAAATTTCATATGAGAAACATATTTCTGGTTCTTTTTGGAATAACTCCAAGTGCTACTCATTCAGTGTTGGAGTCCAGGCAAGTTAGGGTCTAGAGCTCACCTCCAATGTAGATCCTGGAAAACCAGGAAATTTAGCTCTGATTCCCTCTCTGGGCCTCAGTCTCCTGTGAACCTCACCAAGATCTTTTGAAGAACAGCACACTATATTAACCAATTATACAGAAATATCATTAGAAATTAATATGTGTATCCCTCTTAGGATCCCTTGTAGGGCTGGTTTAGTGATGATGGATAAAGAAACTGTGGTTTATATACACAATGGAGTACTACGTGGCAATGAGAAAGAAATGAGAAATGAAATATGGCCCTTTGTAGCAACGTGGATGGAACTGGAGAGTGTTATGCTAAGTGAAATAAGCCATAAAGAGAAAGACAGATACCGTATGTTTTCACTCTTTTGTGGATCCTGAGAAACTTAACAGAAGACCATGGGGGAGGGAAAGGGGAGAAAAAAAAAAGGTTAGAGAGGGAGGGAGCCAAAATGTAAGAGACTCTTAAAAACTGAGAACAAACTGAGGGTTGATGGGGAGTGGGAGGGAGGGGAGGGGGGTGATGGGTACTGAGGAGGGCACCTGTTGGAATGAGCACTGGGTGTTGTATGGAAACCAGTTTGACAATAAATTTAATATTTAAAAAAAAAGAAATTAATATTTGTAGTCCAAGAGAGGAAACAATGGAAGACAAGCTCTATATATTATGATTGAAGGAAAAAAAGGAAGGGAATCCAACATTTATTCAGTATCTACTATGTGTCAGGTTCTGTGCTAGGGCTTTTTTATATATTATCTCTTTTAATCTAATCTCCATGACAGTCCTATGAAGTAGAATTTACTACTATTTTTATATAGGAGGAAACAACCCAGAGCGGGCTAAGTAATTTGCCCAAAGTCATACAACTATTAAAAAGTGGAGCTGGAATTAGAAGCCAAGTCCTTTTAACTCTAAAGTTCATGTTCCTTCCATTATACTATGTTAAACCTGGGCCAGGACTTCAGTTCTGAATTTTTAGCTGGCAGAGTAGCGACTAGAATAAGCAAAGTGGCTGATTGCTGGCTTTTTCCATTACCTTTAATTCCGAACCATTCTCTACCCTTGAGCCTCTTCTCCCAAAGTTGTCCTTTTTTTTTTTTTTTTTTTTCTTAATGTTTGTTTATTTTTGAGAGAGATAGCATGAGCTGGGGAGGGCAGAGAGACAGGGGGACAGAGGATCCGAAGTAGGCTCTGTGTTGTCAGTGGACAGCCCAACACGGGGCTAGAACCCAAGAATTGTGAGATCATGACCTGAGCCGAAATCAAGAGTCAGACGCTCAAACGACTGAGCCATGCAGGCGCCCCCCAAATTGTCCTTTTTTATCCTACACAATCTGATCTATTCCTGTGGTCTTACTCTTATGTCTTCAACTAAGCATTATTTCTTTACCAAATTTAAAGCAAAACTTATTTAAAGCAAAACTATGGCAATGACCTGTAACAACGTTCTCTCAAACATGGATTTAAATGAGATTCCTTAGATATGTTCACTGAATCCATAGAATATTATGAAGATTATTTTACAGAAGATTATTGCTGGACTAGTGTTTATTCAAGTCACACGGCAATTCTACTCTTGCACAAGGTCTCTGGCATCAGAGGGAGTTTGGAAAATACTGTATTTAGTATCTCAGAAAGATACAGCAACTCACTCCTCTGCTCAGGGCCTGTAACTTTGGGTTTAGTTTTCTTGAATGTAAATTGCTTCTTTTTTCTTTGTGATATGCAGGACAGTTTCATTAAAAAGGCACCAAAGGAATTTTAAATGAGAAAGCCTAAGACGTTTAGAGAAAAGCTGGATGTTCCCAGAATGCCAAGTTAAATTTTTTTGCTCAAGGGGTCTTGGGTATATTTCTACTTCTGGTAATGGTAGATGCAAACTTATTCCTGCTAAGGACAACTAGGAAAGGCTGTACAAAATTCAAAAATTATCCTCATTAAAGAAATGGGAAGAATAATGTATTGGAGAAGAATTACTAGACCAAGTAAGGATAGGAAGGAGCCCAGGAGAGCAGTTGAGAGCTACTTTTCTCCTCGATGTGTCTGCCAGTTCTGCAGAGTTAGTTAGGAGTACTTTTGATAGCTTTGGGATTTTTAGGGCAGGGCAGTGAAATTCTTCTGTATGACCCAGAAATGGTGAATACATAGTAGGCATTTGGCAAAATCCACAGAAGCATATAATACAGTTAAATCCTAATATAAACTATAGACTTCAGTTAATAATAATGCATCAATATAGGTTCATCGATTATAACAGTGTACCCACACCACTGTAACATGTTAATAATACGGAAAACTGGTGGGGGAGTGAGTGTATGGAAATTCTCTGTATCTTCTGTAAACCTAAAATTGCTCTAAGAAACAAGGTTTATTTAAAAAAAAAAAAAAAGCCTGGGTTCTATCCGAGAACAATGAATGATAATCTCTGGGAGCAAGGCTCAGATGTATATGTGTGTGTGTGTATGTGTGTGTGTGTGTGTGTGTGTGTGTGTGTGTGTGTGTTTAAAGTTCCCCAGGAGAATCTAATGGACAGCCAAAGTTGAAAGTCTATCTATACAGACCTATAGATAAATCTTGAATATACATAGTAAGTGACAAAAAGTTACAGAAATACATGAAGAGTATGATTCTGTTTATGTCAAGTTAAAAAGAAATGAAATAATGCTGTATATTGCTTCCGAATACATATCTATGTTGGAAAAGTACAAAATATGGATAAGAAGAACACATGTGAACTTTAGGGTACAAATGATATTTGAAAAGGGAGAGAAATGGGGTAAAGGAGACTCCTACATTTTCATTTCTCAAAAATAAAGAAAAAGATTTGAAGCAAACACGGAAAAATCTTAACACTTAATATGATAGATAGTACTTGATTATTTAGTTTTCTGTGCTTTCTGATATGTTTGAATTATAGTAAAAATTTTATAAGGGGAGAACAGGGATATCTCCTCCTTGGAGACAAGAGAAAGGGAGGTAAGAACTGATGATACTACAGATTGATTTTTTGGCGAGAGGAGAATAGTTAAGGGCACTCACACTCAATGGCTAGGATTTCTTCAGTGACTCGTAAGTCAGGCTGTCTGGGGAGTTAGTTGACTTGATTAAGGGTCAGATGAGAAGGAAATGGGTAGGGGAACTGAGTAAGAATAGACGTTGGTAAATGCACTTCAATGAAATGGTCCAGTAAATGGGCCACAAGATAGCACCAGGGGTCCCAGTGAGGTTGAAGTAAATACACAGGAAATAAGCTTGAAATACAGGATTTGGAGTATTAGCATTGCTTGTGCCATGGACTTGCTCTACTGATTTCTTCTCCTTGGTGGGTTGACTCTTTGCTTCTATGAGGTACAGGAGGAAAGAGTTTCGGTTTAGTTAAATTCAACTTGATAAAGGTGACAGGCAGGATCCCATTATCAGGTAGGATGTAGCCAAAAATAACCTATAGTTAAATTATGAACTCATGGATTCTTAAAGAGAACTTTAGGTTCAAGTAACTAGAAAAGTGTTTCTTTAGTATCTGTAACTATTGCTCAGGCAACAAGAGATCTCTCTATGCCAGAGATGGAAGGTAATGTAGTCCTTTCCTCAAATCTTTGTTAGGGTCTAAATTTGTACCACTGCTTAGCAGCTGCTCAGTAGTTTTGAATACTTCAAGAAAACAGGGAAAGCATAAAGAAATTACAGCAATCTCATTTTAGGGATCTTAGTTATGGCTCAATTATCTTAAGATCGTGGCAAAAACTAACGTAGGGGCTCATGCAATGAGGTTCCTTAAGGAGAATTATTTACAAATATATCATCAGTGATCCACTTGTAGATACTGAAGCATCTCAAATAAATAAATCATTATTGTTCTTATCTGACCATCCATGTGGCCATGTCTGGTTATAATAAAAGGATCCTGGGAAACAAACAGGATGGTGCCTTTCATTGTGGAGAAGGGGTGGGCAAACTATGGCCTGGAGCTAAATCCAGCCTTTTACCAGTTTTTATAAATCGTGTTTTACTGGAATATGACCATATCTATTTATACATGCATTGTCTCTGGCTGTTTTTGAATTACAAATGGCAGAGTTAAGTGGTTTCAACAGAGATCATATGCACTGCAAAGCCGTATTTGCTGATCACTGCTACAAAGGATGCTAGGTAACCTCTGAAGCAAAAAGGTAATATTACCATCTGGAATTTATGCAATTATTAAGTCTTACTATCAGGAAAAGAGATTATTACTAATAATTTTGATCATACAACCTTAGATATATGTCTGGTACTTTGCATTTTATAATGTACCTTTTTTTTTTTTAATATATCTTATTATCTATGATCCTTAAAACAATCCTGAGAGTTAGATGTTGTTTCACGGATGAGGAAATTGAGATGGCTCAAGTTAAGTGGTAGAGTCTGTACTTGAATCCATGCCTTTTGACTGATGTCAAAGGATCTTTCTTCTACCCACCAGATGCCGACTTACAGCACTTGTCCCCCCCCAGCCAACAAATCTGTTCTGGTAAGAAATGTTACAGAACTGATCAATTAAAAAAACATTTTAGAGGGCAGCATTTAGGGAGCTAATCACTAGAGCACTCTGAAATCCTTCCAGTGACTAGACTCAATCCAACAAAACACCCTGCATTATAAACTAGATTGAAATATCTCTGGCCATAATTCGTAAACAGCCTGGTTTCTTTTCATAGATTAAACAAAAAAGAATCTAAATGGCAATTAGAGGATTATAAAAGAATTGTAAGTGCTCAACATCAGTGGTCATTAGGGAAACACAAATTAAAACTACAGTGAGATAACACTTCACTAAAATGGCTACAATAAAGAAGACAGACAGTACCTAACAAGTACTGGCAAGGGCTTGAAAAAATTGGAATCCTCATACATTGTTGGTGGGAATGTAAAACGGTGCAGCCACTTTGGAAAACCGACTGGCAATTCCTCAAAACATTAAACAAAGAGTTACTGTATGTCCTAGCAATTCCATTCCTAGGTATATATTGAAGAGAAGTGAAGACACGTTCACGTAAAAACGTGGACACTAATACTGCAAATGTACTAAATGTCATTGAGTTATTACTTTAAAATGGTTAATTTTATTTAAGAAAAATCAAAAAAGGGGAAAATCTGTAAGCTGATGTTCATAGCAACATTATTCACAACAGCCAAAAAGTAGACACAACTCAAGTGTCCAACTGGTGAATGGATGAATACAATGTGGTATATCTACAAAACAGAGTATTTGGCAATCAAAAGGAATCATGTGCCGATACATGCTACAACATGGATGAACCTTGAAAACACGCTAAATGAAAGTAGCCTGACACAGAACACCACATACTGTATGATTCCATTTATATAAAATGTCCAGAAAAGTCAAATCTATAGAGAGAAAGTAGACTGATGGCTGCCCGGAAGTATGGGGAGTACCTTCAAGTGGGCATGAGGTTTATTTTTAGGGTGATGGAAACGTACTACTGGTGGTGGCAGCCACACAACTCTGTAAACACGCTAAAAGTCACTCATTTGTACACTTAAATCGGTTACTTTTACAGTATATGAATTATACCTCAATAAAGCTGTTAAAAACAAAAAGAATGAAAAGGGCTTCCTTGCCAGCCAAATATCGAGAATTACAGACCTACAACCTCATATTTTTAAGGTAGTTAATGACATTATATGTAATTTTTCATGAACAAAGATAAAACAAAGGGAATTTAAAATATATTGGAAAGAAATATAAATCGGACTATATGTCACTGCTGACCGGAAGTTACAACCATAGAGTCTGTATTTGACTTTTCATGACCCTCAACTGTCAGGGACTGAAAAATCTAGGCATCTGGGAGAAGCTAAAGTGTATCAACAGGGAGCTGGGGCGCCTGGGTGGCTTAGTCGGTTGAGCGTCCGACTTCAGCTCAGGTCATGATCTCGCGGTCTGTGGGTTTGAGCCCCGCGTCGGGCTCTGTGCTGACAGCTCAGAGCCTGGAGCCTGCTTCAGATTCTGTGTCTCCCTCTTTCTCTGACCCTCCCCTGTTCATGCTCTCTCTCTGTCTCAAAAATAAATAAATGTTAAAAAAAAAACAAAACAAAACAGGGAGCACTGTGCATTTAAAGGACCCTGAAAAGTGCACCATCAGGAAAGCCATAGTGCGAGTCTACATTCTTCAGCCCACGGTCATGTCATCACCATATGGTGCACACCCGAGTATTTATGGCCTGAATCACACATGGAGCCAGTCTTATCTCAGGCAACCATGTTGTCTGCAGCAACGTAAGATAAAACTGTGTCAATGATAGGAGTGCAGGGTTTAAATGTAGGTTTCCATGTATTGGATATAATCATACTAGGTCAAAGACACTTCGTACCATTTATCTGTTAATGTGGTGTTTATTTTATACAGAAAAGACAGGAATCAACTTCTCTGCATCTGATCTGAAGCAGATGGTGACGCTAAATGCTAAAGTGTTTAAAGGGGGTAATGCTGAATACTTAATGTTACTTTCCTATCTAACTGAAGGATAATGATCTCAGAGTTTGCAAAAGGAGCAGACCCTTTCTGGTCCACTTGAAGTTGGAATGAGACACCTTGCTTGTTATTTTAGTCTCACTCTGCTCCCGCTAAGTAAGGTCACTGGGTACAGTCATTTCTGGTACAGTGATTTGTTAGATACGACAATTATGATTCAAATAAAGGGCTTGTCACTGTGGGTTTCACTTCTATATGTCTGATGAGCAGGCTTCTCTGGCTGTGCGCTTATATACTGGGAAGAATTTGCTAGGCTCTTGGAGTTGCCCTTAATGCCATTTTCTCTCTGAAGAGCACTGTTTTATCTTTAATAGTATCCCTTGGGGGAAGTCCAACACAGAGAACTATTTAAGATACTAGTATTTCTCAATCCTGAGGCAGGAAGAGCACTCTAAAGAGACTGTGGGGATTGGAGGTAGCGGATGCAATGGCAAACTGTGGGCTAGAAACACCAGGAGAGGGGCGCCTGGATGGCGCAGTCGGTTAAGCGTCCGACTTCAGCCAGGTCACGATCTCGCGGTCCGTGAGTTCGAGCCCCGCGTCAGGCTCTGGGCTGATGGCTCGGAGCCTGGAGCCTGTTTCCGATTCTGTGTCTCCCTCTCTCTCTGCCCCTCCCCCGTTCATGCTCTGTCTCTCTCTGTCCCAAAAATAAATAAAAAACGTTGAAAAAAAATTTTTTAAAAAAAAAAGAAACACCAGGAGAGCAAATTTCTTTCTTGACTTTTGTACTTTATCCCACAACTGTTACTTAGACTATAAGTTCCTTGAAACTAGGGACTAGTATCTTTTTTGCTTTTGTATCCCTAGGACCTAGGACAATGCCCAGGTAAGTGCTGAGGAAACACCCGAACACATGCATACACAAACGGACAAATTCTGTGCCCTCTTCTGGGTCCTCCATTCCAGCCTTGTGGATGTTGAGAGAGGGAAGCGGATGCTATAGAGTTCTTAAATGTTGTGAAACTACTGAGGGAACAACTGGGATTGTAATTTGAATGGCGAACAGAGGAGGTAGCCCAAAGAAAGGTTAATGCTGGCTCCAGATAAACATTTTGAAAATCATAGCACCAAGAATATGAAAAAAATCTTCATAAAACAATTACAAGAAAACTGAAAGAATAACTGCTCTCAGAGATTTTTTCTTTCTTTTTTTTTTAAGGCATTGTGAAAATCTGCAACTGATTGCTATAGGACATGGTAAGTCATATATAGAGTACACATATGTATGTGTACATGGCTCTTACCTAAATGATTATACATGCACATGTCCCAAAAAGCCTAGCAATCGGCTAAACTGGGAGAAGACAAATGTCATTCTCTTCCCAAAGGTCTATGGAGGAACAGGCCATAAATTTTAGGAGATGGAACAACTCTACAACAAGCAGGGACTATAAGAAAATGACAGTAGCTTCACACACACAGTGTTAAGGAAAGCCTGCTGGTGATGGAAAGAGAAAATTCTTCAACTTTTGTAATTACCTTAAAAATGTGTGCTTTGAGGATGTGATGTCCCAGCTCTATAGTCTGCTGTCGGTTTAGTTTTCCTTCTTGGCGGGAAAACCAGAAAGCAAGTAATGTGTGACCACTCCTGCAAAGAAAAAGAGACTCATTTTAGAATTTTAATGCTCCAGTTCTGTGTTGGTGGGGGACTGTTCAGGTCTAGCCATACCTCCAGGGAAACTCTGTCTCATTCCACCAGTTTCTTAGGGAACAGCACCTGATGCTGGGCAAATAATGCTATTGAAAGGTTCCTCGCTTTTACCAGTCCTTTACCCAGATCACATGTGTGAATACCATAAAATGTCATTTCTAGTTGGCTTGCACCCATCCCACACACAGATGGCATTAAAAGATTCATTTTTATTTTCTGTCTCTGTGAACTCCTCTTATTTTACCCGTGCTTTAAAATGTCAGTGCTCCTCAGGATCTTCTTTCTGGTCCTAGTCTGTCCTCTCTCCATTAGCTCATCCATCCTGAGAGCCTTCACCACCACCTGTATCTTTTTCTCAATCTAGATTTCCCAGACTAATTCCAATCAATATACATCCAACTGTCTACTGGATTTCTCCACCTGGAGGTCCCACAGTATCTTAAGCTCAACATGTCCCCAATGGATTAACAACCTCTTGTCCAAGTGAAGTTGTCTTTGATCCGCCTCTACCTTTCCCCCAGCCGAGAAAGGGCAGTACTTTCTTTTTGGTACAAGCCTTATAGACTGTATATCTCTCTAGTACAGTATCTAGCACAGTATTTCTTGCTCTCTCCTCTACTTGACTGTAGGTTTCCTAACAGCATCCATTCCCCCCCTCACCTTGCTAATGGGTCCCTAATCTCTTAAGAGAAAACCCTCTTTTCTGCCTCTGCATGTTGTCTTATCAGCCCATGATACCAGAACTGCCATTGCTCTCTTGCAATCATGTGGGCATCTGGTCAGAGGACAAAGATAACAGAAGGGCTAAGCTGAGAGAATTACAGAAAAATAGAGCATAAGCCCTGACTGTATGACAATCAGAAGCTGCCTAAAGCTTGGACTTGTTATATGAAGTAATACATTTATTTGTTCAATCCATTTGAGTTGGAACTTTCTATTTCTTCTAGCTCAAAGCATCCTAATGATATATTCCTTTAAGTGTCAATGTATGTGTGTATACGTGTGTGTGTGTGTATTCCTATTTATATTTATGACTGAAATTCTGAGTTATTTATATTCGCTGGAGTGCCTAACACAGTGTATTGCATATACAAAATTTTCACTCTTATGTGGATCCTGAGAAACTTAACAGAAGACCGTGGGGGAGGGGAAGGAAAAAAAAAAGTTAGAGGGGGAGAGAGCCAAACCATAGGAGACTCTTAAAAACTGAGAACAAACTGACGGTTGGTGGGGGGTAGGAGGGAGGGGAGGGTGGGTGATGGGCATTGCGGAGGGTACCTGTTGGGATGAGCACTGGGTGTTGTATGGAAACCAAGTTGACAATAAATTTCATATTAAAAAAAATTCTCAATACAATTTTTTGGAAGCAAAGCACATCTTTGGGATGTGCCTTCTTGCCACATTTGCTCTGGCCTGTGGGAGCCGTGGACACTTAGAACTGTCTCTCTTCACCCCCACCAGGTTAGTGGTTAGTAGAATTCTTTATGCCACTGGTAACAAAACTCTTCTATTCCTTTCACTTGGAGTATCATAGAAGAGGGAAATTAAATCATTATCTCAGCTTCAAGCCTAATAAATTAACCAAAAAGAAGGAAACAGCAAGTAAATTTTCATTGATGATGCTTCCCTGAAAAGTGACCCAAATATCTACTGGATGGTTTTCTCTTGTGTTGAACGTTGGCTACTCTGCCAGGTTTAACATCTGGAGAGACCTCATACTAAGTCTGAAAAACAAATGTATTTTAATTTCTTCTTTGATTTTTTTTTAAGCTTCAGTAAAGAATCTGAATAATAGGGTATGGGCTAACTCCCATCTTACAGAGGAATCATTATTGAGAGATTTCATTCCAAAAAGACTTTAAAAAGAACTTTTACCATGTTCTAACTTTGAGCTTCAAGAATTTCTGAATTCTAGTGGATACCGTGCCAACTTACTTGACTGGATAAGATTAACCATAACAGAAAGGAAGTTATTTAATTAAAAGAGTGTCTCAGAGAAGTGTAGCCTGCATGGAATCATCAGTATCATCTGAAGGTATGAGCTCAGATTGTTTCACATTCACAAAACCTGGAAATTGCTACTGAACTTTTATTTATCCTTAGAAAGCCCAATTTAGTTGGTAGGCTATTTTAATAGGGTACAGGTTAAGTGAGAATGACATGAAACATTTATAAAGAGCCCTATCTCAAGTTCTCAAAACCCTATCCAGTTATTAACATTGAAATTATTGCAGCCTCTCTGGTGTAAGAACTATTACTTTGACTCATCAGTAGACTCATCTACATAGTACTAGGACCCTTGAATACAGGCCTCTGACCTACTCCCGATGCTTCAGGCCATTAATGAGAAACCATGCCCATCAGGGGTAAGATTAAAAAAAAAACCTCACATCTGAGAAGGAAACGGATTAGACACAGAATTGACATTGCCCTCGTGCTTTAATTTTACTACCATAACTGAGAAGTCCTGGTAAGATGTTTGCATTAGTATGCATTTCAGCTAGCTAGAGATGACAATGCTTCCTTTTGCTGTTATTGATCTGGCATCGAGGAGAACCAGCAAGCAATACAGGTCAAGGAAAGGATGAAGGTGACAACGGTAATTCGTTTCTTTTTTGACACAAGCATATCACATTATTCACAAAAATGGTTCTGAACAGTTCACTGGACACAGAGTTTATAGTGTTCAGGACACGAAGGATAATAGCAATTTATATTATATGCTGGCATTTCCACTTATCCCTTACTGTTCTGATAAGGTGTGGTACCACTGGCTAACCTACCGTCTGAATGTGTTACACTACATATGTCTGTGTTTATTTCTATTTTTCTAATTATTTGTTCACTCTCAAACCTTACTCCTTTTGACTCCTAGCCTCACCATTCTCTAAGATCACCAGTGGCCTCTTCATTGGTTGCCTTTTAGCCTTTGAGTTTTGTCTTTTTCTTTTTTTCCCCTCCAGCATCAGGCCCTATTAACTACCTCCCCTGGAACTCTCTTCTGACATCTGTGACACCACCCTGACACTTCAGCTCCCATTTCCTTCCATGATGTAACTTCTCTGCTTTATTTTCCATTTCCTCTCATATCATAGGTCTCCTGGCTCCAGCTCTCACTGCAGTGAGATCTCTAGCACAGACATATTGTTTTGCTTCTCTAACTGCCTGCTGGATCCTTCTACCTTCAAATGATAATTCAAATGACCTGTCATATGACATTATTTGGAGTTGAAGCTTTCCCTCAAATCCAAATCCCTTTAAGATTTATTTTTTAGTATACTGCCAATCACTCAGACATAAAATCTAGCAGGTGTTTTCTCCTCTCTTTATACTTTCTCTCTTGGACAATTGCAAGAGCCTCATTCTTCCCACTGCCTTCTCCTTGGCCCATGCCAATAATCTTACAGTGCAGAAACCTGGTAAAAATGCTGCACAAAATTCTTCATTGGATTTATACTTCCTCCTAGACAGAATCTAAACTCCTTAGCATGGTATTCAAAGGCTCTCCATAACTTGTCCCACATCTATTTCTGTTTTTACCTCCTTACCTTGTGCCTCTAATTTCAGACAGAGTAAATTATTTTAGGGTTTAAAATGTACTTTCCCTCCACCTGGAATTCCCTTCCCTGTTTAGTTCATCAGGCCAACTATTTCTCCTTCCTGAAGTCTCAGTTCACAGCATCTCCTCTGTGAAGTCTTCCCTGGTCCCACCAGATGCCCCAGGGGCTCTTCCCTTAGAGTCTTGTTGGTATACACCTCCATCACACCTGCTGCAGCAGCACGCTGTCTGCATGCCAGTCTTCCTGCGAGACTGTATGGAGGCTGGAAGCCGTGTTGTCTCCAATATGTACTCTTAGGTAATAGGAACACATATTTAAAGAAGATTGAATTCATAATACTGTGAAGTTGCACACTACCTTGTGGTTTTAAAAATACTTTAACGCTTTCTTAGATTCTCACAAACACCTAGGACTAAATATTACTCCTAATATTATGGTGGAAGACTGAGACTTGGCAAGACTGAAGGACAGCTCCCAGCTCACAATGCTGGGATATAAAAGAGCTGGGATGAGAACCCAGGGTTTTCTGAAACCTAGTTCTGTTAGCACACTGACGAGATTAGCAACTTGGTTTTCATTTGTGTGAAAAACGGGCATATTTGTGTGAAGAAGTCAACCAATGTAAAGAGCAATGTATTCATTTGTACAGTATAAACTCTGAATCCTTAACATAATTAAAATCAACAATTAATTTTGACATTTTTTGATTGGCATTTTGGGAGAGACTAGCTACGAAATAGAGGGAGCTCTCATCAGTGTGACATGATTTTATGCACGACTGAACACAACTGCGTTTTCCCTCTACAATTAAAGATGATGCTAATCAAAGTCAACTTTATGTGGGTTCAAATGTGGTGATAAAGACCAAACGGAGGGGGGGCAGTGGTGAAGGCAGTAGAATGATTTCCACATAGCTTATATAACAAGGTCACCTTGTGATTCAAAGTTACATTGCAGATTTCCCTGTCTGAATTCACAGTGCTGCCTCTTTATCCGTGAAACAAAATTAAAATAGACCTATGTTCAAATCCTAGTTCTGCCACTTGGAAAAGCT
Source organism: Panthera uncia (assembly GCF_023721935.1). Classification (NCBI taxonomy): domain Eukaryota; kingdom Metazoa; phylum Chordata; class Mammalia; order Carnivora; family Felidae; genus Panthera; species Panthera uncia. The sequence continues at coordinate 16,444,553 of NC_064814.1, read as the reverse complement.
TTGCAACCTTGGAAAAACTACATAACCTCTCTGTAAGAAGGGAACGGTGTTAACTACCTCTCAGGACTGTGGTAAGAATTAAGTGAGCTATATTAAGTGAAATGTGTTCTATATTTCTTTTACATTCTCCATAAGTAGCACAGTGCCACACTAAAGGAATGAATATTAACCACACATGACTTTAAACATATTGGAAGATGACTGTGCTCAAACAGAGCTTTCATCTTTAATGTGTGCAGCAGGGTGAAATGTGAGACCTTATCCTTAACCTCAATCCTTACCCATCCATGCCTTGACCTCAATAGCTTCACAGCCAAAAGAGAAATCCACAGATCAGGGAACAATCAGTGGGTATGGGTGCCATACACTGTTAGTCAATGCAGGAAAACTTGGTAGTATAATTTTAGGCAGAGTGGGGGGATAAGGACAGAGCTAAATAGTTCCTAAGAAAGTAAGTAAAAGTTAAGCTAACAGGACGAATAGAAATTTCTCATGTAGACCAGAGGTTTTTCAGGAGGATGTTACACCATATATTCACGATGGATTTGCTTTTAGGTATTTTAGCGGAGAACCAATCACAGGTAAGAGTTGAAGATTCTTCCCCCAGCACTGTTGCCTCTCCTCTATCCTGGATGTTTATGTTCTGACAAAAGGTACAGAAGGTAGTATCCAGAATAGCAGAGGGTAGATCCTACCTCTATTCCCCTTTGCAGGCATCAGCAGCCCCTTGATATAGGTAATTGGAGACAAGTGATGCCAACCCTTGGACAGTGGCAGATTACAAGGCAGTGAGGTGCTACTCTTACATGATAACCCTGCTTCCCTATGCCTCAAGACTTCAGAGCTATGGGGTCCTTTAGAGAAAAAACCCTTTCTAAAGCAAGAATCACTCTCCCTTCCTTTGGCCCATTTAACAGTTTGGAAATTGAAGAGCAGTTGTTTTACACAAAATACACAATGGCTCTATGTTTGTTTTTCTAACAGCTTTTCACTTAGCACCCCAGGGAGATAGCTAGACTTAAAGGTTCTATTTGTAGTAGGGGAACATGCTAACAAATGGGCTCAAATATTTCCAGCATGGATGTTTTTCTCCATTGTTCTAGTCATAGGCACTGACGGGTAGTCACATAGATTTCATTAGCTCTTATGAGGAAAGTCGATATACAACATGCTAGTGTTTCAGAGAAACATCACTTAGGTAGGTGTTTTGATACTCTTCTGTGCAGTGCTCACATGTGATAAAGCAGTAGAGTTACAGCCCGCTGGCCAGGCATTGCCTACAATCTGAAGCCAGCTTATCTATCTTACAATTTGGGTGGAAATACTGTGTGCTACTGTGGAATGTGCGTATGGTATAGAGGTGGATGTGGGGAATTATTTAAGGAGACCTAGTGAGATTGGAATTATGAGACAGAGGGGGACAGCTGCCGATGAAAGATCTGTGCTCTCTTCCACAGCCAGCAGCCGTTGCTGGGAGGCAGCTACTCTGCCAGGAGCCTCATGTTCACATTCAAGTGCGGTTGCAGAGTTCTGGCTAATGGAATGCAGGCAGAAATTATATTCATCACTTCAGACCTGGCCTAGAAAACTTTTCTCCTTTGACTTCCATCATCTTACTTTCTCTTGTTTCTTCTTCTAACTCTACTATTCCCCTTGTAAATTATTATTATTTGGCTCATCATTTTCTCCTAGCATTTATTTTCTTCTTCTTTTTTTAATGTTTATTTATTTTTGAGAGAGAGACAGACAGAGTATGAGCAGGGGAAGGGCAGAGAGAGAGGGAGACACAGAATCTGAAACAGGCTCCAGGCTCTGAGCTGTCAGCACAGAGCCCGACGTGAGCCCACAAACCACGAGATCATGACGTGAGCTGAAGTTGGACGCTTAACCAACTGAGCCACCCAGGCGCCCCTCTCCTAGCATTTAAATGAAACTATTCTCTTCTCATGCTTCTAAACTTCCTGCTTTATACTCTTAACTTGGGTGATCTTGTTTAGTCCTTCAGCTGCTATTGTCTACTTATCTGCTGATAATCCATCAGTCTGTGCTTTAAATGTTCTCTTTCCCTATTTTCCAAAGTCACATTCCTAAACATTCCTGTGCATCTTCCTTGGAAGTAATTCATTATCAACATGTCCAAAACAGGACTCACCTTCTCCCCATAAGCTTATTATTCTTCCTCCCATCTTTGCTTGTGCTAGAAGCCCTCCTCCGTCAGAATGGTCTATCTTGGTCAGTAGCTTCACTCATTTCCATTATTCAAGATAAGTTTTGGGAGTCATTTGTGGGCCCTCCACCCTCACCATCTACACACAAAAAAAGACCAACTGCTTTTTAAGTATCTCCAAAATGTCTCTCTCACATACACCTTGCTCTCTATTCTCACATTGTAGGTCTTGGCATTTCTCACCTACGCTATTGCTATAAACCTTACAAGTATCTCTACTTGTACTCTCTCCTCTTCTTCAACCCATCTTCCATATACCACTTGTCAGGGCTATTTTTCACATCATCAGAGTTAAATGATCATTGTCTCCTCTTCCTTAAAAAGGTACAGAGACTAGGGGTGCCTGGGTGGCTCAGTCGGTTGAACATCCCACTTCGGCTCAGGTCATGATCTCACTGCCCGTGAGTTCAAGCCCCACCTCGGGCTCTGTGCTGACAGCTTGGAGCCTGGAGACTGTTTCAGATTCTGTGTCTCCCTCTGTCTGCCCCTCCTCCACTCATGCTCTGTCTCTCTCTGTCAAAAATAAACATTAAAAAAAAAGGTACAGAGACTCCCTGTTATCTACAGAATAAACTGTGAAGTCTTAAACACAGTATTCAAAGCTTTTTTCCTAGTGATACTTGTAATCATTTTTTCTGACCATGTGTCTTACCTTCTAATCACATCTTCTCACAATTCCCCAAAGACTTTCCTATCTTTACACCTGCTTTTTCTCCTGCCATGACCTTTTCTTGCCTGTCTATAGTGCTCTCCCACTCCCATTCCAGTGCTTCATGGAATCAACTCATCCTTCAAGGCTCAACTTGAGCATCACCTCTTCTGCAAAGTATTTTCTCTTGGTCCGGATTCCTAGGGTACTCTGTAGTAAGGCACAATTGTTGGTTGCTCATGACTTCCCTTTAGAAGGTAATGGCGTTAGTGTTGGGTGGGATCTCATTCACCAAAGTTTCTCTAGTGGCTGGCAGAGTCATTGGTGTAGAGTAGAAGTTCAACAAACGTTTCATGAAATGAACACACGCTAAGCAGATGGGCTCAAGGAAGAGGAGCACAAGGACTTCCAGATCTGCTTTCTAATTCACTCCCACTGTGGCCTTGAATTTGTGGGCATCTACGTTGCCACTGTTCGACTGTGAAATGAGTAGAACCATGACTCAAATATTGAGAAGAGAATGACAATCCTCTTTTTCATCTCTCATCTTAAAAATGCTGCCCACAGCCACACTTTGGTGGATGTTGCCTTACAGTCCGCTTGTTGCTGTCAATTCTCAGCAAATGACACCCACACATCTTTGCAAAAATTCTTTCTTCCACCTTTAGCTTATCAGCCGGTAACTGCTTTGGCATGTTCTTGTCATGCAACCTGAATACAAAATACATCTGTAGTCAGCCTGTCCTACTGTTTCATATTCAGTATGGAAATGAAATGAAAGGGCCTGATGAAAGTAAACCATAGGTAGTGGACTGTAAAAGTCAAGTGTGCCCAAGATACGTCTTTGTAGAAATGGGTGGAGCGGCATTACTTCTTTTTAAACGTGGCATCTGGATAGAAATTTCCTACCACTTTGTCCCCCAGTTTCCAACTGCCCTTCTGTTCTGTTAATGCATCACCGGCCTGAGGCAAATGGACCCTTCTCCTCAACAATGAAGTCTTTAGGCAGTTGGCAGGGCTTCACGAGGCAGAAGAGCTATGACTCCACTGAATTGTCACAGTTTAAAACAGTAACAGCAGGCACTTAAGATTTATCATTTATCTCTTCCTCCCCCATGTTGCTCAGCTCTTTGTTTATACCCCTAGCATAGCACTCTGCCTTGGTTTATAGCTAGTTATAAATGTGTCTATTAAAACCACTAACCTGTTAATTCCTGGTAGACGATCTATCTAACTTGTATTTTATCCTCTGCAGTGCTTAACACAGAGCCTTGAAAATATTACTTTATAAGTGCTCCCTGAATCCTTGCTGAAATGCATGGCTCCACTTACTCCTGACACACGGTGACAGAGTGAACAAAAGACACTGTCTGTTGAACTGCCAGAAGAGTTTCTCAAATATTTTTAGTTGCAAGCTTACAGTTAGTACCACTTATCGTTCCTTTGTTTACTTCTTAATTCGTTATTTGAAAAAACATCTACTGAGTGCTTACTGTGTGCCAGATACTTATTAAGCGTTAGGAAGACCAGGGCGAGTGTGACGGAAAAGGTTCCTGTCCTCATGAACTCACTCACATTCTAGAGGGCAAAATGGACAATATAAACAAGAATGCACATATAACAAATTAATAATAGATTGTGGTAACTCTTAGGAAAAAAGTATATAAGCTGCTATGATAAAGAAAACAAGGAGGGACTTACTTATATAAGGTGACAAGTGGAAGTCTCTCTGAGGAGATGGCATTTTAAGCTGCGATCTGAAGGAGGAGTGAGAGATGCTGCCATGTGACAAGCCAGGGAAAGTGAGCTCCAGATGGAGGGAACTGTTAAGTGCAAAGGCCCACAGGTGGGAGAGAGCACAGCAAGTTCTAGGAATTAGCAGATGATCAGTTATGACCAGAGTATCATGAATAGGAGGGAGAATGAATGAGCTCAATTTAAAAAGGTAGGCAGAAGCTACTTTTGTTGTACAGGGCTTTGAAGAAGCCATGAAAGGATTTTCAGGAGGAGGTTACATGGTTGGATTTGTGCTTAAAAAAATTACTTTGGCTGCTGGTGGAGAATGGTTTGAAGGGGAGACCCATTAGGAGGCAAAAGCAGCTCAAATGAGACCCTAGGGTGTGGTCCATAGAGGTGGAAATAAGTAAGTGAATACTTACAAGTAACATTTGAATGGTAGAACCAACTGGGTAAGCTGATGGCTGCAGTCAATACATGCCCCACAGCTGGGGGTTCTTACAGTTGGGAGGATAGAAGGCTATTAGGGTTGATTTGACCAAATGTGGAGATCTCCTTTTGAAAGTCTCTAGAGACCCCTGAGGAAGTTGCTGTGCTCACAAAAAAGAAAATGTGCTGTCTTATCCCCCTAAGCTGGCGATAACTCCCTCTGTTTGCCGTGCCACTAATCTTGGTTTGACAACCTGGGAAAGCCTGTGGGATTCCCATCTTTTCATTCAGCCATTATTGCTTTAGAGATTCATTAACAGGACAAATTAGCCTCTATTTCTGACGCTACTTTCAGGATCAAAACTGCCTTAATCACTTGCTCTGCTTCTCCCCAGTTTAGATTTTTAGGTAAGTTGTTTTAACCAGTATTTGCTATTCAGGGCATACCCACTTAAAAAAAAAAGTGTGTGTACCGACACACACACACACTTTTCAACATATAAAGCAACATTACTATCTTGTACCAAAATCAAACAATATAGGGGAGTATAAGTCCTTCTGTGTTTTCTTTAGTTGATTCTTCTGCATGCCTGCCAACTCATAAAATAATGCTCTCTCTCCATCTTCTCATAAGCAGAACTATTTCTCTGTATATTTAATAACTTAGCAAACTTCACATGAGTTTTTATGGCAGTAAGAATGACTACTAGGTTTTTCCAAACTGATTTTTGGAAATTTAGAAAAGGAAAAAAAATGTTATTGCTGTCCATCCTCAAAGGTACAAGAGCTTTAAAGATGGGAACAGTTTGCCTATTTGACTAATAGATGTGAGTCCCATGATTTATGCTGAGAGAAAAGAAATTTGTAAAGCTGAAGGACATTCATGCAATTGGCAAACTGGATATATTCCAAGATATACATTAGATTTCATCTAATTTCTCCCTTGCATTAAATCACAAAACCATGACCTTCAGTCACTAGAATAATACTTCAGATAGGAGTTCCACATTTAGTCTTGATGCCAATAGGGAGTTAGAAACTGGATTAGACAACACGGAAAAAAATTATTGGAAAATTAGGCAAATATCCAATAATATATCCTTGAAATCTTTTCATGGAAACTACATTCAAACCATAACAGAAGAATTCAGAAGACTGAATTCCCCTTAGTGACAGAAAAGAATTAGAAGTGAAGCAGATGTAGACCCAGAACGGAGATTAGAGAGTTAATATTTCCAGGCAGGTAGATCACCTCCTGATAGTCAAGTGCTAGTAGATGTTTGGTACACCACCTTTTTCCTTGTTTGAACTCTTCCAAACCCCTCCTAAGGGCTGATTTATTCCCGGACCTTTTTTTTTTTTTTCTTCCTTCCAATGATCCATCACTTTGCTGAATTCTTCCCTAATGCTTCTAGAAAGCACAGAGCCCATTCCCACTTTGAGGGGTTGTTGTGGGAGCCTGCAACGGCTATCAGTAGTAATCTAGAGTTTGTGTTTCAGTGATGGCAAGGTTGAATGTCATCCTGCCTGGAGGCTCATGTTTGGATTAAAACAAACAAACAAACAAACAACATCACCATAACCGTTTATGGTTATCTCAGGCCGTGTATTCTATAAGAAGCCAGGCTGTGCAGGTCCTCCGCACAGAGTTAGTTTTCCTTTTTAGGGAGAATGCTTTCTTTTTTAACTTAGGCACATTGATTCTTCTCCGACACTCTGCTTTGTGGCACAGATTTTGGAGCATCAGGTCTCCAATGTGTAATTCATGGACTAACATGACCAAAATGATGAGGACAAATCTTAACAGACCACGTATTATAAGACATCAACTCTGGTCACAAAGAATTAAGTAAATACTCAACTGTACCCACAAGGAATAGGTAGGATTTGTGCAGCCCTTCCCCTTTTTTACCCGCCATAAAATTTATTTCTCTTAGTTTGAGGAAATCATGTTAACCCAAATTAGGCTCCCAAATCATAACCTCATTAGGTTGTATCAGCTCAGTACTCAAAAAAGTTCACAAGCATCATGTGTTTTATTGAAAAAGTTAAAAATACTGAATCTTCTAATCTTGATATAAAAATCTTACATATATATTCCTATATATATGTATATATGTAAACATTGATCTGTGAGCTGTTCCTGTGGAATGGGAGGCTAGATACTGTGAAGACAGAGATGGTGAAGAAAGGAACCAGAAAAAGAAAGGGTGTTCATGCAGGGCTAGCCTAACGCTGTGCAAAAATGTTAAGCAGCACAAGGCCAGCAGCCCCCAACTGTTTACTCTCCCAGCCTCAAATTTCAACGATCAAAGTCATTAATAGGTTAGATAACAAAGACTGATGACTTCTTTTCTCAAACGCCTTACTTTAAATGCACAAGTTGCTTCAAATGGGTTTGCTATCTCCCTCTTATTAGAATAGCAGAGATCCGTTTATAAGATTAGTGAGTTAATCTGATATCTCAGTGCCCATGGGAATAAAATATAAAATGGATTAATTTCAGGATATGACAGTGATGAATAGTGGGAAATGGAAAGCTAGAATAAGGTGGTGAGGTCTGAGGTTTGTGAGGGCTTCAAGAGGCATACTTTCATACAGAATGCAAGTCTAAAATCTTAGAAGTTCTGATGTGATAAAAGATTTTTCACTCTGCTTACAGTTGGATACACACACACACCCATCCTGTTACCAAGTTGAGAAAGGACATCTATAACTCATCTTCCTGTGACAGTTGTATGTTTATGCAACACGAGGTTATTCCCTCTGGGATGTCAGTTATCTGCCCTGATCCTGGGACAACAGGCTGTCGGATACTTAAAATAAGGAAAACTCTATCTTGGCTGTAGCACTGACCTTTGGCTCTATTTCCTCTTTCCAGTACATCCTCAGATTACTGACTCTCTTCAACTTAGCAGAAGTACCTCTGTGGGTGGCCTATTTCTGACGAGGATCAACTACTTTTTGGCTTCACAATACAATATTCTCATCTGTGTCTAATTCCCTAATAAGGTCGGCAAGTTCAGGGTGAATGAGTGAGTGTTGAAAACCCAGGAAAATGGACTAGGAAAAACAGAGATGTTCTGTTGCCTCTGAGAGTTCTCCCTACACTGAGACAGGCATGTCGGCACTGGCTTATGTAATGTGATTTCAGAGGCACAGAGTTGGTCTCTCTGGTCTACTGAAAACCATGAGATGCTCTAGAGAGAAACTAGGGAGAAACTGGAGAGCAGAGGGGGAATGTACAGGAAGTAGAGGCTGAAGGCCACAAAGACAAACCCTGCTTTGAAAGAGTCCTGTTAATCAGACTTGCCTGAAACGGAAAGCAATTACAGTCAGTTTCTTTGAAAGGCCAGCTTGGGCTTTGCCAATAGCATTAAATTCTTAGTGAATTTCCATCTCATTGACCCAGGGGGCCTCAAGCTCTAAGATCAATACTTTAGTAACAAAGCTGGTGCCAGACAGTGCTGGGTAGAAGGCTGAATTCCAACTGAAATGAAATGTAAGGAAGCTTTTTTGATAACTCCTGGTCCTACTATTTTACTCTTTCTGCCATTAAGTGATATATGATGATCCCTCAGCAGCTCTGAGTGTTATTTCATCACCAGGGAACAGACTACATAGCGTCTGAAGTTAGAAGTGTTTGCTTGTCCCAGTGTATCAGCTGGTTGCCAAAATGCTTCTAGTTAATAAATCATGTTGAGAAGGTAATCCTGGAAAGTCATGATATGGCAGCAACAAACCATATTTTCTCCTTTGGGAGCCCCTAAGGGTTTCACCTGTTGTAAGGATACGGTTGATTCAGTAGAAACCTGGCTGCCTTGGACCTCAGCTTTCAATTCTTTGAGATGTTCCAAGAAGAGAGGGAGCAGATCAACTAGCAAAGTTCTCTGGAAACTGGTTTCAAAGTCTTCATCAGGCAATTCTAGATTGGTCTCTTTTTCTTAAATATGTGGTTGCCAACTCTGTGTATTAAGCGTCATGGCAATACTAGTGGGATTTATAATAAAACACTCTTGGGAATGCCATACAATTCATAGAAGAGACTCAGACTCAGTGGGGGTTTTTTTGTTTGTTTTATCTTTTTGCTTTTTTTTGGTTTTTGTTTTTTTTTAAATCTTGTGCCCCTGAATGCTAACAGCAGAAGACTACTTACTGCTGCCTATCCAATTAGCCACAGGATTTAGTTGAGGGTCTATTACTGCAAAGAGATGGGAGGAAAAAGAACATTCCTTAAACACTTTCTTCATACTCTGTACTATTCTAGGTACTACATGACCTCACTTAATTCTCAACAACTTTAGGAATTATTATCTCTTTTACATAGATAAGAAAATTGTCTCAGAAACATAAAACTCTCTAAAGGTCACAGTCCCTAGAAGAAATTTATATGCAGGTAATGACTCAAAAATCCATGTTCTTTCCACTATGGCTTGTTTCTTTAAAAGTTTCCCTCTCAGGAAAATACCACAAAATCTACTGCCTGGCTTAATATCTTCATCAGAATCTGGAACTAATTTTCTAATGAATTGGCATGAAGTAGGCCAAGCAGCATGCCCACAAGCACAGTTGTGTGTAGTCAGGCCGGGTGAAGAACATGCCAGGAGAGAAATAAAACCCCAGCATGGTCAGAGTTGAGTCTCTCTGGTGAGTCATGGACAGAGGCACAGGCAAATTTGGTCCCTCTTCTTTTTAGCCAGAATATACTCTGCATCTGCCAGCTATGTTATTGGTGTCTTCTTTGTTTCCAGGAAGTCAGGGATAGATCTGCTTTTGAAAACTTTATTAAAGGAATAAGTCTTTTAAAAAGGTTAGCGTGGAGGAGTAGAAAGCACTGCCCACTAGGATGCTAGAGATCTAGTTCTACCCAAGGGAATGGGAAACAGTTTCATACCTGGTCTGGGTTGTTGAGCTGAGAATGATTATTAAGTCAGGGTCAGGCTCATCAGGAAAGAGTGCTGGGGATGCGTGGATGCAGGGCAGGGGAGTGGTGGCACATACCATATATTTGCCATGCTTTCTCTAGTCCTTCCTCCTTTCCCCCCACCTATTAACTCGATGACCTCCAGCACTGATTCAGCATCTTAAGGCCTTTGTAGTAAAATGGGGACGGACAATGGCACCTTATTCATCTAAAGGTAGAGCAGCTGGACCAGCTGATCTCTTCAGGTCTGTTTCAGCTGTGAGGTTTAAGATTCCATTTTCCAGCACAAATCTTAGCATGGGCTGGGCTTTAATGGGGTCATTCACTGGTGGCTTTGACAATGGTATGGCTTTTAAAAGTGTAATCGTGATTTTAAAATGATTCTGCTCTAAGTCAAAGAGATGAACAATATACCAATTCTTTTCTTCATATCTGAAGAACACTAAGGAAGTGTGTTAAATGGCTAAATTAATTATAGCCTGGGTCCACTAGCACAGAGAAAATTATTTACAAATATACAGGAATTTAGGGGAGCATTCTAAATATCTATGCAGATTTTGTGTCTTAAAAGTAACATTGTGAGGAAATAAATTAGTTAACCTCATTACAACCTGGTCTGGAGAAGAAACGGAGATGATGTTTCCTCTGTGTGAAATGTTCAATGAAGAACACTTCTCACTGCTTTCAATACCCATGCTCCATGCAATAAATACAAAATAGGCTCAGAATTGCTTATTACAGGTCTATGGCTTACCTGGGATCACAGAGAAATTTGGTTTTCTCTCCTTCTTCTCTCCAGATAAGCCATTCTCGAAAAGAAGGATGTACAAACATACGAGTCATGTCTCTGCGCTTGATTAGGAACATGGAGAGGTTCTCCATTCTCTGCTGAAAATCCTCCCATTCTAGGGTGCCTTCAATGCTACCAGCATTGATGGCCTGGAAGATATGTTCATCAGTCAGTGGGTGCAGGGAGGCCACTGCCACATTCAGGAGAGGCATCACCCGGTCAAAGGAAGACTGGGTTGGGAACTTCATATTGCACTGGAGTAAATAAACCTCAGAGAGTGAAACAGGAACTACTTTGTAGCTAGAGCTCTTTAACACTAGATAGCCTTTCTCTATGAGGTCAAATGTGAGTTTCAGGTATAGATAGGACCCTTGACTGAGGGTCTTGAGATGAGAACTGAGTTTGCCAAATGTAGTATTGTCCATTTTGCCATTAAGTGAAATGTTATTCTGGATCTCTGAGCTGCTGTGTATCCGGTGCAGGATGTAAGCCTGCAGGTCCTGGTCTATGGCTTCATTCTCTTCTAGTCGATCCAAAAAAATCCTATGGAAAGGCAGCAGCTTGGTAATTTCCTAAAACAGATGGAGAGAGAGAGAGAGACAGAAAGACCTTCAGTTTCCCCTAACTCTTGTGATCAATTTTGAGGTCCACAAATTTATTCTAAACTTCTGAGTGGCCAAAGAGGGAAATACGATCAAGTATTAGTATCCACAGATTAAAACAAATTAGTTGCACAGAAGCGACATAATTTTTCCTAATATTGAGACTTGAGATAATTTTTTATGGGTCTTCATAAAGGGTACTTTAGGAGTGATTCAATGGCCAATATTCTACATAACACTCCTAAAATAAATAGAAAATGGAGTGCCACATAACTCTTTTGCTTTAATTTTTCTCAGTGTAAACCATGGCATAATGTAAAGTACAATTCAGTAAGAGAAATGTCTAAGGACTCAGAGAACTCCATATAAACACGTACCTTTCTAACCTTCCTAATAAGATGACTACATATTAACGAAGGCTTTCTGGAGATGGCTTACCCCAAAGGAATACTTTTAATAAGCTTGGTACCTTGGTGCTCTGCTTGGAAATTATACTGGGGAAAGGTTGTAGGGCTTTGTGGTGACTCATGCTCTGGGTTCCATCTTTTCTTATCTGTGTACAGACTTTGGTCCTATAAGTATCCACTTTCTTGTTCTGCATCAATTTCTTCTCCTACACTGGGTCATACAGACAAATGACACCTCAATTCCTCCCTCCGGCTACTGTCCTATATCTCTGTTCCCATTTTTAGCAAAACTTCACTGGAGAGTTTTCCCTACTTCCTAACTCTCATTCCTCCTTCCCATTCTGTCTTGCGAGCAGACCTCAACCACATCACTTCACTCAAATGGTTCTTGTCAAGGTTACATGTAATCTTCACCTTGCCAAACTCAATAACCATGTTTCGGGGCTCACCTTGCTCAGCCTCTCAGTAGTGTTTCACAGAGCTGGTCACGCCTTTTGAGTCACTTTCTGCAGCTTGCTTCCGTAGCATGCCCCCCTCATTTTCCTCTTAGCACACTGGCCACTCCTACCAGCCTTTCCTGGCTCCTCTTTCATTGCACCCAGGGCTTGGGTCTCCACTCCTTTCTCCTATTTAGCCACCCTCACTCCCTACAATAGTTCTTTGGTCCCATGGTTCTAAATATCATCTACTTGTGGGTGAGGCCTAACCTTGTGTTTCCGGCTTAGTCCTCTCCTCTGAGCTCTCATCGTATACCTATGTCTACTCAACATTTACACTTGGATGTTGTGTAGACAAACCTAATGTGACCAAATCAGAACTAGTGCATTTCCCCCCCACCACAAAACTTTCCCATGTCAATAAATGACCCTATCACCAAATCACAGGAGGTCTCTGGGATCTTTCTCTTTTCCTCATACCAGCATTTACCCAATTGCTTACTGAAAACCTGTGATTCATTTTTGAATCTTCTCTCTTGCTCACCTCCACACTCAGCTCATCATTAAGTCCTTTTGATTCCCCTTCATAGTCAAAGTATGACCACTTCACAGGGTCCCCACCATTACCACCCTCATCTCAGCCACCATCACCTTTCACCTACACTACTGCTCCTGTTCTTGATCCCCTACATTTTACTATCTATGTAGCCAGCAACCAAAGAAATCTTTTAAAAAGGTAAATTAGATCTCATCATTTTGCCAGGCTCCTTGGAGAGGGCCTTCCCATTGCTCTATCTAAAATAACTATCATCCTCATTTATCCTTACCCTATTTTATTTGCCTTCGTAACACCAAAACTACCTAAAATTTTAATTTTAATTTTTTACTTAGTTTTTGTTTGTATTCCTCACTAGAATAAAAGCTAAAAGGTAGGGACATTGTCTGTATTGTTCACCGCTGTATCTTCAGTTCCTAGAAAATGCAAGCCACACTTGAAGTTAAGAAATACGTGTGGAAATAATGAATGATCACATATGAGGGTTCTTCTTTCGTAAGCCTATGAATGATTTCACTGTCAGAGCCGAATGAAAGTAAGAAAATTCTTGGTTGAAGTGAATGAAGTATCTGGGAAGTTATTACAGGTGTTGATTTATGAGGACACTGAAATTTTGACTTTGTAGATTAATATATAGAGTACTTTTCCTGGTCTTTGGTATAACTGAAAGGTTAAAGTCATCTGCTCATCAGGTCATACTTAAAATGTCTTTTGAGATTGCTTTAGTAAAGCTAATTGGTCAGCATGTAGGAATACTCCTAGTCCCTGGGAGAAGGGAAATGGAGGGAGCTAAGACTGTTTTCTGTACACTAGTAATTGTTACAAGTGGTTTGTATCAAAATAGTGGGATAGGTGTATAATATGTGAGATTCTGATGTTCATCAAGAGGCAACGGTTAGGCAAAAAAAAAAAAAAAAAAAAAAAAAAAAAAAAAAAAAAAAAAAAAA
>NC_064814.1:16413666-16430748 GCF_023721935.1 Panthera uncia | reverse complement strand
AAAAAAAAAAAAAAAAAAAAAAAAAAAAAAAAAAAAAAAAAAAAAAGGCTAGAAACTCTGTTCTAAACTAAGTATGAATATGTAAAGAGTGGGAGATACTAACTCAGCTACAAAGAAAATGGAAGAGAAGGTGGAGTCATTTATCCTTAGCCTGCGTGTCTTTACAGGCTCAGATCCATATTCCTAGTCCTTCTTCCAGGCCATTAAATGATCAGTGAGTGAGGAGGGAAGGTAAAAAAGATTAAAAAAAAATCTTATGTTTCAGTGGTAGTAATTTTAATCTAAAGCCTTAAGTCTGCCAATATTTCTTAGAGGAAGGCATACACCTTCATGCTACAGAAAAGTTGTTCAAGTAGAAGCAGAGGGAAGAAGGAGAAAATCTGACTCTAGATGGCAGACTGAACTGGGTTTTGCATGGCATCACACGATAAAAAAAAAAAAAGGTAAAACAAAAGTCAAACAGTAAATTAGAATGAGGGATTCTATTTGCATTGCTATCCTCAGGACAAAGTAGAAAATAGACTTTCTTTTCATGTTATTTTGAGAGACACTTTATCTAGAGCAATGGGAACAGGAATCTGAGCAAGAGAGTCATATACACAGAATGCTCTCTCTAGATCATTGTATCTCTTACTCTCAAAATAGACTCTTTGGGAATTATTCTTTCTAGTGCTCCAGGACATGACAGGGGCTTAGAAAGACTCATCAGTAAGGGAACAAGGATCTAGAACTTTTTCTGTTTAAGCACTCTCCAAGAGAAATTATTTATGGTCCCAAAACAATCAAACACATACCTGTAAACTGGTCCTAACTGTTACAATTAGTTTGAGCCAAGATGGAAATTTTCCAATCATTTTACTCAGAAATGACACAATTGTGTCCCCATAATCCGGTTTGTGAAATTCTGCTTCATTTAATCCATCAATTAAGATGACGAAATCTTCATCTGGGATTTTTCTCTCTGAGACAGAAAGAAACAGATTACTTAATAATTACCAAGCAGATAACTGAGTTCTTTTTGGGTATTTGATCACGTGTCTGTTTGGGAAAAAAAGATTAGAAAAGATGTCTCCTGTGTTTACTAAATGCTTAGAGTACATAATTTATTATAAAGACAAAGAATAATTCATTTAGTGAATTCATTTTGTTTTTACCAGGGGTAAAAGTTTTGTTCCATATGTAATACATGAAGTCCAGGTATCATCATCATCATTTCCCTCATGTTATCAGTTGTGAAACAGACTGAACTACATTTGTGAAAATTTGAACATTTGTGAAAATTTGAACATGGAAACTCATTTTTCTCTCATACTTGAAAAAGCTGAAAAGAATTTGCTTCCCCTTCTGCCCCCACCTCATCTAATAGCAGTGAAGAGAATACAATCACATGTTCCTTTGGGAATTTCCAAAAGAAAAAAAAAAAGAAAAAAACCGTTTAATGTGAAGTCCAAAGCAGCATATATGACTTCATGTGAATGTGCAGTGGGAAGTAAGGGTGATAGACCAGAGAAAAGGAATCCCAGCCAGTACACAGATTTTAACCAGGCAGGCTGGATCCCAAGATCTTATGGAACTAGCAGCTTCCGGGGCACCTGGGTGGCTCAGTCGGTTGAGCGTCCGACTTCGGCTCAGGTCACGATCTCACGATCCGTGAGTTCGAGCCCCGCGTCGGGCTCTGTGCTGACAGCTCAGAGCCTGGAGCCTGTTTCAGATTCTGTGTCTCCCTCTCTCTCTGCTCCTCCCCTGCTCGTGCTCTGTTTCTCTCTCTCCCAAAAATAAATAAACATTAAAAAAAAAATTAAAAAAAAACAAAAACAAAAAAGAACTAGCAGCTTCCTAGACTATACCTAAGCAGATTCACGAAGACCAGACCCTTGTGTGATGTTCCTAGGAGGGAGGAGTCATGTGGGAAAGACAAATACCTGTCACTTTTGTATTCAGTTCCCTCCTGGACTCTACCCTCTCCTAAACTGACAAAATCAGTTTAGCTTTAGGGCTAGGCTGTAGAAAAAGGTTTGGTGAGTTTTTAGGCTTTCACTCTCACTAAATGCTTAGTAAATCTTGATCTATAATGAACAAATTAGAGATTAGAAAAACCCCAGGTTGGGGCGCCTGGGTGGCTCGGTTGGTTAAGTGTCCAACTCTGGAATGCTGTGTGAGTTCAAGCCCAGCCTTGGGCTCTGCGCTGCTGGTGCAGAGCCTGCTTGGGATTCTCTTTCTCCTTCTCTCTCTGTCTCTCCCCACCATGCGTGCGTGCTCTCTCAAAGTTAATAAACTAAAAACCCTCAGAAAACCCAGGTGAATGTACACATTAGTACAAATGAATTAGGGGTAATAAGCAAAAGTTACCACATTTGACACTTAAACAACATGGCTTTGAACTGTGAGGGTCTACTTAACATTTTTAAAAACAAATGTGGATTTTTAAAAACAAATTTAGTACAGCACTGTAAATTTGTTTTCTCTTCATTATGATTTTCTTTAAAAAAAAGTTTATTTATTTTGAGAGAGAGCATGAGTGTGGGACGGGCAAAGAGAGAGGGAGACAGAGAATCCCAAGCAGGCTCCATGCTATCAGCACAGAGCCTGATGTGGGGCTCCATCCTATGAACCATGAGATCATGACCTGAGCCAAAATCAAGAGTTGGGACGCTTAACCGACTGAGTCACCCAGGTGCTCCCCCTTATGATTTTCTTAGCTTTTTTTCCAGTAGCTCACTTTATTGTAAGACTACATTACATAGGGGCGCCTGGGTGGCTCAGGTGGCTGAGCATCTGACTTTGACTTGAGTCATGATCTCGTGGTTTGTGGGTTTGAGCTCCACATTGGGCTTGCTGTTGTCAGCACAGGGCCCACTTCAGATCCTCTGTCCCCTCCTCTCACTGCCCCTCCCCCGCTTGCTCTCTCTGAATTAAAAAACAAATTATATAATACATATACCATACAGAATGTGTGTTAATTGTTATTGGTAAGGCTTCGGGTCCACAGTAGGCTATTATCAGTTAAGTTTTTGGGGGAATCACAAGTTATACGCAGATTTTCAACTCTGTGGGGGTCACCACCTCTAACCTCTGGGTTGTTCAAGGGTCAAGTGTGGTGAGTAGGACTTGACAGGCTCTGAAGGCAGGAAAGTAGGGGGAAGAAAGAAGTCACTGGATACCTGAAGTGAAAAACTGGTTATACCTGAGGAGGAAAAGCAGGAAGTTGGGGACAAAAGGAAAAGTCTGTGGGTTTCTGTATAAGATTGGCTCTTTTAAAGGAGTCAAGACCAATTGAAAATACATATTTTGGTTCTCTATTTGAAAATATGCAGATTTTTTTTCATGACTAATAAAACTTTATTTTTTCCCCAAAGTACAAGCTTTATATTTACAGGAATTTAATTTCAACATCCTAAGAAATATAAGTCAGTTCTCAAATTATGAAGAGTTTTAACTATTACTTTTATCTGGTGACCTTTTAGGAAATGAACTATGGATTCCAGCTATATTAACAATGATTATTCATGAAATGGCATCCTAGATGACGTAGTACTGAGAAAAAACATTATTCCTGTAGGGAATCTAAAGAATTAAGGAAGAGAAAAAGGTTGCTTGGAACTAATGGATTGACCCACAAAACTGGGGACTCTTAGCATTCTTGATTTTGTGGGCCACGGCACCCTTATGCATAATTTTGTCTTAATGTCCCTAGAGGAAATTTCTTATCATACAGCTGCTTGGCAGCTGTAATAGATCTGTTCCCTGTTACTGAGCACCATCACCCTGCCCGACCAGGTGGCGTGCTGGAGCCATCCTGGACTGGCCTGGGACAGCCCACTGCAGTATTTTCAAGAGCTCGTTGTCAAGAAGCCGGTAGCCTGAAGTTGGCCGAGGTGGGAATATTTATTTGCAGAGTGGAAACCGGCAAATGTTACAAGCCCTCCTTCCCCAGCTGGCTGTTAAAATTTTACCAGCACACCATTGCCTCTACCACTCCAATTACACCTCCTTTAACTTCACCCAGATTTCTTCCTAAGAAAGCCATGATTTTCCAGGGGAGGAAAAGGTTTTCTTTGGGAAAAACATTTCAGATGCATTCTTAAGCATAAAGATCAAGAATATACTCTCAATTATGATATGGACATTTTAATGAATGAAATAATTCAAATGCTAATAAAATCAAATTTTCATTTGCATAAGTTTCTAGATTATGTTATTCATCTCATGAGCAGACAATGTATGATTTCTTTTTTTAAAAAAAGGCGGAAAAAAGGAAATGTGTGCCCTACTTAAGATAATGATTTGTTCTAAATCTTGGCTATTTTTTTTTCTTTTTTTGAGATTTGCTTCCTTGAAGTGGTTACTTAGAAATTATCTATTAATATAGGAGATATGAAGTGTCAAAAATATTTCATCTGTTAAGAAATAAGGGCATCACATTTATCTAAGATTACATTTTTTAGGATTCAGAATAAGTGCAAAGGATTTCCAAATGGTACTAACATTGTAAAAACAATGAGAAGTACTCCTAAAAGATTTTTCAGTTATAAATTTAAGAGATGAGGCTTTAATGATCTGTAGACTTTACCTCTCAAATGCAACCAGCCTTACAAGAATGCTTCTGCATGCTCATTTTCAAACTTCTGTAGGTTATTTTTATTTATTTATTTATTTATTTATTTATTTATTTATTTAATTTTGTTTATTTATTTTGAGACAGTGCATGTGTGAGGGAGGGGCAGGGAAAGAGGGAGAGAGAGAATCCTAAGCAGGCTCTGTGTTGCCAGCACAGAGCCCAATGTGGGGGCTCAATCCCACAGACTGCAAGATCATGACTGGAGCCAAAATCAAGAGTCGTATGCCCAACCAAGTGACATCCAGGCACCCCTCTGTAGGTTAAATACATAGTCTATATCATCAGTAGCTATAAAGATTTATAGACAAGTGAAAATTAAAAAAATAACTGGGAACCAACAAAGGATTGCTACTACTTATTTATTAGTAATAATATTATTATTTTTTTAAGTTTATTTATTTTGAGGGAGAGAGAGAGAGAGCGCGCACACAAGTGAGAGTGGGGGAGGGGCAGAGAGAGGGGGAGAGAGAATCCCAAGCAGGCTCTGTACTGTCAGTGCAGAGCCCGATGCAGGGATGTGGGGCTTGAACTCACAAACTATGAGATCATGATCTGAACTGGAATCAAGAGTCAGATAATTAACTGACTGAGCCACCCAGGTGCCTCTATTATTATTTTTTTAAAAGTAAGCTCTATGCCCAATGTGGGGCTTGAACTCACCACCTCAAAGATCAAGAGTTGCATGCTCTACTGATTGAGGTAGCCAGGCGCCCTGCCATGAGGTAGCCAGTGCAACTACCATTTACTATCACCATTTATTCATAGAACAAAAATATTTTAATATTAAAAAACAGGAAAGACATAATCTTTACATACACATATATACCAAACTATATTTATATTTACATCCACACAAATTCTAGGCTATTTCTCTTTTTTTATTTTGTAGTGGACTAATGGAAACTTCAAATCGACTGGTGCTTAGGAGCCACTGTTCTAGCTGACATGTCCCTGGAAAAGCTTCTTGGAAAAGCTTCTAAGCCCTTTAACCTTTGTTTTTTATTGCCTTGTAAAATACATATTCACCAAGGATCCTCCACTGCGCTCACTTACATGTACACTTAAATGCAGGAACTGATATCCTTAGCAGCCCCATTCTAAGACTGCCTGCGTATCTGAGGGAAACAAGAATTACAGAGACTGCAAGAGAAGAGACAGTAGCCAGTACTGAAGTCAGAACTAAATCCTAATGCATGGGATTTTATTACTGGTATATTGTATGGGAATTATCAAAAGTGAAAAAATAAGGCTCATAGCAGACATTTTCATTCAGAAAAGCTGCACATTACATATGAATTACCTTCCTTTCAGTTATGATAACAAATTAGTATCTCCTTTCATTGCATATTGGTGGCTGAAGCAAAAGCTCACCAGGAGACTTCAAAACTTTTCCATTTGCTTTGTATGTATGTATGTATGTATGTATGTATGTATGTATGTATGTGTTTTAGTCACCACACTTGTAGAATCTTAAAGTATTGTGAAAATACGGACTCATTTTTTTAAAGAAAAATGTACAATTTGAAACCTGGCTTTTGAATCTAAACTGGAAATGTTTTCCACTGAACTTTCCTGGAAGGAAAACTTCAGGTACCTTTAAAAAATTCTCTTAGGGGTCCCTGAATGGTGCAGTTGGTTAAGTGTCTGACTCTTGATCTCGGCTCAGGTAATGATTTTGCAGTTTGTGAGTTCAAGCCCTGCATAGGGCTGTGTGCTGATGGTGTGAAGCCTGCTTGGGATTCTGTCTCTCCTTCTCTCTGCCCCTCCCCTGCTTGTGCTCTCTCTCTCTCTCAAATAAATATTAAAAAAATTTTAAATTCTCTATCTTAAAAGTTACTGTGATAAACTATATACAGTTAATTGCAAAGGTCTTAATTGTACACTTTGATCAATTTTGACAAATATATACACCCATGTAACTAACATCTCAATCAAAATATAGAACATTTCCCTCACTCCAGAAAATTCCCTTAGGTTCCTTCATAGTCAATCCTCAACAGGCAATCACTCTTCTATCGCTATACATTTGCTTCCTTTGTTTACCATGTTTTTGAGATTCATCTACATTGCTGAGTGTATTATTAGTTTGTTCCTTTTCAACATTATGAAATAGTCCATGGAATGAATATACTACAATTTGTTTATCCATTCTTCTGTTGATGGACATTTGGGTTGTATCCCATTTTCGACGACTATGAAAAAAGCTGCTATGAACATCCCTGTACAAGTCTTTTTGTAGACCTAAGTTTTCATTTCTTTTGGGGAAATACATAGGAATAGAATTTCTTGGTCATAAAGTAGATTTATATTTAACTTTATAAGGAACTGCCAAATAGTTTTCCAAAGTAGTTGTACCATTTTATACTCCCACAAGCAATGTGTGAGAGTTCCACCTGCTTATCATCCTCACCAACATTTGATGTTCAACTTAAATTTTAACTACTCTAGTGGGAGTAAAGTGGTGTCTCATTGTGATTTTAATTTGCATTTTCCTGATGACTAATGATGTTAAACACCTTTTCATGTGCTTGTAGGCACATCTGTATATCTTCTTTTGTGAAGTATCTAAATCTTTTGTTCATTAGGATTATGTTGAATCTACAGACCAGTTTGGGGAAAAATTCCAATCTACAAACATGGTATACTTTTTCTATTTACTAAATTCTTTAATTTCACTCGGCAAGGTTTTGCAGCTTTCACTGTGGGGGTCTTATACAGCTGTTACATTTATTCTTAAGTGTTTTGATGCTGCAGAAAAAGTTATTTGTTCCAGTTATCTACTGCTGTATCAGACAACTAGGGGTTAGTTACATGGCTGTGGGCTGAAATCATCTGGAACAAAACCTCACATGTCAGGGCTAGAATTACTTGATGTCTGAAACAGTCAACTAGAACACTTATATATGGCCTCTCATGTGGTTTTCACTTCTTTACTTCTCACATGACAATGGAATCCTCCAAACAAGATGGAAGCTGCATGGGCATTTATGACCCAGGCTCAAGATGTCACATAGCATTACTTTGTAGTATTCTGTTTGTTGAAGCCGTCATAAGCCTGCTAAGATTCAAGGGGAGGACACACAGACCCCCCAACTCTGGATGGAAGGAATGTCAAAGAATTTGCAGCCATGTTTTAAAACTACCACACTACTTTAGAAGTTTCAGTTTTCAACTTTTTCCTGCTAGTATAAAAATACAAGAGATATATGCATATTGACCTGATAGCCTGAAGTTCTATATTTATTATTAGTTCAAGTTGGCTTAATTTTTCTTTTGTAGATTCCTTAGAATATTCTAGGTAAAAAAAATCTTCAAATAAAGACAGATTTATTTCTTCCTTTCCAATCTTTACTACTTGCTTGTTTGCTTTCTTATTATGGTAGCTTGGGCTACCAGTGGAATGGTGAATGTTAAATGCAAGTGGTATGAGTGAGGGAACATTCTTGTCTTGCTCTGGATATTAGAGGGAAAGTATTTAACATTTCATTGTTAGCTGTATGTTTTTTGGAGTTTTCTTTTTTTTTTTTTAACGTTTTATTTATTTTTGAGACAGAGAGAGACAGAGCATGAACGGGGGAGGGGCAGAGAGAGAGGGAGACACAGAATCTGAAACAGGCTCCAGGCTCTGAGCAGTCAGCACAGAGCCGGACGTGGGGCTTGAACTCACGGACAGTGAGATCGTGACCTGAGCCGAAGTCGGACGCTTAACCGACCGAGCCACCCAGGCGCCCCGAGGAGTTTTCTTTATTAGACTAAGTTTTCTTCTATTCCTCAGAAAGTTCTTATCATTAATTGTAATATTTGGTCAAATGCTTTACTGCATTTATTGAGAAGATTATATATATACATATGTATTTTACATACACATATTTATATAAAGACATATAGATTTTCTCATTTATTCTGTTAATATGATGAATTACACTATGTTAAACTAACATTGCATGTCTGATCAAGTAGAATTAATTGATTTGCTATTAAATTTTTCAGGATGTTGCTATTATGATCATGAGGAATACTGGTCCGAATTTCTCTTCTTGCAAGATCTGTACCTTATTTTGGTTTCAGTATTATACTTGTCTAACAAAATGAGAAATGTTCCCTTCTCTATTTTTCTGAAAACATTTGTGTATGATTGATATTATTTCTTAAATATTGAAAACAATTCATCAGTGAAACCATATGAGCCTGTAGTATTTTTGTTGAAGATTTTTTTTTTCTTTTAAATTACAAATTAAGGGGCGCCTGGGTGGCTCAGTCTGTTAAGCGTCCGACTTCAGCTCAGGTCATCATTGCACGGTTCATGAGTTCTAGCCCTGCGTCGGGCTCTGTGCTGACAGCTCAGAGCCTGGAGCCTGCTTCAGATTCTGTGTCTCCCTCTCTCTCTGCCCCTCCCTTGCTCACACTCTGTCTCTCAAAAATAAATAAATGTTAAAAAATTTTTTTTTAATTACAAATTAAATTGACTAGATAAAGCTATTCAGATTTTCTATTTCTTTTTGAGTCACTTTTGGTAAGCTATATTTTTTGGAGATTTTGTCCAGCTTATGTCATTGAATTTATGTTATAAAGGTCTTCATACTAATTCCTTATTTTTCTTTTAATGTCTTATAGGAACTGTAGTGCTATCTCCTCTTTTAGTCCTGATGTTAATTTGAGTTTTTCTTTTCTCATTTCCATGATAAGTCTTGCTAGTGGTTTACTCATTTTAAATATTAAATTTTTTCTATTTATTGATGTCTATTCTTGTTTTTATTATTTTCTTCTTTCTGCTTACTCTGGGTTTATTTTCCTCATTTTTTTTAGTTTATTAACTCAGAAAGTTAGATGTTGATTTTATATTACTCATTTTGAAATATTTTATAATTTCCTTTGTGGTTTCTTCTTTGTCTCAAAGATTATTTGGAAGTATGTTGTTAAATTTCTAAATATTTGAGGATTTTATTTTTATTGATTTCTTATTTAGTTCCATTATCTCAGATGATATTTTCCATAAGATTTTAATTTCCTGAAATCTTCAGACTTGGTTTTATGGCCCAGAATATGGTCCTTGTGCACTTGAGAAGAATGTATATTCTGTAGTTACTGGGTAGTAGTCTATAAATTGCGAGTGTATCAGGTTGGTTGATAGTGTTATTTAAATCTTCTATATATTTACTTTTTATCTGCTTCTTCTAACACTTACTGAGAGGTGTTAAAATCTCCAGCTATGATTATTTGCCTGTTTATCTCTTCAGTTCTATCAGTTTTCGACTCGTGTATTTTTTTAACTTAAAATTTTTATTTTGAAATAATTCTTTTCATACAAATATTTACCATTGAAGTGCAGTTGATACACAATGTTATATTCATTTCAGGGGTACAACATGGCAATTTGACAATGATTCACATAATTTGAGCCTCTGTTATTCGGTATATACACACTTAGGATTATTTTTATCTTCCCAGGAATTGGTCCTTTTATGTTTATCAAATGCCCCTCTGGTAACACTACTTGTCTTGAAGTCTACTCAGCCTCACATTAATATAACACTCCAGTTTTCTTATGCTCTGTGGTTACAAGGTATATATTTTTCTATCCTTTTAACCTGCGTCTTTGTATTTTTTTTTTTTTTTAATTTTTTTTTCAACGTTTTTTATTTATTTTTGAGACAGAGAGAGACAGAGCATGAACGGGGGAGGGGCAGAGAGAGAGGGAGACACAGAATCGGAAACAGGCTCCAGGCTCCGAGCCATCAGCCCAGAGCCTGACGCGGGGCTCGAACTCACGGACCGTGAGATCGTGACCTGGCTGAAGTCGGACGCTTAACCGACTGCGCCACCCAGGCGCCCCTGCGTCTTTGTATTTAGATGACCTCTCTTATAGCATATTGTTGGGTCTTGCTTTTTATTTGGTCTGAAAGTTTCTGCCTTTTAATAGAAATGCTCAGTCCATTTAAACTTAATGTGATTATTGGTATGATTGATTTTAAGTCTATCATCTTTTTAAAAACATTTAATTTGGTTTTTTTTGCTCTCAGGTCTACAACATAATGATTTGGTATCTGTGTACACTGTAAAATGATAATCACAAGTCTAGCGAACATCTATCACCTTACACAATTACAAACTTTTCTGTGGTGAGAACTTTTAAGATTCACTCTCTTAGCAAGTTTCAAATATGCAATACAGTATAATTACTATAGTCACCATGCTGTATATTACATCTCCATGACTTATTAATTTTATAATTGGAAGTTTGTATATTTTGATCCCATTCTTCCATTTCTCATACCCCGCCCTCCATGTCTGGCAACGACCAACCTGTTTTCTGTATCCATGAGATGGTTTTTTTTTTTTTCGTTTTGGTTTTTTTTTTTAGATTCCACAGATAAATGAGATCATATAGTATTTTTCTTTCTCTGCTTAACTTAATGCTTCTTTTTGTAGCAGCCTAACACAACACTCATTTTATTATCGTATGTTTTTATTTTTCAAAAATTTTAATTAAAAACATTTTTAACTTAAGCACAGTTGACACACAATGCTACATTAGTTTCAGGTATGTAACAGAGACAGTTCAGTTTCTCCATACATTATGCTATCCTCACCACCAGTGTAGCTACCATCTGTCACCGAACAACACTTTTATGGTATCACTGACTGTATTCTCTATGCTATGTCTTTTATTACCTCTCATTCCATCTTTCAAAAAATTTTTTTATTCTCTTTCCTGCCTTTAAGTTAATAAAATAATTTTTAGTATTTCATTTATTTTATAAATTGTGTTTCTAGCTATTGATCATGATGGGGATTTTGTTTTAAAAGAACATGGGAATTAGGTAGAATAATTAAATTCATTTAGAATAATATTTATCAATAAGGGTATCTAAAGCTGTTTCTGGAGACCTATGTGAGCAGCGAATATATCCAGAAGCAAAATTAAAACATGTTAGTCATGGTTGAGACTCCAGAGCTGAGTCCGCAAGCATTTGGATCTTCTCCTTGAATCAGCCTAGGATGCAGGTCCATGTTATCACTGTCCTTCCATCAAGGTACTCGGTATTGTGAGCAATTTCTATGTTCACTCATTTGTTCAAACTTTATTTCCTGAAATGACTACTATGTTCAAGGTGAGATAACCACTACGAAAGATAAAAGATGTATGAGCAAAGGTTCCTAATTTCAGTAGTATAAAATTTAGTTAAAGGGATAGGACAAGTAAACAAATAACTAATTCTTATAAAGCACAAAGTATAGTATTTGACATATAGTTCTGTAAAAGTTAGTAATAAAATTTTAAATTCTTATTATGCATATAACAATGTGTTAAGTATCATAAATTAGAAATAAAAAAACCCCTAATGTCAATTTGGAAGGATGCTCTATATAGGGTGACAGGTGGATCAGCAAGCATTTTATGAATGAAGCGGCATTTAAGCTGGTTGTTGAAAGACAGGTAGAATTTTGACAGAGGTGTAAGCAGAAGGCATAACAAGAAAAGGAAACAATGAGCAAATGTATGAAGGCAGGAAAATGTCGGTGAGTGTTTAAGAACTGGTGAATATTTTACATTTTAAACACAGGATTAATACAGATAAGAGTATATAGTAAGGCTGGAAAGTGGGTTGGATCCATGCCATTGAGTACTTTAAATGCTAGACTAAGAAGCTGGAAGTTAATTCATTAGGCAACAGGGAGTCATTGGAGGTTTCTGAACAGGGAAATTGAGTGATGAAAGTAAAACCTGATGAAGATTTATTTGGAAGCAGTATATAAAGTCCAGAAGACCGCCGAGGGTGGGGCTGAGCTTCCCCACCAGATATGTCACAAAGGGGTTAGAGGTTAGAGGTGTGCTTAAAAATGAATCCTTTTAGCCCTCAAGGTACTGGGGGCTTGGCATAGCTGTAACTTCAAGGCCTTTCATGTCTAGCCATAAGGAGTTGTGAATTTTTTATCCTAGTATGCGATACAAATTTTTATAATTTTCTGTGCTATGATGTGAAAGAAGCACTAAACCAAAAAACTAGAGAAGACCAGGAAGGTAGTAATCGATATGATGATGCTGTGAGCAAAGGTCATTGAATGGCCTTTGGGTTCACAATGGCAGGAATGAATATGAGATTGATGGATGTAAGAAACATCATGAAGGTGCAATTAGCAGGATGTAGACTAACTGTACAGAAAATATGCTTCAAAATATCTGTGGAGAAATTCCAAGGTTTAAAAAAGTCTGGGGTATAGAGAAGCTAACAGGTAGGAGAGGTATAGACAGGTCATCAGAGTTGAGAAGTCTGAAACTCTGATACCCAAGTAACTAGTATGGAGATTGAAATAACTGAAGATGGCGGCCAGGAGAACGGAAACTATGGTCACTTTTTCTTATTGAGTACTTCTGAAACCCTCAAGAAAGATGTAAAAGTCTCTCGGGGATAAACAGGATTGCTCAGGAACCTCATGCTCACTCAAGTCCTTTCCTCTGGCTTCCAGCACTGACAAAAAATTGTTAAAGGGATGGGGCAGATAAGGGTGAAGGAGATGCCGGCACGTACGCCATGGTGGACACTGGGGCTGCAGAGGAAAAGGGGAGGAGAGGCATGAGAGGGAGACGGATTCTATTTCATACTTTCCCCCACTTCTTAAAAATATCTTCAATGCCTTCTAAATAGTTTTAATGGAAAGTTGATTTGTAGTACACACACACAGTTGTGAGACCATGGATGCCATTTCATTCTACCTCAACTGTGAAGTAATAAAAAAAATACCAAACATAAAGATGAGGAGGTTTCTAACCACACAAACTCCACAGCACTGAGCTGGAGTCATGGCTTTACCGATTTTTTGAATTCTACAGAAAGGACTAGAAGCTCTACTATGTTTAGTGCAAGGAAAATGTATTCTTTTTGGAAATGAGAATCTTTATAAAGAAAGGAGGGAGTAGCATTTCCCATAGGAATTTTTATTTTTTCAAGAAAAATCTTTTATCTGTTAACTGTATCCTGTGGGACATCAGCTATGGAACATTCGGTTTTGGCAATGTAATAAAAATAGTCATTTCTATGACACACTCTAGGTGAACTTGGGCTCCAAAGCTTCCACCTTTCACCTTCTTTGCCTTCTGTACCTTTGTGGAGATTCTCCAGGGGCTCCAGGACTCCCCTCCGGAAGGAGGCCATGGGGTCTTGAACACAGGACCGAAGGCTCAGCATGCTCTGTAAATGAGGCTCCCGAAGAAGCTGCTCCCGATAGGCTGCCAGCTGAGGTGAGCGGCAGAGCAGGGCAGCAACATTGTGGACAAATTCTGGTACCAGGCAGGTGTAGGCATTATCTGCTTGGCAATAGTGATAGGCAACCACCTACAACAGAAGGATGAGAATACAAATAAATAGGTTTACTGGGAACAAGAGCCATGGTTATTGTATGATCATTCTAGAACACTGTCTTCTGTCTCCCTGTTCCTCAACTTTTTCAAGTGAAAACAAAGGCTGCTATCTTAGAAACTGCCCGATTTATCTAAGATCAGAAATCTGATACAATATTTCTATTGTATACATATATCATAATTCACAATTAAAATTTATAAATGCAAACTGAGTTTTGGATTAGAAGATTCCTTTGCAGGATGTGGGTTTTGGATTATAAGAGATAGGAAATAAGACTGAGAATAAAGATTTACATTAATCTCTCTAATAGGTACTGAGCACGGAACAGTAAAGGAAAAAGTCCAATCTTGTAACAAAGCATTAGGAATAAAATAATCACAGGAAAACCATGTTAATCTCAATAACCACATATACTTATTAAGTCCTTACTTTTTAAAATGTGCTTTATTTTTAAATAAAAATTTTTTTTTAACATTTATTTTTGAGACAGAGAGAGACAGAGCATGAACGAGGGAGGGTCAGAGAGAGAGGGAGACACAGAATCTGAAACAGGCTCCAGGCTCTGAGCAGTCAGCACAGAGCCCGACGCGGGGCTCGAACTCACATACCGCGAGATCGTGACCTGAGCCGGAGTCGGACGCTTAACCGACTGAGCCACCCAGGCGCCCCAAAATTAATGTGCTTTATAAATAGCTTTATAAAAAATAATTCAGATTTAAGAATTAACATTAAATATTTTCTAGCATCCAGAGACAATCAGAATTAGATGAGAGGAAAAAAGAAAGGAGCGAGAGTTTTGTTAGATGCAGGTCTTAAATTCAAAGAACTTTAGAAAATGTGTGAGTCTTAATATCATCCAGGATCTAGGCTGTCTGGCTGGAACCTGGTTTTCACCTCTAGGGTGTTTTTTTTGGTCAGAATTTGCACAGAGCTCACTCCATACCTCCTGGTTGTTTTCTTTGCCTCAAGACCAAGTGCAGAGAGTGGTTTTTTTTTTTTTAATGTATTTTTTAATGTTTATTTCTTTTTGAACGAGAGCGAGAGAGTGAGCGCAAGTTGGGAGGGGCAGAGAGAGGGAGACACAGAATCTGAAGCAGCTTCCAGGCTCTGAGCTGTCAGCACAGATCCTGACACAGGGCTCGAACCCATGAACTGCGAGATCATGACCTGAGCTGAAGTCGGACACTCAACCGAATGAGCCACCCAGGTGTGCCGAGGGTGGTTTTAATCTACAGCACTCTGTTGACTGAATATTACTCACAAAAGTGATGGGACTGAGGAGGTAACATGAAATTGGGAGGGGAGATTTAGCCTCAATATATAGAAAGTACTCAGCATGGAGCTCAGCACAAAGTAGGTCCACAGTGATGTTAGCTGATGCTGCCATCATCATCATCATCATCGCCCTCCTCCTCCTCTCCATCATCATCATCATCATCATCATCAAGATTCTGTATAGTCTCTTTTTTAGCTACTGGCTTTGCGTCTTTAGGCAGCTGAAAATTGCCCTAGGAGATATAGATATACCACTGGGACTTCAGTTCTTCTATCATTTCTCAGAGAACAATCATCCATTAAAGTGTTCAATTCTGAAAAGGCTCCTGACCTATAGGTATGGTCATCTTTAACAAATACTAGAAATGTCACTTAAAAAAAAAAAAAACTGAAATCCTTCTCATTAAGCATACACACAAAACCTTAATATGGGGAGATGTTACTATACACATAAGACTGACAATAGGAATTGCTTCTGAGTGAAGCAATGATATCTGAACACAATATTGAACTGGAAATAAGAAGTTATATTCTAAAAATCTCCACTCTTTTCTTCAGATGGATTGGTCACTGCTTTACTGCCTATCACAAGCACAATATAAGGAACCAAAGAGAAAACCTGGCAGCAATTGCTCTGTTCTCTCAATGAACAGTGAATGTCAGTGGTTATGTCTGCATGGATACAAATATCCACTTCATAAGAAGCAAACAGCAAACCTCTGAATCAATAAGAACTTTCATCATATTTTACCTCAATTGATTCCACATGTGGAGGCTGCACAGCTAAGAAAATCAGCTGTAACTTACCCTTTACCTAAAGTCATGGGATAGAAGTTGGAAGATAAAAATTCTAAAATTTAGGAAGAGGTTTCTCTTACTGGTTTTATTAAAAATCATCTGTGCTCTTGGCTGAGTGAGGTTTTATCTAACAAAGATACCCCTTCTGTGGTTACCTTTCTCTTAATTTAAAATATTTCTTTGGCATTCCAAATATAAAATCTCGACTGCTTTGCTCGATTCAAGCAGAAAGACCATTCAACATCACAAAATATGAAGTGTGGCTCAAAATAGGTTATTTACTAGACATTTCAAAGTAGTTGTGCAGCACACAATACATACACAGTAATTTACAAACATCTGTATATTTGTCCAAACTATTTGGTACTTCCTCCAAATTATCTATTGACCTCATTGACAACTTTTCCTACATATAAAATAGGAAACAAGTCTGGTAATGTGGTTTTTTTCTTCAGTCTCTCATCGTACCAGTGTTCAGTGGTATTAGATCCCTCCCTACAGCTTTGAGAAAGTTATCACAGCCACCTACATTCAGTCACTATTATTCCAACTTCTTGGAAGTGATTCAGAATTAGTCCACCCCTAGTAAACCAGTGGGTGAAACCTTTCTCCTTGGGAACTTTTGTCTCTCCTGGTGATGTGTTGAAATTTCATTTTCAGCTATGTCTGTCATATTAATTTTTCTCCATCTCAAGTTTTTACGTTAAATCTCTATACTTTTTGTTGAAATAATTCTATTCAAAGTATGCCCAATATGACCAGAATTATATTAATTCTTTGGGGAAGACAGCAAGTAAATTTTAGATTACTCCTATGATGGGAAGAAAGAAAAGGGTAGGTTTGTACGCTATACAGACAAAAGAAAAGACCAGAGGTCAGTATAGCTTTGGGTATAAAGAGCTCTGATTTGGGGTATCTGGCTGGCTCAGTTGGTGGAACATGTGACTCTTGATCTCAGAGTTGTGGGTTTGAGCCTCACACTGGGTGTAGAGATTACTTAAACAATAAAATCTCAAAAAAAAAAAAAAA